>NC_135382.1:36069989-36369989 GCF_049243985.1 Paroedura picta
GAATTGCTAGTTAATTCCATACCCATGTTCGGTCTGAGCGCTAAGGATGTGATTTGATGAGCAAGGCTGTATTGAATTGGGATAAATATTTAAAACTTTTGGGAGCGGGGGGGGGGGGGGGGCTAAAGGCACACAGATTTGATCAAGCTGCCACCTGCTGGGGAACAGTGGGATTTTAAGAGGAGGGGGGGACACGAAGAGCTCCAGCCGGTGTTTGCTGGCGTGGATACAGAGATGCAATTCCCCAAATGGTGGCTTTAGAAGAAGAAAAGCTGGTTTGGGTATCCCACCATTCTCAAAACAACTTTCAGTCTCCTTCCCTGCCTTTCCCTTATGAGGAAATCCTGAGGCAGTCTGAGAGAGTCCTGAGAGAACTGTGACTAACCTCATGTCACCAGCAGGCCTCATGCGTCTCAAAGTGACTAAAAATCGGCTTTCCTTCCTCTCCGCACAACAAACACTTTGCAAGGTAGGTGGGGCTGAGAGAGCTCTGAGATACTTACCCCCCAAGGTACCTATTGTCATGTTGTGGTTAAGAGCAGCGGCTTCTAATCTGGCGAGCCGGGTTTGATTCTTTGCTCCTCCACATGCAACCAACTGGGTGACCCTGGGCTAGTCACAGTTCTTTTAAAGCTCTTCTTACACAGCAGTTCTGTCAGAGCTCTCTCTCTCTCTCTGTGTATCTGTTGTGAGGAAAGGAAGGGAAGGTGAGTGTAAGTTGCTTTGGGACTCCTCCAGGTAGTGAAAAGCAGGGTATAAAACTCAACTCTTCTTCTCGCTTAATCTGGTGAAAATTTAATAGACTAAAAAATCTATTCCACATAATATATTTCTGGTAAGACCTCGGAGGAGGAGCGTGTCTCATGGCTTAAGAGTACGGGTAGAGAAAAGTGGCATATAAGAACCAACTCTTCTTCTTCAGTAATATCAGGGTCCTCTCAGGCCCACCTCCCTCACAGGGTGTCTGTTCTGGGGAGAGGAAAGGGAAGGCGACTGTAAGCCGCTTTGAGACTCCTTTGGGTAGAGAAAAGCGGCATCTAAGAACCAACTCTTCTTCTTCAGTAATATCAGGGCTCTCTCTGCCTCACCTTCCACAACCAGATGACCGAAGTTTCCGTGTCAGAGAATTCTGTGTTGAGATCTTCCCCCTTCCTCCCTGGACCTAGCTGGGTTTCAGGAAATGCATTTCTGCCATTGTCTGAAAACATCATTAGAGCCCCACGCACACAGGCCTTTCCGAATGGCTTCAATTTTTCGATCCACTAAGTCTTGAAAAGTGGCTGCCTCAAATAGATTCCCTTTTAACCTCAGGATCTATAGACTTGTCTGTAAAACAACAACAACAACAAAAAAGATAAACCACTCAATGCTGTGATTAAATGGACACAGGTCTTTCTTTGTTAGGGGGAAACAAACGAAAAGGCTTTTTGCAAACTGCGTGCCTGGCTCTTTGCCATCCCCCCCCCCCCAATGGTTTCCCCACTGCCATTGCCGGTCTAAAGAGCCAGCAAAGAAACTCTCTAAAGAAACAAATACCCAAGAATGACTTCCGCCATTAGAAACCACGGTTTATCATCTGTGCTTTGATCGGCCCCTGGTTAATGGCGGTTAATGTCTCCATACAAATGGTCTAATAAACTACTGTGTGTTGGTTGCCACCCAAGTTTTCAAGCCAAGAGACTTTTAGGGATGGCTTCCTTAGGGGTTTCACAACCAAGTATGAACCAGGGCTGACCCTGATTCATTTCTGAGAACGGACCAGACTAGCCTGGGTCCTCCAGCACTCTGGGCAAGCCGGGCTTGTGTGGCTTCGAAAAGCAAACTAGACTGCTTCAAAAGTAGGATTTTTTGTACATGGGCCTTTTTTATCAGCATGAATCTTCAATAGGTCACTGGCCCCTTGCCTGTTTCACCACAGCCCTTCAGGGTGAAGTTATAAAGTCACGAGGTGCAACTACAATTGTGCCTGGTCAACTCATTTTGACCAGCGATAAGCAAATGAAAAATGCAATCGTTTTCTTGTTTTTTCATGGCCCTCTTTTTAAAAAATGCTGTACAAGCAGGGGTTTGAACCTCCCCACTAATCATCTAGGCCAGCCATTCTCAACCTTTTTGGGGCCCACAGCCTTTTAGGAGCTCTCCTCAAAGCCCCCCCCCCTCCGTCAAACAAGGACAGAGCACAAGTTGAACAGATAGGCAGAAAATCATTTATTGTTGAACGCCAGGACAACTTGAACATTCCGACATACCGGAAAAAAAACTTTTCAAAAGACTATGAAATTAATTTAATTTAAAGACATTAAAATTAAATTAAACCAAGAGAAGCATGAACTTTCGGGTCCCCCTCTCCTTTGAATGCATTAATTCAGGGACCCCTTCCCCAAAAGGAACAGATTACATGATTGCTTTTTGCTTTTACATGATTTCTTTTTGCTTTTTGTTGTTGGGTCGAGCAATTCATGGCATCCTATTCGGGGAAAAGGGTATTTCTCCGGTACAGTTACCAGAGTCCCCCATAAACCTTTTGGCCTCCCCTGGCTCCCATGGAGAATGGCAAATCTAGGGCTCTATCCAGAGCCCCACACTGTCTATCCCAGGACAACCCAAAAGGACAGAATTCAGCTCTGTATTTTAACGTCATCGAGGGGGGGGGGGGCTTGATTTAGAAAAAACCCAAAATGACTGTTCTCTCAGCTGTGTTGTTGTCGTCAAAGCCCCCTCCCACACACACACACCCCCACACAAACACACATGTGCAGTGTCTTAAAAACTGCACGCTCAGGACTCTCTAAAGAATTACAACATAATCATCTTCTGACAGATGCTCCTGAATCCTGCAGCCATTTTAGTCAGTCAGGAAGGGCCCATTAAATCCCCGGCAAACTGCAGGAAAGCAAAAGAAATGCACACGTCCCGACTAAAAATGCCAACTCAATAGAATCAGCGCGCAAAACCTCAGCCATGCGTACCCGGGGTCGTATATCATAGGCCAGACTTAAGTAGCGTTCTGCTTAGGGAGCAGTGTAACTTTATGAAACCCTTCCTGCCGTTCTCCTTTAAGGGGAGGTGGTCTGCAATGCTAGAAGAAGCCCTGTGCTCTGTCCAAATGGCTTAAGAGGGGCAAGAGATGAATGCAAGAACCGAAATTGGCTCTGGTGTTTGTATTGGCGGAGAGAACGTGTGTCCTCTGCTTAACTCGCCTCTCCAGCCAGGGCTAGAAGAGGCCATTTTCCCCTCCAGGTCCAGAATAAAATCAGTGCCGTAGTGTAGACTCCCCCCTCCAAAGCAGCCATTTTCTCCAGGGGAATGAATCTTGCTCATCTGGACCAGGAAGCAGAAGACATCCAGGGACCCCGAAGGTGGCTAACCTAAAGCAGATAAGAAGACGGCCTTTCAGTTCAATCAATCAAACTTTATTACAGTTGTTCAGATATCTCATTCCCAAGCCTAGAACTTTCCCATCACCGACCTAATCCTTTGAACTGGAGATACTGGGGATTGAACCTGGGACCTTCTGCTTACTCAGCAATGGCGCATCCCTATTACCCTAGGGTTGGGAAACACCTTGTTTGGAAAACACCTGGAGATTTTGGAATGGAGCCTGAGGAGGGCAGGGTTTGGGGAGGGGAGGGGCTTTGATGGGTTATAACAGGGGTAGTCAAACCTGTGGTCCTCCAGATGTTCATGGACTACAATTCCCATGAGCCCCTTCCAGCAAACGCTGGCAGGGGCTTATGGGATTTGTAGTCCATGAACATCTGGAGGACCACAGGTTGACTACCCCTGGGTTATAATGTTATAGAATCGAATTTGCTCTAGGCCAGGGGTGGACAAACTATGCCTCTCCAGGTGTCCATGGACTACAGTTCCCATGAGTCCTTGCCAGTACAGCAGGGGCTCATGGGAACTGTAGTCTAGGGACAACGAGAGAACTACAGTTCGGCCACGCCCGACCTAGGTGAACTGATCTCTGTTGTCTGGAGATGGGTTGTAATCCCAGGAGATGGTTAGCTACCACCTAGAGGCTGGCTACCCTATTCCAGGCTCCAAAAACAGCAGGCCTGAGATATCATGCGTGACTCTGAAACACGGGGAAAGGAAAAGCCAAAGGCCCCCTTGCTCCTTGTGGGAATCCACCCAGGCTGGAGGATGAAAGGGCTGGTCACTGTTGATAAAGTCTCTACGCAAGAAGGATGCCTGGTCTGTTAATATTTCCCAAGGTGCTGCAGGACATATTCATCTTGTCATATCACTGAATAAATAGACGGGGAGGAAAGCAACATGAGAGGCACGGCACAGGTAAGGTGATACATGGCATTTGTTGTACTTCAATTACCTTCTTTGTATAATGTCAGGAGGTAAAAACTAACAAACCATAACTTTTCCTGACATTTCCTCCCTCCAGTGACCGGTGATGGATTTGCCTCCAAAAACATTCATCATTTTTTTCAGAATTGTGGAGCATTCTTTCCCCCCCTAGAAAAAAGGGAGAGGGTGGGGAGGGACAAAGTTGGAAATACAAAATCTCAATTTTTATCTACAAAGATGTCAAGCCCAGCTGGAAAAGTCATTTGTGTGTCCCTTTGTGCACACATCCATTGATCCATCCTGGGGCAACTCGGACAATGCTGTGAGCAGACACTTTGAGGCTGTCTTTTAGCTTGTTTAACTGGGGGGGGGGGATTACAAACATGGGACTGGCTGCGGATTGGGCTGCTTGGAATGACAAAGGAGGGCAAGCATTTTTGAATTCTCGCTTACATTTTTTTTAAAAATCTCCCACAAATAGAAGAAGAGTTGGATTTTATACCCCGCTTTTCACTACCAGAAGGAGTCTCCAAGCGGCTGACAATCACCTTCCCTTCCTCTCCCAACAACAGACACCCTGTGAGGTAGGTGGGGCTGAAAGAGCTCTGTGAGAACAGCTCTTTCAGGACTGTGACTAGCCCAAGCTCACGCAGCTGGCTACATGTGGAGGAGCAGCTGACTCATGGTGATCCTTAATGGGGTTTTCAAGGCAAGACACGTTCAGAGGTGGTCTGCCATTGCCTGCCTCTGGCCAACAGCCTCGGACTACCTTGGTGGTCTTCCATCCAAGAGCTTTTGAGATCACCAGACCTTTTGAGATCTGATGAGATTAGGCGAGGTGTGAACGAAATGTCATGGAACGAATTGGCCCATCAAATCAGCATTGTCTACTCAGGCCAGCTGTAGCTCTCCAGGTTCTCAGACTAAGGACTTTCACATCACCTACTGCTATATCTGATCACTAGAGATGCTGGGAATTGAACCTGGGGCCTTCTAGCGTGACAAGCAGATGCTCTACCACGGAGTCATAGCTCCACATGAAAACAAATGAAACAGGGAAAGAAACTGTCCTGCGAAATACGTTCCCTCTTTGACTCTCCATAACATTCAGCAAACCATTTTAGGGGTCGTTTTTGGTTCTTCCTGTCCAAATCCTTCCTTGGTTTCTACATCGATTGAAAACTGAACTTGTCATCCTTTCTTGACTGACTTTAAGACCAATGAAGTTTAATTCTGAAGAAGCACCGTAAAACTTACCCTCCGAATTATACTTTGTTGGTCTTAAACGTACCACTGGACTTGGTTCTATTTATTTATTTACATGCTACCTTTCTGCCCAATGGAAACCCTAAGCAGCTCCCAGATTAGCTGGTCATTTTCGATACGGAATAATATTCTTTAGATCAAGCTTCGCTCCCTCCTTGCTCCCGCAAACATGAGTGCGAACTGAACCTACACCAATAAAAGTAAGTTTCGCCCTGTTGCAATATCCTTGTTTCCTTTACTGCAAGTGAGACCACGCATCTGGGATTCAGTAACTATGCTATGCTATGCTATGCTATAACTATGCTATAACTATGCTATATTAACTCCCAATAGGGACCAGTCTAAAGAAAATTGTCTTTAAAAAATCCCACTGGGTGTTTGTGGTCTCGTGACTAAGCCAGAAATGGTCTTCTGGGATTCCAGTATGCAAACAACAAAGGGGGGGGGGCAGAAATCTTTGGAAAATGAAGATTTGGTGTTTAGAATTGAAAACGAAACAAAACAGCCAGGGTCGTCTGTGCTGAGAGCAGAGCTTGCTGGCAGCTCCCAGCCATCCTTGGCTTGTTTTTATTACCATGCCCGCAGCTCGAAAACAGAAAGCGTGCCCTTTTCGAAAAGAAAAATCTCCGTCATTATGGAACAAGAGAGCCAGGGGAAAATTACTTATGTCTACAGACTGCAATATACCTTCCACCGAATCTGATAGCAAAGAAACGTATTTATTATTATTATTTTTTTGCCTCAGCCACCTTTTTAGCGTCCCCAGCGAGAGCTCTGTCTACCACGGCTATCCGTTACATAAAAATACCGACTTATGAAATTGTTTAAGACAGTTCTCGGAGGCAGAATATTTCGCAAGCTGGAAATGAGAACGCTCAGCTGGGCATGCCCAGTGGTAGAGCTGTAACCGGGGGGAGGGCAGGAATGGACATGCGGAAGTGTATCCCGCCCAACGCACTGGACAGAATCATAGAATCATAGAGAATCATAAAGTTGGAAGGGGCCATACAGGCCATCTAGTCCAACCCCCTGCTCAACGCAGGATCAGCCCTAAGCATCCTAAAGCATCCAAGAAAAGTGTGCATCCAACCTTTGCTTGAAGACTGCCAGGGAGGGGGAGCTCACCACCTCCTTAGGCAGCCTATTCCACTGCTGAACTACTCTGACTGTGAATTTTTTTTCCTGATTAGCCTATATCGTTGTACTTGTAGTTTAAACCCATTACTGCACGTCCTTTCCTCTGCAGCCAATGGGAACAGCATCCTGCTCTCCTCCAAGTGACAACCTTTCAAACACTTAAAGAGGGCTATCATGTCCCCTCTCAACCTCCTTTTCTCCAGGCTCAAGTCCCTCAACCTATCTTCATAGGGCTTGGTCCCTTGGCCCCAGATCATCTTTGTCGCTCTCCTCTGTACCCTTTCAATTTTATCTACGTCCTTCTTGAAGTGAGGCCTCCAGAACTGCACACAGTACTCCAGGTGTGGTCTGACCGGTGCCGTATACAATGGGACTATGACATCTTGTCACCGACAGCCAGAACTTTATCACGGTCATAGGCTAGCATAAGAGAACGAAGCACAAACGTTTAAAATCACCCATTTAAAACAGCCTGAAATACAATAATATACTGGCTAGAACATGGAAAAAGAAGGTAGACATACAGTCCAAGGCAAACAAGGAATGACTCTGAAATATCTCTCATAGTTATTTAGCACAAATCATCCTGTGGATTTTCATCGCTGTTGTACAAAACCTGGGCAACACTGTTATAGCGCAGTTTGTATCCGTGAGCAGTGAGGAAGTAGAAAATGGTCCCGAGCACCCTGGAATCTATGTGACAATGCTAAAAGGAAGCTTGTATGTATGTCATGAATAATATACCGCCTGGGAGGGGATGATTTTAAGGGGTATTGCCTTAACATTTTATTGTGGGGTTTTATCATTGGGATGGATGGATGGATGGATGGATGGATGGATGGATGGATGGATGGGTGGATGGATGGGTGAATGGGTGGGTGGGTGGGTGGATGGGTGGGTGGATGGATGGGTGGGTGGGTGGGTGGGTGGGTGGGTGGATGGATGGATGGTGAGAGGCCCAGGAGCCCTAGAGATAAAAGCTCATAGATTCAAATATGTATATCTGACCCAACACGTTCTGGAAACTTAGCTCATGCATACCTTTCCCATCACAGCTTTCTTCCATTCTTCCAGTCCCCTAAAGCAGGGGTAGTCAACCTGTGGTCCTCCAGATGTTCATAGACTACAATTCCCATGAGCCCCTGCCAGCATTCGCTGGCAGGGGCTCAGGGGAATTGTAGTCCATGAACATCTGGAGGACCACAGGTTGACTACCCCTGCCCTAAAAGCTGCCATGGAGGCTTCCTACAAGCTCTATAATTAAAAAAAAAACCATAGCTGTTCTTTAAAGGCGGTTTCCACAGCGATGCTTGCTTTCCTCGACTCCCAGCAAGTCTTTTTGACTCACTGTGCTGTAAGCAGAACCAATCAGAAAAGGTTTAGTTCCCATGACCGTTCGCCAGGGACAGAACTTTTCTCCATCTCTCTTGGATTTAATGCAGCTTGCTGAAGTGGAAAAGCCAATCGAATAGGAGGCCAGATACTGCTGCCTCTTCTCATTGTTTCTCTCTCTGCAAAATATTAGCCTGGGTTCTGCCCAACAAATTGAAGCCTGCAGAAGAAAAGATTGAAAGCAGCAGCTTGGGTGAGGTTGGTTAAAGTACCTCTTGGTTCGAAAGGCTCCCGTTGCGTTTCCGTGGCCCTTCTCATATCACGGCAGGGACTCAATGTCCTGTTCTCTCCCCTTTTCATCTATCTAGTTTTATCCTGGCCTTCCATCAAGGATCTCAGGGTGTGTTTGTGTGCAGGGGGGAACTGACAGTCCTTCCTACCCCTATTTTGCTTGCATAACAACGCTTAGAGGTAGGGTAAGCGAAAACACTTTCCGCACTAGTGATATTGTTCAGATTTGCATTTTTAAAGGGTCGACTTTGATGGCCATTTCTGCACTGAAATCTGTTTCTTCCAGCACAGATCTGGGTTGTCCTCTCACTTGCCCCACAGCAACGGCACCCCCCGAAAACTAGATTTGGTCTTATCAAGCAGGATCTAACGGGGTCTAATTCGGGGCTGCCCAATGCAGAAATGCGTGCAACTGGGTTTTCCCCTGCACCCACCATTTTTAGTCATTTGGGAACTCCCCTTTCCTCATTGCCATCCTCCCTCCCACTCCCCTCCCTCCCTCCATTCTGGAAAATCTGCCTTAAAAAAAAGAGGGGTGATTATGTTACAATCTTCTTCTTTTTGGGGTATTGCACCATCAGCACAGAAGTTTGACGAAGGGGGTGTTCTAAAACGGTTTGCATTGTTTCCATTCCTCGAACACCCTAACCCGAAGCGTCATTCAAGGCGAGATGCTTTTCTCCCTCTCCGACTTCCGATTATCTTGGCTTTTGTTTTATGAGGCAAATTACACCGCGATCAGATTAAACACTTGGCAAAACGAGCATAAACTGCAATAATTTAACCCAGTCATGCTGGCTTCGTGAGCGAATGTGAACGCGAGGAAATGCCTCACTGGGTGATAATCCCCCAGCAGGCTTGCGGTAATGATGCCGCAGTTAACGCTGGGTAAACCCCACAGGGTGGGGGGCAGCTTCCTAGGAAAATCATAGAGTCATAGAATCATAGAGTTGGAAGGGGCCACACAGGCCATCTAGTCCAACCCCCTGCTCAACGCAGGATCAGCCCAGAGCATCCTAAAGCATCCAAGAAAAGTGTGCATCCAACCTTTGCTTGAAGACGGCCAGTGAAAAAATCCTGCTTTTAGGGCATTTGGCCCTATTGTTTTTTGATGATGATGAGGATGATGATGATGATGATGATGATGAAATGGACAAATATGACTTCCCCCAGTCCTGACATTTTAGGACATTGTATGAGAAGTGAAAGCACTCAACAATCTAGACGAACCTTTCTCAACTCTTTTACCATTGAGAAATCCTTGAAACATTCTTCAGACTTCAAGAAATCCCAGAAGTGGCGCTATCATGCAGAATATGGTTGGGATACATAGCTGTGGACACACCCACCTGGGCCCCTCCCCTTTCCATCCCTTCCTGGCACGTCATTGGCTATTTTGGGAGGGGGAGGGTGGATTGACATGACTATATATACATATACATATACATATACATATACATATACATACACATACACATACACACATACACACATACACACATACACACATACACACATACATACATACATACATACATACATACATACATACATACATACATACATACATACATACATATTAACTCCAACCCATTTGGGAACCCTTCCAGAGCTGTATTAGAAGACACCACTCTTAAACTCTACACCAAGCTAGCTCTTGTCTCTGGCCATCACACCAAGTTGTCTTCTGCTAAATTGGCCTATCTAACTTGGATTATCTACTCTACCATCAACAACTTTGAAGGGTCTCAGAGAATGAAGAAGAGGGAAAGCTTGGGGGGTGTACCCTGCTTTTTACTACCTGGAGGAGTCTCAAAGCTCTTTACCATCACCTGTCTTTCCTCCCCTCACAACAGACACCCTGTGAGGTAGGTGGGACTGAGAGAACTCTGAAAGAACTGGGAATGGCCCAAGGTAACCCAGCAGGTCTCATGTGTCTTGAAGCAGCTGACAATTGCCTACCCTCCCTCTCCCCACAAGAGATGCCCTGTGAGGTAGGTGGGACTGAGAGCTCAGCAAAAACTGGGAACGGTCCAAGGTCACCCAGCTGACTGCATGTAAAGGAGGAGTGGGGATTCAAACCCAGTTCTCCAGATTAGGGGCTGCTCTCTTAACCAGTACACCACAAGAGCTCTCTAACTTTTCTGAACACGTCCTGGAGGCTCTTTGGTTTTGGTTCTATCCTTTGGTTCTATCCTATGGTTTTCTCATCCTATGGTTTTCCAAGCAGTCCTTTCTGTCACTGTTCTTTCCCTACCTTCTTCTACCTTTGAATGTTCACAGTTTGCTTTGTGTGTGTTTTTTTTAAGAGTCTTCAACCAGGAATGTTCAAAGTTCACGTTCTCCTTTCATTATTTCTAATAGTTTTTCAGAAATGCTATTTTCGGTGTCTGCTTCTGCTTTCATTAAGTTTTAAAGAGGTTTAAAAAAAAAATGAGTACATGCATTTGCTTTTTGCTCCGGAATGGAAAATGAGCCTGGAACATGGTTTTCTGGGGAGTTATGCCTGGTGTGCTGCCAATATGTGTTGGAATGAGCATCTCAGCATACCTGAATATTGGGAGGGAGGACTCTACGGGAGTCTAGGTGTTCATCTCCTTGAATGGGATGCTCCTCTTTGTCTTAACCTGGGAGCTGTCTTCTAAACCCTCCTCTCTCCCTTTGCCCTCTCACTCGTTCCACGTGGCCTCCCATGGAGACAGACATCTCTTGTAGAGCTAGCCCCCTCATCCTTCCACATACATGAAGCCGGACAAGCTTGCCTCTTGTGGGAAGGGCAGGACTGTTAAGATTCAGCTTCTCTCTCTCTCTTTTCATCTGCTACGTGAACTGGATGACTTGAATCAATGTACGATTTTACCTTTTGCAATATACTTTGTGGGAGATTCCAGCCCTCAACATCATGCATTTATGAATGGGTAAAACTCTGCTATGTTATTCCAATATCCCAATAATATCACGAGATTCATTTACGTTAGTCCCTTCAGTGGTAGCCTTGAAAGGGACTGCTTACAAAGCCGCCCTCTTTCCTGGACTATCACTCACAGATACAACTACTCTTATTGGCTAGGAGACGGGAAGGGATCTCACGATGCAGTTGGGAACTGCCTATGCTGAACTGTGGCTCTGAGTCTACAAAGAGGGCTGACATCAGGGGCTGCCACAGTTGGGGGCTCATTCATTGGCTCCCCCTGCAAAAAGGGGGCCTGTCCTAGAAACAGTGAAACAGCAAGTTTTTCTGGATACCTAACCCTGTTGGTACTGACTGAGGAAGGATCTTAGCGCTGTCAGGACAAAGGCTGGGAGATTTGGGGGTGGAACTTGGGGAGGGTGTGATGTCACTTCCAGGTGACACTCTAGGAATTTCCCTTAATCTCTATGGTAAAGGTCATAGGGACATGTGTGATACTATACTGGAATGAGGCTATGGAGGCCATTTTTTCTCTTGTCTTTAATTTCTTTAGGGCGGGGGATTGAGCCCCATGGCAGGGGCTTACTCTCCGTGGGTAAGTAAACAGCAAGCCGAATATGGATGTCCAGAACCCTGATTTTGTCCTGACAGTGTGGCAAAAAGCTGAAATGCCTTCAAAGCATTTCATGATCTGCCAGGATTCCATAAAGAACAAACTGCTCCCAGCAGTTCAGATACATATTTGTATGAAACATATGGTGACCTGCCAGGTTACTGAGTAGTAAATGATCTTCAACTTGAGCCAGCGATAAGAGTAGCTTCAGAGGAGCCAGGCCTCAAAAGCTATCAAACAAAATATACGAGCAAACTTTGCATAATCCAAGATCCCGTGCTGACAAAAAAAAAAACCCTGCCTCTTCTGTATTTCCTTGTATTTTGCTAGCTTTTAGGGCTGTCCCCCCCTTCTTTGGGGGGCACAATTTTCCTCCAATTATTCTAACAAAAGCACCTTTGAAGCTTTAGAAAACGATGCTATTTTCTTGTGGGTTCTGGCAGCTTTCTGAGAAGGTGGGGAAAAAACCCTAGCAGTGATGCTAAACATTGGCAGTAATTGTTATGGAAATCCATTTCCCCCGTATCCTGTTGTCATGGCAGCTGAGGATCAAGAAATCGCGTGTCACATACAGTAATTTGTACTGATTTGAAAGAATGTTTGGAAGAAAACATTTAAATGCATTACTGATTTCATTTCTCTCTCCCCCTCCCCACCCAAAAAAAAAAAAATACCCAGCCCGATTTAAGTTAATGTTGTTGTCGTGTTGTTTAAATACACTCTCTCGAAAACAAGATGCAGCCGTGTTTGACTCGGAGGTTTATTTATGTGGAGTTACTTTAATGGCCAAATGCAGAGGCAATTTATTGCTCAAACATTCCCATTCTGTTTATCCACGGGTGGGTGGCAGTGGGTGTTATGCTGGTACCAGTTTAATTTTAGCTGTGCTTCGGATCACATCCAAGTATAACACAATGTGGTGCGTAGTTCTTGCATTCCCCCCACCACCACCTCCAACTGCAGGATTTATTTATTTGGGAAAATTCATGTCCCCGCTTCGGCTGCTTCCAGATTCTGAAGTCGTGACAAGCCATCAAAGTTCCATAATCGATGCAAATCGAAAATCGATGGGATGCCAGGAGTGCACTGCTTGACAGAGTTACACCCTCCTAAGTCCGCTGAAGTCAGGGGCTGTGGCTCAGTGGAAGACCCTCGGTTTGGCATCCAGAAGGTCCCGGGTTCAATTCAAGGTACCTCCAGTTAAAAGGACCAGTGATGTAGGGGATGGGAAATACCTCTGCCTAAGAGACTTGGTGAGCCAGTGAGATGGGAAACCTGTTTGATTCAAAGCCCAATTCAAGGTGATGGTCTCGACCTTTAAAGCCCTATACGTATGGTTTTGGGCCAGTATACCTGACGGACAGCCTATCCCCTTATGAACCTGCTGGACTCTTTAGCATGGAGGAATGATGACTGAGGGATGGCATAATACATGGGATAGAGAAGGGAAAGAGGTATTTCCCCCTTTCTCACAATACAAGAATTTGTGGGCACTCAAGGGAAGTCTTAGAACAGATCGAAGGAAGTAATTCTTTGCCCAAAGAGTAATTAACACGTGGAATTCACTGCTGCAGGAAGTAGTGGTGGCTACATAGACAGCTTCAAGAGGGGACGGGATAAACATAAGGCATAGAAGTCGATCAGTGGCTTTTACAGAGCGTTGGACTGGAGGGGTCACTGGCCTGATCCAACATGGCTTCTCTTCTGTTCCTATGTCTGAGGCAGGGATGTCTTCTAGGTGCTTGGGGGGGAACAGTCAGAGGGCTTCTGGAGTTTTGGCCCCAGTGGTGGACCTCCTGGTGGCACCTGGGTTTTGGCCACTGTGTGGCACAAAGTGTTGGACTGGATGGGCCAACATGGCTTCTCTTCTGTTCTGATGGCTACTTGCGATCATCTCCAGAGGCCCTCCTGTCTTCTGAGATTAGCCAGGTGGCAGCCTGGGAGAGAGCCTTGTAGGCCATAGCACCAACGCTCTTGCAGGTTCGTCCGACCCTTTCTGTCGCCTTTCTGCCAATGCGTGTAGAAGTTCCTTGTCCTTCCCTCAGCATTCCCTCTCTGGACCAATGTTCTAATTGTTGTTTCCTTGTCTTTGTATGCATTTTAACTCTGTCTACCCAAAGTGGCTTAACTGACTCTTCTCTCCTCCGTTTCCTTGTCACAACAACCCTGTGAGGTAGTTTAGGCTGAAATAACGTGACCATCCCAAGGTCACTTAGCAAGCTTCCTTGGCCGAAGTAGGGATTGGAACTCGGATCTCCCAGGAGCTAGTCTTAACCGCTGCACCACCCTGGCAATCCCTATAAAGCAGAGGTGGTCAAACTGCGGCCCTCCAGCTGTCCATGGACTATAATTCCCAGGAGCCCCTGCCAGCATTCGCTGGCAGGGGGTCCTGGGAATTGTAGTCCATGGACAGCTGGAGGGCCGCAGTTTGACTACCCCTGCTATAAAGGAGCATTTATAACACTGGCTATTGTATTTAATAATCCCCATATGTTGTTTCAAGTATGAGATCAGGATACATAGCGACTCAAGCCACACGCTGGCAAGGCAGAGTTATTTGTTCTCGTTTTCTTAAAACGGCAACCTCTCCCAAAGAGGCTTGTTGCGAAGCTGGAGTATCTCATCTCGAAAAAGCGGGATTGAAATGGATAGGTCATTGTAACCTCAAACAATAATGGTATGTTAATAGCATTCTAATGAGGAGATCATAAATGAACATTAAAATCATTTTGGCATTCGCTAATTCAGGCGGTAATGGCTTCCAAATGATAATTCGATGGATTCCACTCTGCCTACCATTTAGCTGAAATTGTTTTGGCATAGGGAGACTGTGCCCTAAATGCACGATGATTTGGATCATAGTCTGGTCTCTGTAGTCCAGTGTGGAAAGGCTTCCGCTATTGTCGTTTCACACGGAGGTGTCATCTGGACGTGGTTCCCAATGAAAGGCCAGGCGAGAACTTTTCGGGGAGGAAGCCTCGTCAGTCACTGGCAGGAGAATTCAGAGCCCAGAGACTATAATAGGAAACGATGATCGTTTTTAAAGAGTTGCAGCAACTGGGAAATTGACAGGCAACAGAGTAGGGATGTCTCCTGGAGGACTGTGGAAGGGGCAGAGAGTTTCCGGCAATTCCTAGAGCTACCATTTGTCACTTCCAGGAAGAATGCATGAGGCTGCGTTAAAAACAATCATCTTGGCAATAGAACCTGGAAGTGGGGGGTCCCCCATGCCCACCGGGGGGCTTGTCAGGCCTGGCCACATTATCGGGCTCTCCGACACCCATCCTACCCAAACCTTTTCAAGGCCACCACAGCCAGGGACTGGTAGACAAAATTATTTGGGTGGTGATCTCTCCCCCGGGGGCTGGTTTCCTTTCTTATGATCTTTGGACTGGGTTTGGGTGGCATGAGGAGGGTCTAGAGCAGGGGTAGTCAAACTGCGGCCCTCCAGATGTCCATGGACTACAATTCCCAGAAGCCCCTGCCAGCGAATGCTTCTGTGAATTGTAGTCCATGGACATCTGGAGGGCCGCAGTTTGACTACCCCTGCTCTAGAGGGAATCGATCCAAGGGCCGAGAGTGGCACCTGGCCCCCGTCCTGCTCATTCATTCAGAAGAGCTGTTTTTTTTATGCCCCGCTTTTCACTACCAGAAGGAGGGGCTTATTTTCATCTTTCCCTTCCTAAGAGGTAGGTGGAGCTGAGAGAAACCTTGGGGTTTCCTGACGGCCCTGGAAGGGTTTAATAAATGGGTACGTGTTAATTATTTCAAAATATTTTTAATTGTTAAACATTTATCTTGTGATATGGCATATGTGGTCATATTGACCTGCCCCGCCTCTCTGAAAATGGCCAATGATGGGCCTGGAGGGGGTAGGAAGGGAGGGGCCCTGGGTGGGCGTGTCCACAGCTTTGCTTCCCAACTATATTCTGCATGGTCGTGCCACTTCTGGCGTTTCTCAAAGCCTGAGGAATGTTTCAGGAGATTCTCAACGGTAAAAAATTGGGCCAGGCTGCTTTTAAAGAGAATGCTAGAAATTATATTCCAGAACTCTCCTGCAGTTCTGCATCCCACTAAATTTGTATACCCTTGATACTGGGTATGGTTGTGCCTACTGCTCTCTGTCAGAACTCCACAGGCTCAAAAACTTTGGTGGTCCCTGAGCTTGATGGACATGGTCCTTTAAAAGTTCAGTTTCTGGTCTGGTTAGACACCCTGAGTTCCTTGGAAGAAGGGGAAGATGCTTTTCAAAGTTGATAGGTAGACCAGACTGCACCTTTCAAGGTCAGACAACGGAAGTCATTCCCAGGTAATTGCTCAGGTAGGGAAGCCCACAGCTGTCCATAGGCCTTCACAT
This sequence comes from Paroedura picta, assembly GCF_049243985.1. NCBI lineage: Eukaryota > Metazoa > Chordata > Lepidosauria > Squamata > Gekkonidae > Paroedura > Paroedura picta. The sequence continues at coordinate 36,086,205 of NC_135382.1, forward strand.
CTGCGATATCTACCTTGCAACAGCCTTTCCTGGAACCCAGTGCCTATGATCATATAAGGTTCATTGCAATCCCCATGAGAGATGTTAATAGGAAATAATTATTAGTGGCAAAAAGTACCGGCAATGAATGAGCATAATAATTCAGGGTGCCTGGTACCTTTCACCAGCAGGACAATCAATTCAGAAGGAATCCATTCTGCAATCCTTGATTGAATAATGGTGTTCATTTATTAAATTATTTAATGAGCCTCATTAGGGTCCGTGCCTGCTTTCGATGCGACCATTTGTTCCCTCTATTCACTCATTCCAATTAACTCCATGTCTAAGATTAATTTCATACTATTAGTCAAAAGAGAAGATGCACAATGCTTGGGTTTACAGAATGCCAGGCAGCATTGAAACGGCTCCTTTTCACTGTGCGGAAACTGATTCACTCTGTCAATAGGAAAATGTGGAATTGGCTGCCAGAGGACGTAATGAAAACCATAGGAATGAACAGCTTTAAAAGCGGGTTAGATCGATTCAGGGAGGGTAAATCTGGCAACTAGCTGGGGAGGCTGAGGGGAACCTCCACATTCAGAGACATTAAGCCTCTGCATCAAGGGCCTGGGAGGCAGCATCAGGGGAAGGTCTCAACCCTGAAGCCCTGTCGTTGGCCTTGAAGAAGAAGAAGACTTGGTTCTTATATGCCACTTTTCTCTACCTGAAGGAGTCTCAAAGCGGCTTACAATATGCCTCTCCCCACAACAGACACCCTGTGGGGTGGGTGAGGCTGAGAGAGCCCTGATATTCCTGCTCAGTCCAAACAGCTTTATCAGTGCCATGGCAAGCCCAAGGTCACCCAGCTGGCTGCATGTGGAGGAGTGCAGAATCGAACCCAGCTCACCAGATTAGAAGTCCGCACATTGGTCTGACTTTTTCTTTAAAAAAAAATCATTTGTATCTGGCCAGAAAAGCTCTGCTGAGTGTGCCGCATGTGAGCACATTAAATAAAACCATCCGTAACACACGCAACCGTGGTTTTGCGTATCAGTGCAAATACATGAATGGTAGCACTCGTGATAAACTCCGATCGACACAACCCGATGGTGAGGTGTACGAATACTCACGGGGACTTTGAAATCTTCAGAGAGATTTCACTTCTTCTAGGCATTCTGCATTTCTGCATTCTTAACACGGGAGGAGGACCGGCCCGTCGGACGTCAATAAATCGCCGCATAAACCCATTTGTCCGCTAAATGCTACACCAAGTTCACCCGAGATACAATCTGAAATCTGCTGTCGTGAACCTCAGATTAGACCTGACCGCCGTGCACATTCCCTTAAATCAAATCACCAACTTCAGCAGAAAACATACCCCAGTCCAATGTTGTTTATATGCATATTCGAGAGGAATGTGATTATTGCTTGGAGTGATTATTGCCAGCTGTGTGCCCCCTTTCATCCCTTATCTGCTAAAATGAATTATCCTTGGCGCCTTGTGTTTGAATAGGTAACCCTCCTGTTGCCAAGAGGATAATGCAACTCAGAATAAGAACGAGACGTTCCTTTTTTTGTTCTCATAGCCTGATCAGTGAAAGAGGAGGAAGGACTTGCCTTCTTCTTTGGGATGGTCACTGGTCACCCTTGGGCTGCATTCTGGTGACTTAGTCTAAGGCCCATTCTGCACACATAGGATAATGCACTTTCAATGTTCTTTGGCAACTGGACTTTCCTGTGCAGAACAGGAAAATTTACTTCTAGAGTGCACTGAAAGTGCATTATCTATTGTGTGCAGAATAGGCCTAGGCTTCCTCAACCAGGGTTTTGGGAAACCTTGGAGTTTCTTGGCGGCCCTAGAACGGCTTCTGGAATTGATGGGAGTTAATTCATATATTTTAAAATTTGTTAAACATTTATTGGGTGATATGACTATATATGGTCATGTTTACCCCTCTCCCACAATGGCCAATGATGGGCCTGGAGGGGGTGGGAAGGGGAGGGGTTTCATGTGGGCGTGTACACAGCTCTACTTTCCAACTCTACTTTCTACATCACTGGGCCACTTTTGGGGTTTCTCAAAATCTCAACCCCATGCAGTCCTGACCTGGAGAGCCCAGCTTAGCTGAATTTTGCCAGATCTCAGAAGCTAAGCAGGGTTATCCTTGGTCAGTACTTGGATGGGAGACCACCAAGAGAGTCAGTAAAATGGCAAAGCAACTCTGTTCATCTCCTTTCTAGAAAACCTTACAGGGTCAACAGAATTTGATAACCCCCCCCCCCAAAAAAAACACATTACTACAGTAATGATAACCACTTTGTTAGGATCTGACAGGATCTGGGGTAGAGAAACACTGGTTGTATGTTTAAAATGTTATTTTAAAATGATGCTTTGGAATCTCAGTGAGTACACTTCACTTTAAGACTTTCCCACTTCATTCCACTACATGCAAGATCTGGTCCAGGAGCACAAAATCACTTAAAAAAATCCTTCACCAAGTTATTCATTTTTATGCATATTTTCCCCTCCTGCTGACCTCATTTAGCGGGGTGGAAGCCCAGGTTTTCCTTGGTCTATTAAGACTTCAATAAAAACCATCCATTCATTGTTAACTAAAATCATATTCACACTTAAAGCTGAATATTAATTGTGTAATAATGAGAAGATAAAGCTGTTCCTCTTTGCAGGTGCACCAATCAATTTTGGGGAGAAAGTGGGGGGAGGGGATCACTTTCCCCTCCGATTGGGTGTGAAATTAAACCGTGATTTATGTTTTCTAATAAAATGCTCTTCATTGATCCCCTTCAGAAAATGTATGGTTCCATTTGCGTTCTTCCAAATTACAAGAGTTTTGGCTTGTGTAAGAATGATTTTCCAATATAATTGCGGGGAGGGGGGCCGCAATCGATTATTAGTTCTAATGTGCATCTGGATGATTGAACACCTCATTGAAAAAAAGATCTTTTACTTTTAATAAGTGTTTAAAATACACCATCAGCAAAATGATTTAGCTAATACACAAATGAATCAAGCTCCTCTTTTAAGGAAATGCCTCTGCTGGTGTAGACTTTTTGCCAGCCCCCTCCCCCCCCCATCAGTGGGGGGAAGCCCACTGCTGCCAGGTCCTACCCCTAGCTGCTAATGAGGCGGGGGGACAGACGGACTTACCGGGAGAAAGGAGAAGGCTTAGGTTGCATGGCCAGCATCACATAGGAAGTGACATCATCATGTCTGGGTATCTCTCTGGTATTTAGGCAACAAATCTATGGTAGAAACTGGCTTTACCATAGAGGTTTTACCCAAATAACAGACTGTGGCCCATATGTCACCAGTGTGATGACGTCACTTCCAGTGTGTCAACAGCAATGAGGCCTAGTCTTTCTCATTTGCTTCCTGAATCCCCCCATTCTCTTCATAAGCACCCCCCATCCCCCGCTGGTTGACCTGGCAACCTTACATCTACTTCACAGGCAAGAAGTGACATCATCACAACAGCAATATCTAGGTATCGCTCTGGCATTTAGGCAAAAACTCTATGGTAGAAGTTGGCTTTACCATAGAGGTTTTGCCCAGATAACAGTGTTACCCAGATGTCACCAGTGTGATGATGTCACTTCTGGCGTGACACCTGCAACGAGGCCTGTGCTTTCTCATACTCTTCATAAGTCCCCCCCATCCCCCACCAGTTGACCCGGCAACCCTACATCCACTTTCCAGGCAGAAAGTCTCAGGTTCAATCCCTGACATCTCCATTTTTAATGGAGAGAGAGAGAGATGGATAGACTCCCAGTCTGCCTCAGCCAAAGAGGGTTACTGGTGTGCATGATCTGATCTACGGCAGAAGAAGATAGCAAGTGTCTGAATATCTTCTCCGAAGTAAAGTTTGCACACCAGGAGCTGTTTCCACTCCCCCCCCCCACACTTTCGTCCACTTTTCTCTATTTTCTTACTTTTATTATGCTTGGAAACATACCTTTGCTTTTGAAGGTGAGTAGCTTTGAGAGAGATCTCTAACTGTGCTTTAAAAATACTTATGAATAAGTCATCAGGGTTTTTTTTCCCCCCCCTCCCTCCTCTGTGGTATAAATCTATTTCATACGAGGAATTTTTAGCTTCTTAATGATATAGTCTAGCCATACTATATTATTGCGCATTTAGAAGTAATTAGTTTTCCAACTGCAGCAGAAGAGAGTAATGCATTTAAATTAAAATTGATTTTTGTAAAAGGGAGGGGGGGCACCTTTGCTCTATGTTTCTAATGGCAAGGAGGGAATCAAACTCTCGTTTTTACAGGTTGAGAGGAGAGAGCCAGCTTTTAAAAATAGTCTTTTCACTCTGGCCTTTCTTGCTTAAATTGTGTGTGTGTGTGTGTGTGTGTACGTACACACCGTTTCTGATTTACTGGCATCCTAGGTTGAGCCAATCCACAAACTGTTTATATGTGTGTATGTGTGTGTGTGTGTGTGTGTGTGTGTGTAAGGCTGTTTAAAAGAAATAACCTGTGAATCTCCTAGCTGGGTTGAAGTCAAGGCAACTAATGAATGCCATTCTTTAATTCCTTATCAAGGGGGCATGAAAGAAGAGGGCTACGCAGATAATATCGAAATCACACGGGAGGTACAGTTGCCAGCTCCAGTTTGGGAAATTCCAGGAGCTTTGGGGGGGGGAGCCCAGGAAGGCAGGGGCTGGGAAGAGGCCTCAGCTGGGCATATTATTATTAATTATTATTACTATTACTAGGGACAAAGCCCGTTGCACCCAGGAATACGACAGGCGCTTGTATGCACGTCTGCACTGTGTCCTTCCTGGGTGCTGCCCCCCCCACTCCCTTCTCGATCTTGGGATCCAACATGGTGAAGTTTTCATCTCAAGGGCCGGGTCTGATCCCCCGACTCCTCCTCCATGTGTGGGCAGCTGGGTTGCCAACCTCCAGGTGGGGCCTGGAGACCTTCAGGAATAACAACTAGTCAGGAGATCCAAGGATTCTTTGGCAGGCAAGAGATGTTCGGAGATTGTTTGCCATTCCCTGCTTCCACATCACGACCCCTTGTGTTCCTTGGTGGTCTCCCATCCAAATACTAGCCAAGGTCAGCCCTGCTTAGCTTCCAACATTCGATGGGATTGGGTTTGCCTGGGTTACCCAGGTCAGGGCTTAATGCCATAGACTCCACCCTCAAGAGCAGCCATTTTCCCTGGGGGGACTGATCACTGACATTCTGGGAGTATCTCCAGGTCACATCTGGAGACTACAAGAAGAGGAGGACCCGTCTGAAGACTGGCAGCCCCGTTTGGTCAACAGCACGTTAGATAAGTGATTGACTCTTTCTATAGTGTTTGGGTTGGGTCTACACGGACCCCTGAATTTTGTGTGCCTTGATAAACTTGACCCGGTATTATGCTGAGCCAAACTTAGGTTAGTCCTGAGTTGGAGGTAGAGACATTCCTTACTGGTGTTAAGCCAAAGCAGCAATATCCCTTTCAGCCAGAGCCAGAGGCGGCATCATCACACTGGTGTGCCACTCTAGGATTCTCTCAAAGCTCTATAGCTTAACCATAGAGTTTGGTATGGATCGTAGACCCTGACCATTCCTCCCCACTGATTCTCTCATGAACGGATCTGTTCCTGCTGATGAACACCTGTGCAAACATTCAGGTTACACCAGGATTTAGAGAGAAATGTGTGAATGAAGATGTGGGGGGGGGTTGGTTTGTTGGTTGAAGAGTGGGTGAATGGATGGGTCAGTGGGTGGATTGGTGGGTGGGTGGGTGGAAGGATAAATGGACAGGTGGATGGATTGTTTTATGCATGTCCCACAGTAATCAGCAACATCGATTTGAACATTGGGGTTTGTTAACACACAAAGGGCATGATTCAGAGGAACCAAAATAAGTTTAAATCCCAGGTTTCAATGGAAGAGCAGTCATCCGGACCAATGACATAGCTACACACCACCTCTCTACTGTGAATATAAAAGCATCAACCGAAGGGATGTGCATTTCGAGGAATGAGCTTTCAGGTGGCCAATGCACTCCGGCTTTATTAAGATGGATGCCCCGGGTTCAATTTTCCTTCCTTACTGTTGGGGAATGAGAAAGGTTAAAACATGTATCGGCTGACACGGCGAGAAAGCAACCGGAGCAGGGTTTTTGCAAGCATCTCCAGCAAGCCACGGGTTTTAAGGTATCTATGGATTCCAAGTCAACAGAGCACCATGTTCTGGAAAGCATAATGTTGGTCCCTGATGGAAAAAAATGTGGGGAAAATCTTCATTTGGCGTGATCAATTCCCTTCACGCCACTGCCATCTAGTGGCGCTTGAGGCTACGTCGCGGACAAGAGCCTTACCAGAACAGAAGGCAGAGTGATGTGCGCACTGAATTAGAACATTGCCAAAGGACTCCAAATGTTTTTACTGGTTCTGCGTTCAACAGATATTCCGCGGCTGAGGGAAGGAAGGGTGTTCAGTTGGCCTGCTGTCTGTCATGACAGCATGTTTACTTGGCAGATCAGCTAATTATGTTTTGAAGCGAAACAGATTATTGAGATGGGGCACATGGACTTCGCCGCATAAATCCTAGCGTAGACGGATTCGATCCAGGCGCTTAGCTGCGTGGCCTCAGTCAGTTCTTCTATGCCACTTTTCTCTACCGGAAGGAGTCTCAAAGCAGCTTACAGTCACCTTTCCTTTCCTCTCCCCACAACAGAAACCTTGAGGTGGGTGAGGCTGAGAGAGCCCTGAGATTACTGAAGAAGAGTTGGCTCTTATATGCTGCTTTTCTCTACCCGAAGGAGTCTCAAAGTGGCTTACAGTTGCCTTCCCTTTCCTCTCCCCACAACAGACACCCTGTGAGGTGGGTGAGGCTGAGAGAGCCCTGAGATTACTGAAGAAGAAGAATTGGTTCTTATATGCTGCTTTTCTCTACCCGGAGGAGGCTCAAAGCGGCTTACAGTCGCCTTCCCTTTCCTCTCCCCACAACAGACACCCTGTGAGGTGGGTGAGGCTGAGAGAGCCCTGAGATTACTGAAGAAGAGTTGGCTCTTATATGCTGCTTTTCTCTACCCGAAGGAGTCTCAAAGTGGCTTACAGTTGCCTTCCCTTTCCTCTCCGCACAACAGACACCCTGTGAGGTGGGTGAGGCTGAGAGAGCCCTGAGATTACTGAAGAAGAGTTGGCTCTTATATGCTGCTTTTCTCTACCCGAAGGAGTCTCAAAGTGGCTTACAGTCGCCTTCCCTTTCCTCTCCCCACAACAGACACCCTGTGAGGTGGGTGAGGCTGAGAGAGCCCTGAGATTACTGAAGAAGAATTGGTTCTTATATGCTGCTTTTCTCTACCCGGAGGAGGCTCAAAGCGGCTTACAGTCGCCTTTCCTCTCCGCACAACAGACACCCTGTGAGGGAGGGGAGGCTGAGAGAGCCCTGAGATTACTGAAGAAGAGTTGGTTCTTATATGCTGCTTTTCTCTACCCGAAGGAGTCTCATAGTAGCTTACAATTGCCTTCCCTTTCCTCTCCCCCCAACAGAAACCCTGTGAGGTGGGCGGGGCTGAGAGAGCTCTGACAGGGCTGCTTCATGAGAACAGTTCTAACAGAACTGTGGAGAACCCAAGGTCAATAATGGTGGTCGCCCAGCTGGCTGCATGTGGAGGAGCGGGGAATCAAACTTGCCTCTCCAGATTAGAGGCCGTCACTCTTAACCACTAACGCATGCTGGCTTTTGCCGGTAGCAAAGTGTAGGTGGGCGGGGAGGCATTTAAGGAAAAGGGTGACTCTGCCGAAAATGAATTGAGAAGTATTGCTCTCCACTTTTGTTTAAGTTTTCTCTGGTTACACCTCCAGCAGCACAAGAATGAGGAAGGAAGAGTCTAGAAATGTTTCCAGTGATCGGCTATGCTTGCATGAACAGTGTCAACACTTTTAGATAATCCTTTGGGGATTATCTGGGGGAGGGGGTGCCTGGATGTTTACACATTTACAGGGTATACTTGGCTAAGGTAGTCAACTGGAAACAAAGTCCTCGGCTCGTGCTTCAAGGCTGCCTGGGCTCACCTGGTGGCCTTCGAAAAAGCAGTCTATCCCACACCTCCCCCCCCCCAAACAAAAAAACACTTCCCTAGTAACGCCAACCTATTTTATGGCATTATTGCAAGGAATACTTACTCCCCAACTAGACACATTGATCGTGAGATCCTTCTGGACAGCTTCTAGGGGTGTCCTGTTTTGTCAATAGCACCTGTGCCTGGGTCTGATTGGAATCTGGACCCTGATTCAAGGAGACAGGGAGGGTACTCCACTCCCATGCCCACCCTGTTCTCCCAAGCTCAAATGGTCTTGCAAGGCTGCTATTTGCCTCCCAGAGCTTTAACACAGAGAGGGGCCCATGCAAAGGTTGTCAACTCCAGGTTGGGAAATTTCTGGAGGTTGGGGGGGGAGGGGGGAGCCTAGGAATGGTGGAGTTTGGGGAGGGACCTCAGAGTTTGGAGACCCCACCCTTCAAACCCATCATTTTCTCCAGGGGAACTGAAGATCAGGTATAATTCCGGGAGTTCTGGCAAACCTTTCCCATACATTTGGCCCCAGGTGGGTCAACAGGAGTTCTTCAAGGACTCTTAACGTCGGGAAAATGGCATGGAGGGGAAGCTTGGCCTTCTTCTCCCAACTTGGTAGTACAAACAGCTAATTGGGAAGGAAGTCATACGGAGTTCAGTGTGCATTTGGGGGCTGAGATGCTTTATGCCAGGGGTAGTCAAACTGTGGCCCTCCAGATGTCCATGGACTACAATTCCCATGATCCCCTGCCAGCATTCGCTGGCAGGGGCTCATGGGAATTGTAGTCCATGGACATCTGGAGGGCCGCAGTTTGACTACCCCTGCTTTATGCCTTGGGATTTTGAGTATTCATTACACCAAGTCGACACCTGATCCATATATTTTATATTGAATTCTCTGCACATGCTAGCAAGGGCTCATGGGAATTGCTAGCAGGGGCACATGCTAGCAGGGTCTCATGGGAATTGTAGTCCATGGACACCTGGAGAGCCACAATTTGGCCTCATCTGCACTAGACCACACCAAACACTCCCTGGAGCTGTGCTTCACCGTGGAAAATGTTCTGGTGGCAGACTTTCTGAGAAGCCGACGCCCCATTATTGACCTCTTCATCACGGAGCCCCTAACAAGCCTCGGACAGACCCAGGGGAGTTCCCTGTGCACAGGTTTTTCTGTTAAAAAAGTCAACCAGACCAAGTAGATAAAATCATATGAAAATGCTAGCCTCAAGTCTTTCATCAGAATGGAGATTTGACTCTCAGAATCTCATACCCCTAAATTCATGCTGGTCTCTAAGCTGGTCTTGAACTTAAAACTAGCTCTACTCCTGCAGAATAACAGGGCTATCCTTGGAAGCTATCCCATGGAAATGTAGTTATTCTGAAAGACAAAGACTGCGGATGATGCCTACAAGCTTTATTAACAGAAAGGAAGAAGTCTGACATTTTTGATCACATTTCACATTTAGGAAGCTCTTGAACATTTACAGTTGAGATCCAGGATCTTGCAAGATCAGGCGCTACCCATAATCCCACACCTATCGATGATTCATGGTCATTTGTTAATGCTTGAACTGTGTCCATCAACTGCATAGGGTAGAATGCTGGCAGGGGCTTCTGGGAATTGTAGTCCATGGACATCTGGAGGGCTGCAGTTTGACTACCCCTGGGGTAGACTGTGTCCATCAACTGTACAGGGTTGATTGTATCCATCAATGGTATAGAGATGATGGTGTCCATCAACGGGATAAAGTTGATTTTGTCCATTGTCTGAATAGGATTGCTTGGCTCCATTGACAGTGCAGTGTTGACTCTATCCATTGATTGTACAGGGCTGATTGTTTCCATCAACTGTATAAAGCTGAATGTATCCATTGACTGTACAGAACTGATGGTATTCATATAAACTTTAATATTTGGGCATAGGGCTAACTGTCCTCATTGGTCTGTATCCAAGCACAGAATTAAGGAAAATTCAGTGTCTTTAAGAAGAGGCGATTGTTTACTGATATCATTCTCTTTTTGCAGACCACTAATTCCCCTAAATCCTCACTGACAGCATGAGAGGTATCCTGCAGCCAGAAGGACAAATGGGTGGAAATTATGGTCCCATCTTAATAAAGCTCAAGTATACTTTGGGTTTTGCAATGTGGTTAGATTCAGGCCGATGACTCCATCTAAACATGATGTTAAAGACTTTTCAGATCTCCAGAGCTTTCATTAACATCGAGCGACATAACTTAACCATGACATCACGCTATATTTTAAAAGAGCAATTAGACCAGGCTTTCAAAGGGCAAGCACGCATCTCTTTAAAGTTGTAACAAAGTCATTTAACCTCCCGCAGTCAAGCAAAAGCAAGTATTGCAGAGAATTAGTATCAGAATATGGGTTACCTTTGATCAGAGAGGGTGACATATTTTATTTGTCCCCGTGGAGCCAGTTCATTTCCAAATTGGCCCAAATGAGCAGAAAGAGGATTTTAGTGATGTTTAGCGGCTTCCCCTGAGAAGTGTCATTTATCGAGATCTCTTTGGCTCCCTTCAAAGTTCCTGAGAGGATCTTCCTGAGCAGAAACTTCAGAATACTTTCCAATTTCATTGTTGAGTCCAATCCGGCAAAAATGGACGGGAATGTGGGGCCCCCGAAGGAAAGGTGGATATGTTAATGTCCCTTGAGGTTCCTCAGACGTTTTATAGTAGCACAAGATCCTGGATCTGCTTCTTGTTTTGCTCCGGGCAAAATTTAATGGCTACTCCGGCAAATACAGCATCAAGATCCATTGGTTCCTGTGGCTAGACTTCTTCTTGGTGGAAGGTTAAGTGTTGGGCCGAAAGTCACAATCCAGACAGGACATAAAAGAGCAACTTCTAGAGAGGATCCTTAAAAGACAATTCAAGCCCAGTTTTTCTCCTTCTTCCCCCGTCCCTGAGCTGGCAAGAATAGAGAGACAAAGTTCATTTGCCAAGGTGCAGCCTGGGAGAACCAAATAAATAAGTTTAGCTCCTCAGTCATGAGGCCCATTTTGCAGGAGAGATTCCCCTTCTTTCAGCTGTCACCAGCTTCATCCTTCGCAGAGGCACTGGGGGTGGATTTGACCCCGGTTCCTTCATCTGCCCCTGGATCGTTCTCTTTTTCCAGAGGCGGATCTCCGGGCTTTTGGTCCGTCTCCACCACGGTCACGTTCTTGCTGGCGGTGCATCCCATCCTACTCCTGTGTTTCCAAATCAGCCAGGGGCCAGGGCTTCTTCTGGAGACCGGTGTCGCTCAGATTCCTCAAAAACAGAAGCTTTTGTGCAGTCCCCGTTCCTGTTCAGAGCTAAATAGCTCTTCCCGAGGTGACAGGGAGCGAACCAATATTTGTGTTTCTTTGACAACCGGGGAGTTGCTAGTCAGATGGTCCTCCATCAAAGCTTGTGGCACTTCCTCTCCTGCTAAGCATGCCTGCATGCTAAGAAATGATTCCTTTTGATTGGCACGAGTTCCAGCCCACTGGCTCCCAATTGCCGTGCCCCCAAACGCTTCGGTTTAGTTCAACCTTTTCTTAAAGAAAGGTCCTGAAGCCCGGTGAATAGCAAACAGGGCTGACACGTCAAGAAGCCTCGGTTGCCACGACGATGGGGTGGCCTGGCCTTGTAAATATTTGCTGCCTTTTATCTCGGATACAATCCGTGAAAGTGGCACGTATATTTTAAGCCACAGAAGAAGCATGTACAGTACTGGGTTCACCTTGCACTCTCCTAAGAATGAGGTCGCTCTGGAGTCGATACAGCTGCGGTTACTCACCAGAAGGCGTTCGAGCCAGAGGACACCGGACCTACTCACCTGGTTGGCGAGGCTAGAACATGTGCTTTTATATATGAAAATACATATTTATATATTTAGTAGGGTTGCCAAATAGTAGATGGGACCTGGAGTTCTCCTGGGATCACAACAGAGCTCCAGAGAAAAGAAAGGTTATATATAGCAAATTGTATTATTCAAAAACTAGGGGCCAAGCCTGTTGCATTCAGGAATACAATGGGCGCTAGATTGGGAACCTGGAAAGGCTGCAGGCTGGAGGCCCCTGGGGGAGGGACCTCGCCAGCAGGGGCAGCTCTCACTCAGCAGGGATCTGTAGCCTCCGAGCCTCGGAGGGAAGTGGAAGGAGGAGGGGGTGGTCACGGGTGGGGGCAGAAGGCTGCTGGACAAGGCAGGATATTCGGTCGGCCATGGGAAGAGCCATGTTTTTTTAGCCGCCATGTTAGTAGAGTGATGTTTTAATGGGAATTTTAATGGGATTGGTTGTTGTGACCCGCCTCGAGCCTGTCGGGAGAGGCGGGAAATAAATCTAATAATAATAATAATAATAATAATAATACGGGGACATCACCAACTGGTTGTCTGACGGACTTGATGATTTCGCTTATTTTAATTGTTTTATTGATTTTGACTGCTTCTGTATTTTAGCAGGGTTGTAAGCCACCCAGGGTTGTAAGAGCCTCTTGTGGCGCAGAGTGGTAAGGCAGCCGCCTGAAAGCTTTGCTCATGAGGTTGGGAGTTCGATCCCAGCAGCCGGCTCAAGGTTGACTCAACCTTCCATCCTTCCGAGGTCGGTAAAATGAGTACCCAGCTTGCTGCTGGGGGGTAAACGGTCATGACTGGGGAAGGCACTGGCAAACCACCCCGTATTGAGTCTGCCATGAAAACGCTGGAGGGCGTCACCCCAAGGGTCAGACATGACTCGGTGCTTGCACAGGGGATACCTTTACCTTTACCTTTTAAGCCACCCAGAGACAGTGGCACGGATAGGGGCGCTCGAGAAATTTGCAAATAAATAAATAAGGTTGAGGGAAGTCAAGAGAGCAGGAGCCTTCAGGCTGTAAAAAGCGGAGTACAAAAACATATTCCCGAGTCCCCTCAGTCAGCCCGTCCCACAATTTGGGGGCCACAATGGAGAAGGCCCATCCACAGAGAGTTGTTCGTTGGCAGGGCCAGCCACAGGCCGTGCCGAACGTTTGCTATTTCAACAGTTGGCAGAAAACCCTTCGTTCCTTCCCCCCTTCCCTCCGCCGCTCTTAACTGTGTATTATTGAAGTTGATACCTGAAAAGCAGACTTTTGTGTACTGATGTGTTGCAAACAGATCACATAGCAACAGCCAGCTCTGGCTGGCGGCAGCCAACCCGTTGCCATAGCAACACAACTCCTTCTCTCTCTCTCCCCCCCCCCTTTTCCCGTCCTGCATTTCCAGTTCTCAAAGGAAGCACATAAAACCAGCAGATGAACGGGAAGGGATATTTGCTGTACATTGCCCAATTTTTATTTTTATTTTTAAGGAGAAGAAGAATTTGCTTCTCTGCTCTGGTTCGGAAGTAGTGAACCAGAAAATACAAAACTTGTGCCCTAATGCCAGGCCTGGCTGAGGATGGAGTGCTATCCAGCAGCCGTGCTTTAAAAAACACAGGAAGGAAGGAAGGAAGGAAGGAAGGAAGGAAGGAAGGAAGGAAGGAAGGAAGGAAGGAAGGAAGGAAGGAAGGAAGGAAGGAAGGAAGGAAGATTGTGAGTGGGTGGGCAGGAAGGGATGTGCCAGTGTTTGTCTCTTGTGGCCCTTCCTTGCATACTCAGGGAATTGCTGATCACCATTGTGGGATGGTGAATTCCCTCCAGGCCAGGCTGGAGTCTGCAGATTTTTGGTAGTGGTGGTGGTAGGGGATCACTTGGGTATGAAATTGGGGTCACTGTGGGTGGACAGGTAGTTGTGAGTTCCTGCGTTGTGCAAAGGGTTGGACTAGATGACCCTGGAGATCCCTTCCAACTCTATGATTCTATGATTCTTTGTTGGTTCCCTGCTCCCACCTGGAGGCTTGCATCCCTATCCAGGTGACTGAGACCAGTTCCCATGGAGACAATGGCTGGTATCCATTCAGAAGTACAGAGCTGCTCTTGGGGATACGGAAGCCCTGGGCTGGGGATGCAGAATCACTGACGCTCACATTAACCCCCTCCCCCAGCTCTCTTTGTCCAGGGCCAAGCCAGGACATCCCTTGCAGTTGGGAGCTGTCAGCAGAAGCTGTCTGGCCCAGCCTCTAACGGAGCAGAAATACACCCTGACTTGAAGTCAAGCCTCTTTAGGAATTGCCAGAAACTCTATGGCACTACCATAGTTTTCCAGCAATTCCTAGAGAGGTACGACGTCACTTGGAGGTGACATCACTCTGTTGCTGACGGTGACCTCCTGCTAGTTGCCATATTGAACCTGGCCAGCTCATGACCTCAGCTTCCTCTGACGCCATCCAAAGCTGGTGAAACTTTGAGTCCCCAGCTGCCTATTACTCATCTTTATTTTCTACTATCGAAGCTCCTCAGCTAGAGAGAAGAAGGAAGTCCTGTTGAGTGCCGCTCCATGCAAAAATATCTTCTCACCTCCCCAGGTTCCGCTCCTGCTGTTGTGTATTTCTCCACTTCCACACACCGAGGGGGAGGAAAAAGAGAGACGGCAACAGCCTGTTCTGAGCCTCCTCACAACACAAGCTGTGTTGGCGTAGCTGAGAGGAGGGGAAGGGGGGAAACAAATCTGTCAAACAAGTCAATATTTTATGTCTCCGCTTTATCAGATCATCTGAGCCTAATTAAATCCGACATGTTTCGCTTTGCAAAATCCAGGAACGGAGGCCGAATGTCACGTATCTCCCCGAATACATATATTGGGAGAGAACGCAGGGGCAGTGTGGCATAGTATTTAGTGCGCTGTCAGAACAGTGAAGCCTGGGTTCGGGTTCAACTCCCTCCTAAACCTTGCTGAACACATGGGGGGGGGGGGAAGGGAATTTGTTTTTGTAGGGTTGCCAACCTCCAAATGGGACCTGGAGATCTCCCAAAATTACAATTCCCATGGAGAACATGGCTTCTTTAAGGGCGGATTCTACAGTACAACAGCCCTGTGAGGTTCCTCCCTAAGCCCTGCCCTCCCCAGGCGCCACCCCAAACCAGCTGTGATTTTCCAGCCTGAAGTGGCCCATCTCCTGCACACTACCCAGGGCTTCTTGGAGGAAGGGCAGGACAGATATGTAATATTTCCTTCTCTCAGAAACACTATCCATCATGCAAGTGTGTTTTTCTGGGGAAGACGTTCATAGATAAAGGTTCCATTATTTTTCAGGTAATCCCTTTTCATGGTGGATGTTATGACCAGTGCCCAGAGACTTTCACACCCATGGAATATTGCACTTTCAATCCACTTCCAATGCACTTTAGCAAACGTTTGCAAGTGGATATTGCTGTTACGCAAGGCTTTGCCACATTCTTATTTTCCTAGCTTGAGTTTTCTGTTGCGCCAGAGTTTTCCCCCCTCCGTTCTCCATTTTTGCTCCCCCTGGTGGCGGATTCCATATTGCATCCATTGACGTCAGGCATGTCTGCCCACATATTTAAGCAACAGGTTTTTATGTCACACATAAACCGATGTAATATCAAACTGACCACTAGAGGGAAGGAAAATGCAGAAGAGGAAACAAAAAGAAAAGAAACAAAGCAACAGGAACACCGCAACAAGGAAACTCTTCACCAGCTAGAATAGATTAGAAATCCTCTCTCGACTCTGACCTGCCTAGAATGGGAGTGATGAAAAGGGCAGTCAGGTCACTATAGAGATGACCAGAGCTGGTTTTGCCACTGCCTAGCTCTGCATAGAGACCCTGATGCTCCTTGGGGATCTCCCCTCCACATACCCAACAGGGTCAACATGACTTAGTGACTCTAACCTTCTGCCTGCCTTGACCCTTTCCTGTTCAGCCATGTCCATCTTCCTAATGGCTGGCTTTTGCCCCCCCCCCCCTTGCCCATCCACCCTTCTCATATGATGCTGTGTCATCTCTGCAGCGCTTTTTCAAAGGCAGAATATTAAAATCCTCAGCCAGCTCCTGCATCTTGGGTTATTAAATTCTCTCCGCTATCTCTCAGAGGTCAGACGGCTTTTCCTTTTCAACCCATTTTTATTCCAAGTCTCATTCCTTTTTATTCATGTTCCGGATAATCCCTTTTCTCATTATATATTTTGGGCCTTCTTAATTAGTTTTTGCACTTTGGAAGCTCGGAATCTTTTTAATCCTCTTCCCTTCTCCCCATACTGTCCTCCACGTTGCCAATAGCCAGGTGGGGCCTGGAGAGCACCCAGAATTACAACTGATCTGCAGACAACATTGGTCAGTTTCCCTGAAGAAAACGGCTGCTTTGGAGGGGGGATTGCCCAGCGTGATACCCTGTTGAGACCCTCCTACTACCTTCCCCAGGTTCCCCACCCAAATCCCCAGGATTTCCTTAACTCAGAATTGGCAAGTTTGCAACCCTATTTCATGATATTCCTCTGTACAGTTAATGTGCCTTTTCTTCTAAGGGCTGTCATGGTTTCTTAATTAACTTGCTTTGGGATGTCCCTCTGCTCTCTGCTTGTTTTGAGTTTCCTAAGCACGTCCATAACTAGTTAACACTTAAATACATATATATATTTATTATTACTATTATTTCAGCCATGAACTGATACAAAATGTTGCCGGAGGTGGTGCACGGGCTCCCTCTGGTGGTCGATGGTGAAATGATTCACGACACATCCGAGAATCACAATTTCTTCCGGTTCAGTCTAAACGGGGGGGGGGGGGGGATCCATACGTTAAAACAAACCTACTTGAGTGTAGGTCCCTTTTGAATAAGCTAAGCCTGGCTCCAAATAAATAGATATAGGATTTTGTTGTAGTTTACCTGTGGCACAAATAACACAACTGCTTACTAAAATGGGAAGTGTCTATTTTCAGCACTGGCAAAAACTGTTGCAAACTGATGAGACAATATCATCCATGGCTTCTTAAGTATTCCTGGCCTTCCATCTCCCTTCCCTAATTTCTGAGCCATCCCACTAACCCAGACCATCTGAATATATTAGCTTGTATAATGCTAATAAGCCCTTCACTGAGCTATGATTTTTGGTAGAATTTGACTTAAAATCTATTGGGTTGAATGTTAAAAAAAAAGAAATCAACTGGCCTTGGAAGCTCAGGTGCTTTACACAGAATTCCCAATACTCCACATTTCCCAGTTAGGGGGGAAATGCTACTCAAAGCAATTACAAAGATGGCCTGCCTCCCAGGGTAACAAAAGAAAGTTTACTTATCAAGATAGAAGCAAATCTTACATGATGTATTCATGGAGGGACATTTCACTTATTGTGAATGGATGAAAAAAGTTATCTTGCGTCAGCTCCAAGCCTAGATAAGAGAGAGAAGATGAGAGGTCCTAGAAGTCAAGCAAGGGGCAAAGAAGTTCAACTTCTAACCCATGAGAGGGCAAGGCTGACAGCCAAGCATACCTGAGAGAATTCTCTTCCTCATTCTGTACATGTTGTATAATATGCTTTTAATGGACTTTAGAAGCAAATTTTCCTGTTCCACACAGGAAAACCCAGCTGCAAAAGCATATCGAAAGTGCATTATCCAACGTGTGCAGAATGGGTTAAATCTTTTCCCTCCCGGATCCTCTTGCAGGCAGAGTTGCAATATCCAACACAATTAAGCTCCAAGCAGAATCACATGAAAAGCCTTGAGGCTTTGCAGGGTAAAAAGGCAAAACATGATTCTCCAACTGTTTACAACATTTGTTGGACATGAGTAAATGAGTGTGCCAGAGGCTAAAATTAACCTCAGCTGAATCTACCCTTCTCCTTTGATGAGCTGTCTGCTGAGGTGCCTAATGAGAGAGTGATCTTGGTGCTTGACAGAGCAAGAGAGATGGAAGGAAGGAAAGGACAAAGAGCTGTGAAGGAAGGAAGGAAGGAAGGAAGGAAGGAAGGAAGGGAAGGAAGGAAGGAAGGAAGGAAGGAAGGAAGGAAGGAAGGAAGGAAGGAAGGAAGGAAGGAAGGAAGGAAGGACATATGAGAAGCCGTGTTAGATCAAGCCAAAACCCAGATGCCATCAGAGGTCCACCAGCAGGTCTTCTCCAAGTTATCATTCTGATATATAAGCCAACTTGGGTCATTTCATTCCCTACTCTTCCACATGCAGCCTGCTAGGGAGCCTTGGGCCAGTCACAATTCTCTCAGAGCTCTCTCAGCCCCACCTACCAGAGTCGCATTTCTCCCAGAGTTCTCTCCTACCTCACAAGGTGCCCGTTATGGGGAGAGGAAGGGAAAGCGATTGAAAGTCTCTTTGAGACTCCTTTGGAAAAAGCAGGGTACAAAAACCACCTTCTTCTTATGAGGCGCTGCTGCTGATTGGGCTCACCGTTCTAGTACAGTGACCATAGTGTCATACTCTGTTCAAATCTCTGTGGTGAGCTCCCCCTCCCTGGCAGTCTTCAAGCAAAGGTTGGATACACACTTTTCTTGGATACTTTAGGATGCTTTGGGCTGATCCTGCGTTGAGCAGGGGGTTGGACTAGATGGCCTGTATGGCCCCTTCCAACTCTATGATTCTATGACTCAGTCCCAGCAGGAGGATGTGAAAGACTTCGGCTGATATCACAATATTGACAATACCCTGGCTGAGAAAACCTGTTTAAGCTTGCATTTCATATGACACATGGTGGCTCCTAATCAACATGATATGGCCTTCATGTAGCGTTACCCACCTGGGGACTGTCAACCCTACTTCCAGGGGTTGTAACCAATCCATCCTTGACTGTACCACTTCTGCACTTGGGCGTTTTCAACCCACAGGCTGCTAGGATTGCTGCACGAATGATGCAAACCCATCCGGGGGCAGGTCGAGTAAGAAGGGCCACAAACACAGGAGTGGTAAAACCCTTGCGAAGGGCCAAATGCAAACCGGCATCGGGATAAGAGAAACCTCCACGTCATGCAGGCGACACGTTGCGTAGATACGAGATGCACGGGCAGGAGCATGACAGAGGCGGCTTTGGAGGAAAATGCACAGTATCGACACTAGAGGGCGTCGGGAATTCATCCTGCAGAGAGCACTGGCTCGAGAATAAACCGGATTTTGTTGCACTTTGAAGCCGGTTTCTGGGCTGTGGCCACCACAGGCCTCCCTTGAGGGGAGAACAGAGATGAATGTCAAATTGTGGCGTTTCGGGCTTTTGATGGTGCCGTACAGGGAATTCATTTCCTTCATTTTCTCCTGAGCGGGGACCCAAAGAGAGTTGTTTTGGTATAGCGGTTAAGGAGTAGTGGGCTCTAATGCAAAGCATCAGATTAGATCAGGGGTGAACAAACTGTGGCCCTCCAGATGTCCATGGACTACAATTCCAGTCTTTTGACTTAAGCTTCCCCATACCTTTGAGCCAAAGGCTAATATATATATTGTTTAAATCCTGTGAAGAGCGAAGGACTGATCATAGCGAAGGACTGGAGCATCAGCAAATATTAAGTTGGAAAAACAACCACTGGTGAAAATGCCACTTTGAAAACGGTTTAAATCTGGAGGCCGTTTTGGTTGTTTTGTGACGATTAAAAGAAGAGATAAGACATTTCTATTCATATTTATTGTTAAATTGTTTAAATGTTAATTATAGCCTAGGGTAGGGTTTTTTTTTTCTGTTACTTCAACAGCGGCAAAAGGAAATTATGGATTTCTTACTTTATGCTACACCTTCCTGAAGGGACTTGGGGTGGCACACCACCCTCTTAATTTCACAACAACCCTGTGAGGTAGGATAGGCTGAGAGTGCGGTTGATCCAAGGTCGTTCAGGAAGCTTCATGGCTAAGGAGAGATTTGAACCCAAGTCTCCTGAACTTTAAACCTGCACTCTAACCACTACACCACGCTGCATCTAAAAAGCAACTGAGAGGGAGATTCAGTCCCAGTCCTAACTAGCTTGGGAGCTGACCTTGGAGCAGGGGTGGGCAAACTGTGGCATTTGCTGGCAGGGGCTCATGGGAATTGTAGTCCATGGACATCTGGAGGGCCACAGTTTGCCCACCCCTGCCTTGGAGGATCTACATAAAACCCTGCACCTGCAACACACAAAGAAAATTTCACCTGGGTGACCCTGTGATCCAACTAGAAGGAAATATGGTTTGCTTCGAGCCAGATGCTAACCCATAATATCCAAGCATTTTAGAGTTACGCCAGAAATGATCTAATTTCATTTCAGACAATTGCATTAAAGCCATATACTCTGTTTCCTCCGTACTTATGCTTCAGGAAGCCAAAAAGATTTTTTAAAAAATATCTAAATTGCTAAATTACTTCCTGTCCAGTAGGAGCTGCGGCTTTCTTCTTCATCGGACAATGCCTGCAAAAATGGAACTTTCAGGCTGGTATTTGTTGTTGCATTAACCTCATCGTTCCAAAAACGAACCCCAAAACGATGCAGGCAACCAGACCAGGCAGTGAGACCAGATTTTGGGGAGGGGGGGGCTTTCAATGTTTCAGCAAAAGCAAGCAATAAAACTCTGCTACGTGAAAAGGAGGGTGTGAACTGAACCTCTCAAAATTTTGGGGTAATTGAGGAAAGCAATGAAATGAAGAACCCACGAGGTTGGGGGATTCTTGGGAGACTGGGGAGGGGCGGGGCTTGGGGAAGAATTGGCTCTATGGGAGGCTTCCTGCTTGTGTAGATACACTTCCTCCCTGCTTGCCTCCGGAACAGCAGTTAAACAACAGGAGGACTGCAGGCAACAGCTACTCTGTAGTTCTCTCTGTCTCTCTTTCTATATATCGTTATTGCTCCTCTGAATAAAAACTATTATATTCTTGCAGCAGCCTGGTGTTCCGCCCTTTCTGTGTGTTTGGATTCCGCCAACAATATTGGTAATTTGGGTCTTTGGTTCTGGGGACTCCAAGACACCCGAAATGGACGGATGGGGAGGGTGAAGTTCCAGCGACAGAGAAAATCCTGCAGCAAGTCTTTTACTTTATGCTCCACTGGCATAGCATTCCTAACCTCGAAAGTGTATGCTCAGAGAAACAGGAAACCTAGAGGCACCTCTGGCCTCTCGCCTCTTCTGCCCTCTCCTCCTATGACTGGTTGGTTTTAGAAGGAACTGAGGTGCCCTGTTCTAATGCTTGCATTGGACTCCAGCCCCGGCCCACAGAAACTTGTGCCCGCACTTGGGGAATGCGTCCCGCCAAGATTCTCCATGCTCACATGCCAAAGAGACGGCTGCCGGTGGATTGAGGGGCTCATAAGATTTGAGTAAGCCAAGAGGGTGCCCACTAAAAGAAAAGGGGAGGGGGATGCCTGCTTAGGAAACACTACAAAATTTTGGAAATTACATCTGCCACCCTGGTACCTAATGCCTGACGGATGAAGGAAAAGTGAGATTTGGATCAAATGCTTGGACCAACTGAAGCGGGGGGGGGCACTTTTTAATAACTTTCTTGGTTCCCCCCACATGCCACATTAATACACCCATCCGGGAGGAGAGAAGGACTTGTTTGCTCTTTCATGGGCTGAAAACTGTATTCGACCCCGTGTAGGCCCAGCGCTGAGAGCCAGGGTGGGTAGTGGTTAAAGAGCAGCAGATTCTAATCCAGGGAACCGGGTTTGATTCCCTGTTCCCCCACATGCAGCCAGTCTGGTGACATTGAGTTCTTCACAGTTCTCTTGGAATTGGAACCTGAGGCGGGAGGAGTTTGGGAAGGAAAGGGACCTGATTGGGATGCCAGTCTCCAGAGAGGATCTGAGGAAGCCCTGGGATTATAGCTCATCTCCAGACGAAAGAGATCAGTTCCCTTGGAGCGTGGACTCCCTTCCTGCCCCTGAAGTCTCCAGTTATTTTGCAACCCTAGGCCTTAGCATGTTATCATGCCCGGAGTCCACCTTGCAAAGTAGCTACTTTCCCCAGGGGAACTGATCTCTTCTGCCTGGAGAGATCAGCCACCATTCCACAACTGGCTTTTGATTTCAAGAAGAAGGAGCAAACTTTGGGGCAGTTTCCCCTCCTCTCCCCCTTCCTTAATAAGGCTTGGCTTGTCCTTCTGGGAAAACTCCCAAAGAAATTAGGCGTCGGGGCCCCACGGATCATATGGTCACCATCTGAACATACGGTCTGCAGACTTCTCCATGCCCTGGCCTAATCAGCACAGTGGGTGGGGGGGGGGACAGGAAAGTTGAATTTTCGGGCCTCCAGCAGTTTTGCTTCCAGCTTCCCTCCCCCCTCCAATCTCCTCCTCGGCCTGCCTTTGCAGCTTCCCCTCTGCCTCCAAAAATCCCAGCCTTCCAAACAAAAAAACCCACATACACCCTGAAAGCAATTCTGTGGGAAGGAGAACCAAACACAAAGAATGACATTTAGGTTCAAGTGTGACTCCCAGCCGGTGGGTGCCTCTCCTGCAGGCATCCCCTCCTAGCATCCCCTTCTTCCGTCCTTACTGCTGCAGCTCCCGACGACATCACCGCGGAGCCATTTCCTGCGCTGGCAGCGGCGTGGACTCATCTGTGCAAACAATCGCACGGGGAAGCAGCTGCAGAATAAAGCGGGGAACTCACAGAGGGGGAAATATGCATCGCTAATCAGGCTCCTGAAAGGCTTCTCGGTGGTATAAATTTCTGCCCTGTTTTTCTCACCTGCATGGAACCACGCTAATCGAGGTACCTTCGCCAGGAAAAGGAGGAATGGGGGTTCCAGAGAGGAAGGGCCTGGTGGGCAGGGTTGCCAGCCAACCCCAGTGGGTGGCTGGAGCTCTCCTAGGGTCGCAACTGATCTTCAAATTGGGTTCTCCTTTGGTGTTCTCCTGCTATTATCACTGATCTTTGGATGACGAAGATCATTTCCTCTGGGGGGGGAACAATGGCTGCTTTGGAAAGTAGGGGCTGCCAGTTCCGGGTTGGGAGACACCTGGAGACTTTGGGCGTGGAGCTGGGAGAGGGTGGGATTTGCAGCAGGGAAGACCTCAGTGGAGTATGATTCTATGGAGTCCACCCTCCAAAGTAGCAGACATCTTCTCCATGGAATTTTCTGTCTCTTTACTTTGGAGAGGAGCTGTAATTCCAGGGCATTCCCAGGTCCCACCTGAGACTGGCATCCTTATTGAGAAGGTGGATTCGGTGGAATTATATACCCTGCAGAAGTCTCTCCATTCCCCTCCCCTCAGAGAGGCTGATTCTGTGAAGGTTCAAGTGGGTGGCAGGTTATGGTGGATGAGCGAGAGGGCTGTGAGTGTCCTGCACAGTGCAGAGGGTTGGACTAGATGACCCAGGAGGTCCCTTCCAACTCTGTGATTCTATGCCACCCTCTACAGGTTCCACACCCAAAATATTCAGAGTTTTGCCAATCTGGAGCCGGCAACCCTCTCTCCAGATGACATAAAGCTGCTCACCTGGAGAAAATGACTTCCTTGGAAGGTCTTCTTAATGGCATTACATCATGCTAGGTCCCTTCTCTTTCCAAAGCCCACCGTCCTCAAGCTGCACCCCCTAAATCCCCAGGTCTTTCCCAACCCAACCCTACAGGTAGGCTAAAGGAAGGAATCTCAAAGTGGTTTGCATTTGCCTTCCCTTCCTCTCCCCACATCAGACACCCTGTGAGGGAGGTGGGCCTGAGAGAGCCCTGAGATTACTGAAGAGGAAGAAGAGTTGGTTCTTGTATGCCGCTTTTCTCTACCCGAAGGAGTCTCAAAGCAGCTTACAATTGCCTTCCCTTTCCTCTCCCCACAACAGACACCCTGTGAGGGAGGGGAGGCTGAGAGAGCCCTGAGATTACTGAAGAGGAAGAAGAGTTGGTTCTTGTATGCCGCTTTTCTCTACCCGAAGGAGTCTCAAAGCAGCTTACAATTGCCTTCCCTTTCCTCTCCCCTGTGAGGGAGGCAAGGCTGAGAGAGCCCTGATATTCCTGCTCGGCCAGAACAGCACTATCAGGGCTAAACCAAGCCCAAGGTCATCCAGCTGGCTGCATGCGGACGAGCAGGAAATCAAACCCAGCTCATCTGCTCTTAACGATGACACCATGTTGGCTTTCTAGATGAGGTTGTCCCTGCTCTGTACGTTCCACTGTTTCATACGTTATCCTACCAGCGATTTCCGCACTTGGTTTGTGGTGATTTTTTTTAAAGACATAAAATACAATTGCAGTACAAGATCATCTGAGGTGGCCAGCCACAGCGGCAAAAGGTTTAAAAGGGTATAACTCTATTTAGGATTGTACTGACGGTCTCCTTACATTGTCTTCCTACTTCCAGCATTCGTAATTGCTTCCTGTAGGCTTCAGCCGGTTCAATTATTTCCGGTTCTCTCCCAAATCAAGAATTATCCGTTCTTGTTGGGGAAGAAGTCAGGTGGGGAGGAAGAAGTCAGTTGGGGAAGAAGTCATGCATTTTACTTCCTAGCCTAACCGACTGACCACTATTTCTTTTGTGGATTATTATTCCATAACATCATTGGCTACAATAAAAGTAGCAACAAATCCCCACCTCAGCATCTGATAATTAACAAATTATTCATGAATGCCCTAGCCATGGGAGAACAGGAAGTAATTAATTAGGAACAAAAGGAAAATTGCAAGGGGAAGCAGAATTTCTGCTGAACTGGACTTATTTCTGCATAGTGTAGGTCAACGGTCAAATATTACCCCAGGGATGGACATTGCAGAATTTTTATGGGGTATATAAAGTGCTAAATTAAGAGCCATTTAGAATCCCAATCTCGATTCCCCGCAAACCTGGCTACAGAAAATTGGTGACTAAGCTAACAGGAAAGATCCGAGGATGAAAGCGTTTTCGATTTGACCAAGTATTGAATCGCTTCATTAACAATTTTGATGGTGTGGCAGTTACACATAAATTAGTGGCTAAATTTCAGGAAGCACTTGGGAGATCTCTCGCTATTACAATCGATCTCCAGACAACACGGATCCATCCCGCTGGAGAAAATGGCTGGAGAAAACTCGGAAAGATGGACTCTATAGCTATACCCTGCTGAAGTCTGTTCCCCTTCCCTAACCCCCCACCCAATCTTTACCCACCCACCCCCCAAAAAAATCTCCAGGTATTTACCAACCCAGAGCTGGCAACCTTACCATAATTATTAATAGCCTGATCCTAAATATCTTTTACTCCGAACTAAGTGAACTTAGTGTATTCCCAGGAGTGTAAAATGTACAGATACAGTCCCATTGCAATCCTAAACCCACTAAGAAGAAAGCCCCATTGAATTCAAAGAAGCTTCGGATATATCAGTTTTGGGAGCATCTCTCAAAACAGATTCAAACTTAATTTTGCAAATCACGTCTTCTATTCAAGAGTTCTTCTGTGAGAGGCCAGAGGAGGGATCTCAGCATGCTAGGAACGTTGCAGAACTACAGTTCCCATGATCCCTCCTGGGTAGACAACAGTGCCACCCTTCTAAACCCACTGATGTCAATGAATACAGCAGGGTGTGTAACTTTTATTTAGGATGGCCTTGTTCTTCGAAAGGTGTAACTCTGTTTAGCACTGCACAGTCTGTCTCTGGTATTCTGGCTAGTTGCCCTATGCTTAAAAGCCTTCTTTGCATACTCAATGCCTACGCAGGAGCCGTCTCCCTTTAAAACGACCTTTCCGCTGAGGACCTTTGATGAGGTCAGAGGCTCTCTGCGTTTGCTCCTTTATACACAGCGCAGGAAAAGACTTTGGGTTTTCAGATTATGCAGAGCTGTGACGGCACACAGATTAACAAAAAGGAATACCTTCGGGGGGTTTTGGTCTCAAGGAGAATTTAATTTACAGGGTGTTGCCATGTTTGCAGACATTCCCCTCCCAAATCAGGCGTAGACTGAAGCCAAATATTTCCCTGCAGGCGAGGGGGGGGGGAATCTAGACGGGGATCTCCTTCTGTGCCGCCCACTTAACTGTCACAGCAGGAAGCACATGCTTGCGCCAGGGAGAGCATCCAGCCTGGCTAATAAGGCAGCAGGAAGTGTGGTTGATGTCAGCGTGAGAAAAAAGGAGGAATGATGCTCGGCTGTGTGAGCATATCTGGAAGACGGGGGGGGGGGGGCAGACTGCAAAGCGTCTGCAAGGGGACACCCACGGTCAAGCAGAGCTAGTCTTTCACTGCAGCCCTTTCTGGGGAAGTCACTGTATTAAAGGGCCGCAGCATTAGGAAGGTTGAGAACCACTGCTCTAGGCTCTTACCTACCTCACCATGCTGTTGTTGTGGGGCCAAAATGGAAGAGGCAAGACATGTCAAAAGCTGCTTGGGGTCCCCACTAGAGAGTAATGTTGTCTGCAGGCAAATAAATAAATTAAATAATGAATATTCAAAAATTTAAAAACTTTTTATTCATAGCAATCAAAAAACGTAAACTGCGAGGTTTTTTTTAAATTTATTATTAGATTTGTTAACCGCTGCTCTTGGGATTTGTGGCTTGATGGTCACCATGGGAATGAGGATGCAAGCAAGGGCATCTTAGTGCTGTTATGAGCCAAGATTCATTAAGAAGAAGACTTCCGTGTTCAAATGCATTCTATAAAGCCTGGACCAGCTAGGCAACTCCAGTGTTCTTGGTTGGGATGAATCAGCAACAGGGCTTCCATGTGCCAAGGAAGTCTAGCTTTGAGGCATCTGAACTGGCCTCTGTGGGAAACGTGGACCTTCAGTCTGATGAGGGGAACTAATACAGCCTTTTCCAACCTTTTAACCCGTGAAATATGCTTCGGGCTTCATGCCACATCTCTGTCACACCTCCAGTGCAGTGCACATAGCATCACTCGTAAAATATAAGAAATAAAGAATAAGATGCTTGCTAAATAAGAAGGTAGTTTCATTTTTGTGTACAGTCCCTTGCCTGAGCAAAACAAGGAAGCATTGGCCAGAGCCAGCCCACCCCTCCAGCATCTACCTATTTACCTTTTAAAATTATGTCCATTTTTTTTATTCCACCCTTCCTTCAAAGATGTCTCTCACACAACAACACTGTAGAGTAGGCCAAGAGTGCAACTGGCTTGGGATAACATGGAGAATTTCACACCTGGGCAGGGATGCGAACCCAGGTGCCATCATCACGCATTTTCCAAATTTTCCCCATGTTTTGCTTCCTTCAAGGAACTATGTGCAGAATCCTTCACAACAACCCCGCGAGGCGGGCTAAGTTCCAGAGAGGGGAAAGGGCACCGAGATCCCTCCCGCTTTTCAATTCTTAATATCCATTCCTAAGCCCCCTTAGCGACGCGGCCCGGATTCGAACCCGCTTCTGCTACGTCCGGAGTCCGCCTCCCGAGCCCCCACGCCACGCGGGGCCCGACGCCCTACGCCTCCGCCCCACCCTCTTTCCTTTCCCTTCCCTTCCGCCGGCCACCGGCGCAGCCAACCGACGAGCGGCTGAGAAATATGCAAATCGACCCCCCCCCTCACATCCCTCCCCCCTTCCCACACACCCGTTCCCTCGCAAGCCACGCACGCACGCGAGTTCCCAACCGCCAACCTCCGATGTGTCCCTCCCTCGGGTTGGTGGGAAACGGTGGTGAAGGGGAGGAGGAGGAGGATGCTGGCCGAGGCGGCCGTTGACGGGGAGGCGCGCGCGCGCGGAGCGGGGGGCGAGGAGGTCGCGCGCGCGCCTCCCGCTGGGAAGCGAGAACTTGGCCCATAGAGCGAAGGGGGGCGGAGGAGGAGAAGGAGGAGGGAAGGAGGGAGGGGGGAAGAAAAAAAAAAGAAAAGAAAAAAAAAAGAGGCGGGCCGGGAGCGCCTCGCGCCGCGCCCCGCCCCCTGCGCCCCTCCCCCTTCTCCTCAGCCGCCGCCGCCGCCTCAGGCCGGGCCCTGGCCAGCCGCCTCCCCCTCCCTCAGCCAAGCCCGCCCGCCCGGGTTCAGCTCGGCGCTTCCTTCCTCCGCCAGGCGAGGCAGGGCAAGCCCCGGTGGGCGGGAAAAGGCGCCCGGGCGAGGGGCGAAGGCGGGAGGAAATCCCCCCCCCCGGGGAGCCTGTGAGGGAAGCAGCGAGAGAGCGAGAGCGGGGGGAGGGGGGAGTGGCCGCCGCCCTCCTCCTCCTCCTCCTCAGTCCTCCTCCGGGTCGAGCTGTCAAGCCCGGCATCGCCTCAGACGACGCCTCAGCCGCACAC
This sequence comes from Paroedura picta, assembly GCF_049243985.1. NCBI lineage: Eukaryota > Metazoa > Chordata > Lepidosauria > Squamata > Gekkonidae > Paroedura > Paroedura picta. Next base: position 36,114,189 of record NC_135382.1, read on the forward strand.
GCCCTCGCCGCCGGGCCAGACGCGTGCTCCGGGGAGGAGGGAGGCGCCGCCGCCGCCGCCGCCGCCCCCGGCCGGGTGAGTGAGCCCGGGAGGAGGCCCGCGACGCCCCCGCCTGCCCTCCGCCCGCCGAGGCCAGGGAGGGGGGGAGCGGGAAGGGCGCGCTGCTGCTGCTGCTGCTGCTGCTGCCGCCTCTGCTGCCACCCCCCCCCTCCCTTCGCACGAGGAGGGCGTCGCTGGGCCTGCTCGGTCACACCTCTCTCGTCTGCTTCCTCTGCCCTCCCTCGCCGAGTCTCTTCTTCGGGCCCTGCAAGAGGGGCTGGTGCATTTTAGGGGAAGGGATTCGCGGTGGGTGGGTGGGGTGTGCGTGCATGGGTGCATGCGTGCCTGGGTGGCAGGGAGGGTAAATGGGAGCGGATCTGGCCCCGGTAGCTGCTCCTCGCGCCCTCTTTGGACACAGATCTTGCCTTCCGGTCACTTTCTGCTTGGGAGGGCCAAAACGGGGAGGGGGGGAATGGGGGTGGAGGGGTATTGCCTGGCGAATGGATAAAGGGGGAGAGGGTGGCAGTGATGGTGAAGCGGGGGTTTGGAGGGGGGATTCGGCATGCAGAAGGGCCTGAGATTTGCTTTGCAGGCAGAAGGGTCTGAGATTTAGGAGGGGATTGGAGGAGCACCTGTCAGGAGGGTGTGGGACTGGACTGGATGGCCCTCTGAGGGCTCTTCCAGCTCTGGGTGATTCTGATTCGATCCCTGGTAGGTGTAGTTCTTCTCTTTTAAAAAAAATCAGGAAAATTGGTAATAGGAAAGATCTCTGCCTGAAACTGGAGAGGCCCTGCCAGGCAAAGTAGACATGGCTGACCTTCATAGACCAGGGGTCTGGCTTAGTGTAACACAGCTTCATGCCATCCAGAGGTAAGGGGCTGAGGCTCTATGTTAGAGGTTTCTTAGGTCTGACCTACAGTCAATCCACGGCTGGGTGAGATTGTAGTAGGTGATGTGGAAGACCTGTTACTGAGAGCCTGGAGTGCCAGGGCCAGCCAGAATAGACAGGCCTGACCTTGATAGGCCAATGGGCAAACTAAGTAGAAAGAAGGCGGTTTCATGTATTCATGTGATTCCAAGGGGAGGAGGGACCGGGGCTCACTGTTAGAACATTTGCTGCTATAAGACCCCAGATTCAATCCTTAGTATACCCAGCTGAAAGGAACAGGTAGTAGGTCATGTGACAGGTTCCTGAGAGCCAGGAAGGTTGCTGAAAGTCAGAGCAGACGGTACTGACCCTAATAAACCAATGACCAGGCACAAAATGCATAGAAGTGACATCTGATCGCATCACACAGAGGGTCATGACACCTTAAAGACTAATTTATTGCAGAATATATGTGAAAGAAGCATTAGCAGCTTGCTGGGAGGTGGGATCTGGTGGGACAGAATTCCAGGAGTCTTTACTCACCAGGAAGGATGATGAAGCCGAGTAGGTCATGTAGTTTATTTTCCAGTGACTTTTGGATTTTGTCCAGAGACACCAGAAGAATTTTTGTCTAGGGACTCATGGTGGCTGCAGGAAGTTAGATGTGTATATTATATTTTTCTCCTTCTTTTCCTCTATCAAGGAATCCAAGGTAGCATACATAGGCTTCCAGGAGGCGTCGCATCCTGGTACTGACCAGACCTGCTTAGTGTCAGCAGAGTTGCTGTATCATCATGTGCCTACCAGCCATACCTGGTGACATTTGGTGTGTTTTTTCTGTGGTATAGATGTGTCTATAGAAAGTGTTTGGTTGAGGCTGGCATGGGAGCTGTTCTTATAAGCTGATGTTATGAGGCAGCTCCCTCACCAACCTCTTTTTGTTTTGCCCAGTTTTGAAGACAAAGTGAGCTGCTTTTCCATTGTTGGCAGAGATGGATGTAGTTTGCTGCCCATTGCATTGACTGGCAAGACTTTATGCTCAGGCTAACCACCTCTTGGTCAATCCTTAAAGTCATATGCATGCATGTTCTCTCACATGAACAATCAGTACCCCTTAGCACTTCATACTGTATTGACTCTGTCCTGTTGGTGGCAATTTGGTTACCCCTTCGCCACAAAAAATCATTTGAAGCCTTCTGGGAATTGCTATTATAACTTACTGGTGGGTGAAATGAGAAAGCTTACATTGGAGAAAAGAGAAACTAAATGTAGAAGCTTTGGCCTGAATGGCTGGATGGCAAGTTGGTTGGTATATCTCACTGAGGTGCGACATGGTAGCATACAGCTTTGCATTTGCCTCTGAAAAGTTAGAAGTAATTGCATACTAGAAATGAAGGTAGCAGGTATGTGGGAGCAGTAGATTAATAGCTTATATAAATTGTTGGGAAGGGTGAGCTCTTTAACACTAAGTGGCAGAAAATGCAGTGAAAGATGAAAAGTTTGCAATTGCTCTAGTATTGTGAATTCTTTTCACTGTTCCTTTATATTCTCATATATTATCTCCCACAATCTTTATGGAAACTGCAGAGATACCAAAAGGCACAAAGCATTGCTTGAGCTCAGAAGTGGTCCAGAGATCACTGGTTTGAATGAAGTATGGTGGGGCCACCTGAACAGATATAAAAGCAAGGATTTATATGGCAGAAAGCAGTCTCAGATGGATGTAAAATATTTGCAAAATGATGGTAATGCTGCTTTCGTCATGGATAGTTTATGCATTGGTAGAGAAGGGATTAAAATAGAGGAGGGATTCATACTATTGATACAGGAACATTAGAGAGAGGCCTTCAAGTTAGGTAAGAAGATAGATGAAATATGATATTTTCTATAGATGGATGATAAAAGTTGGTAGTACAGTCTTTTGCAAGCAAAGTTCTATACAGAGAACAGTTAATGGGCAGGATTGCTAGCACTAGGGACTGCAGATTTGGTCCGGGTTTGGTGTTGGCTAGCTTCAGGACAGTCTGAAAGTTAGCCTTCCTTAGATCAGGGCAACAGGAAGGAGTTTCTGAGTCCCATGTAGGTGAGATGTGTATCATTTTACAAAATTAATTGGTAACAAAATGTCAGAATCTAATTGTCAAGTCTTTGTAGTCTTATCATTCCCATAACACTTGGCCTTGTGTCTTACCGGCATGTTGGGAATCAGTGGACCTAGGAAATCAGTTTTTTTAATCCATGTCTATGGGAATCCATGTCTATGGGAGCAATTTCATGCAGGTCTACTCAGAAGTAAATTACATGGTATTTAATTCAACTTATTCCCAGGAAAGTGTCCTTAGGCTGGCAGCCTATGTTAGTTGGTAGGTAGTCATTACCACTGGGTGTTCTGCTGCACGGGGTTAGCCTGAGGCTGAAATAGTGCTTTAAACTTCTTGGCAAAAGACAGAAATACAAAAGTAACTAATAATATGATCTATGTAAGAGGTCAGTTACTAGCTATTTTAATGTTGATTCACTTTTATGCTCTATGGATCAAAGTCCTGGCATGTAATTTATGCATATACCATAATTCTCCTTTGTAAGTCTTTATCTACTCATGTAGCAGAAGGAGACGGTAGAGTGGAATGTATCACTGCAGGCAAAGGATTAAATTTTTTCAAAGTTCCTCTAGATTAATAATTTCCTATAAGGGGACAGACAGCCATCACTGCATGCAATAATCTGTGGTACAACTTTCTCCCTGATGCACTAAGTGGACATTTGCAGGGAAATGGTATACAACTCACTGGGCTGCCTAAGTCTTCCTTTCAAATTAGGGGTTGTTTTGTAATGTCATAGTCCATGCTATTGTAAATAAACTTTGAAGTATTTTTCTTTCCATGTTTAAAACAAGCATTTAATGGGCTATAACTCCAGGAAGGGCAATATATAAATATAAATAAATATTGTTATGTTTCTGAAACTCTTAATAGAAAAATAAAAGATCTGTTGTGTTTAGACCTTGGATCTGACTACTCTGATATCATTTCACTCTGTCTGGAATAGGATCGCTTTGCTTCCTCATCTAAAAAGATCCTTCTTCCCCGGTGACAAGATTCTTATGTTTGTGTGGAAGTAAGTCTGGGCCCATCAGGGCTTGCTCTTATAAAATGCGTGGGACTGCAGCCTTAAAGCATGAGGATGCTGAATAACTTCAAGCTTCTTAACCTGAAATGTAGGACTTTGTTTAGAGTGTTCTATTTTTTCCCCCTAAGGACGTTCCCTGAGTATTTCTCAGGTTTTCTATAGGAACTGTATTTTTGAGGCAGTGCAGGTATATATTGCTGGTGGTCAGCTTAAATATACTTCAAGAGCATTGGTTAGCTGTAGATCAAAACACTTCACTTTATTGGCAGCTTCTTAATATCCTTTCTTAGAATATTAGTTGTGGAGAGTTCTGTCAAGTCACGGCTATCTTATGGTGACACACTTTTCAAGCCAAGAGACATTCAGAGATGGTCTGCCATGGCCTGCCTCTGCATTGCCTTTGTGGCCTCCCATCCATATATTGACTGAGGTTGGCCTTGCTTAACTTCTAAGATCTGACAAGATTGAGCTAGTTTGGGCCATCCAGAATATAGCAGTGTATATGACTCAGAGTTGTTTCCATGCGATACAAGTGCCTGTTCACTAGTATTTGCATTGAAATGGCTCTTAGACTATTAACATGTTGTTTTAAGGTTTCACGTGGCTAACGTTGCATATTGGTATGCAATATATACTATAAACTTGGTTGTGAAAATTTCTGCATCCCATATTTAGCCAAGAATCATTGTGAATATATCAGTACATTTTCAGGCTATTACAAGAATGGTAATGTTTATTAAAGGTGTCTGTCCTAGTAATCTGTGTAGAGCAGAGATATAAAGCTGCAATGGGGTGGAGGTCAAACTACCTACTCAGCACATATTTAGGATTTACATCCATAACTTTTCCTCATCAAACTCCATGGTTTGTCAAAATGAAGCAATAATAAGACTACTGGGTACCTCCTGAATATACTCTTCACCATCCAGTTCCCATGAGTCTGTCTTTCACATTTGGCTACAGTCTTTTCACCATCTTTCATTGGTGGCCCTCCATACTCACATCTGAGCACCCCCAACTCGTACACTTAAACCATCTTCCTATATGCTACTGCTTGACTTCAGAATCTTCAACATTCCAAGAGACCTGGCCTTCCCAATCATACTAGCCTAAACGTTGCTTCCAGTAGAATCCCACTTTTCACTTATCCATTCACCAAGACTTACTCGTCCTCCATCACTTGCCTGGTAACTTTTGGCAGTTAATTCTGGCAAATCATACATTCTGTATCTGGTATTCTCAGATAAAGGCATACCTTTGATGTGGAGGTGTACATTTGCAATCATTAGTTTAATTAAAGGTGACTACTAACATGGGGGGAGTAATAGAAGTGCTGAGGGAACTGCATTGAGAATCCCAGTGATCTTGGCACAGAGACTTGTTAGGTCTCAATTCTAGCTCATTTTGCCCACAAAGGTATCAGTGTGATATAATCACATGTTCACTAGCATTTGCACTGAAATGACTCTTTCACTGATTCCGTTAGGGGCTAGAAGACTGTAGCAAGTTCTGTTTTCAGTTGCTCTCCAGTAACTCTCAGCACCTGCTACCTATGAGCCTTTTATGCAAAACGTGCTATTCCAATGAGCCACAGTCTGTCTCTCAGTTTGTTTCGGCACACATTAGCATTTCAGAGCTTTTAGCTATATAAGAAGTAGCAGAGTGATGGTCAGAAGTACACCATTGTGCTGTATCTAACAAGCTTATTCATTGGTGAAGGGGTCTCTTTTGACCATCATAAAGGGTATGTTGGTGATCATGCAACTGGCATGAATAAAAGCCATATAGGATCAGGGACAGGAATTAGATGAGACAATGAAACAGCTGTTTGGATAAACCACAGAATAGGCACTGTCATTGTGACAGCAGGTAATGTAGGCTATTGAAACTTTGTTGCTTACAAGGTGTTGGGATTTTTATGTCTTGTTTGCATTGCAACATGTTGAGAATTTCTAAGGAATGTGTATACCTGTGTATAATATACTAGGCAATATGTGCCTAGTATATTATATTAGAAGAGCCTCTTGTGGCGCAGAGTGGTAAGGCAGCCGTCTGAAAGCTTTGCCCATAAGGCTGGGAGTTCAATCCCAGCAGCCGGCTCAAGGTTGACTCAGCCTTCCATCCTTCCGAGGTCGGTAAAATGAGTACCCAGCTTGCTGGGGGGTAAACGGTCATGACTGGGGAAGGCACTGGCAAACCACCCCGTATTGAGTCTGCCATGAAAACGCTAGAGGGCGTCACCCCAAGGGTCAGACATGACTCGGTGCTTGCACAGGGGATACCTTTACCTTTACCTATATTATATTAAAAAACTACCAGGGCTGCTGGTAGTATTAAAAATGTTGAAACTTGGGTATTAGTTTTATGGAAATCTGGAAATATGGATAACCAATAGCCAAATCCTATGATTTACTATGCTGGCTCATATGTATATAAAATGATTCAAGAACTTTGCCACCCCGGTAAAGTGTTGTTAGAACCTCTAGTAGTATACTGGCACTGAAAGTAGATCCTAGATGTTTGTGCTGGCGCATCAGCATCTTTAATGCTGATGTGTGTTCATGCAGCTATTCCAGAGACTGTTATCCCCAAGTGGCAAGGGGACGGAATGTTGGGGCAGAGAAGGCAGACCCAGCATGCTCTGTCATCCCTACATCTTTACTCAGCCGGAAGCAGAAACTTCATACCTCACTTTTTGAAATACAGAGTAAAATTGCTGCTAACATGATTGAAGAACAAGGCAACTGCAATAGGAAATTTTTCTGACTTGCTTGAAATTTATGTTGTGGAATCTTTACAGAATTCTTAAATAAAATTATCATGGCAGGAATACAGCATAGCAAAATTTCACTAAGCATCTGCAAAATACTAGAAGAAAAATGTTGAGAAGCTTAAAAAATGCTAGTGAGCTTCTTTGATGGAAACAGGAAGGGCTGTGGAATAAATTAATACACCGTTTTAGCTCACTACTGAATGTAAGAAAGTTGCTTCCTATTTAAAGTGAATGTTTCCATATTGTTGTTTCCTCTGTCCTGTGGGAAAAGTCAAACTAGAAAACAAGTAGCGATAGAAAAGAGCACTAGTCCAGTAGCACCTTAAAGACTAACAAAAATAAGTGATGTATGAACTTCTGTGAGTTGCTGTTTATGTCTTCAGTGATTCATGAAATCTCATACCTTGCCACAAATTTTGTCAGTTTTTAAAGTGCTACTGGACACTTGCTCTTTTCTACTGCTACAGAGCTGACTTGGTTTAGTGGTTAGGAGTGCGGACCTAATCTGGTGATCCAGGTTTGATTCCACGCTCCCCACATGTGACCAGCAGGGTGACTTTGGGCTCACCACAGCACTGAGAAAGCTGTTCTGACTGAGCAGTAATCTCAGGGCTCTCTCTGCCTCCCTCAGCTCACAAGTTGTCTATTGTGGGGAGAGGAAAAGGAAGGTGATTGTAAGCCGCTTTGAGACTTCTTTGAGTAGAGAAAAGTGGCATATAAGAACCAACTCTTCTACTAGGGCTATCCAGCTTGATCTGTGCCTCTAGAAAACGAGTGAAGGACTCTGCTCTTTCTAACATGTCTAGAATACTATAAAAGAAAGTGTTTCATTTGTGAAATTGCAAACTAGTCATAATTTAACAATAGAGCCTATGCTTTATAAGCAGAAATCCCAGGTTTAATTCCTGGCAGTTGGTCAGTAGGGCTAGAATAGTTGGCCACCCAATGGGGATGTGGTCAGATAAAGCACTGGCTAGAGGAACCAGTGGTCTGGCTTAGTATTAGGCAATGTTGGATATCATCAAATCACTGCTAAATATTTGCAAAGAACTCTGTTGTTTTGTTTAAAATGTGAGCTAAAGTAAGCATACATTTAGTCCTTCCATTTGGATCATTCAGTGATTACGAAAAGTGAATTCCCGCTGACTTGCTAGAAAATAAGCTCATATGAACATTTTCAGGTACAGCTTGATAGAAGGAAAGGAATAAGCTGGTTCATCAGGTTCTTGAGCATTGAGGTTTCAGGTCAACTTTTGCTGCTCAATTCTGGGAATGATATTTATTTAAATATAAATATTTATTAAGGTATTTTTATCCTTCCTTTCAACCCAGTTTGGGCTCTCAAGGCAGTGAACAGTTAAAGAACAGTTAAAACAATATTTATATATACATTCACCTACAATAGGTAAAATGTAAAGTAGAACCAGGGTCCTTAAGGGAATGTCAAATGAAGCAAAAAATGTCTTTACCAGCTGGCAGAAGTCGGACAGGGGAAGAGTGAAGCTCCCAATAGCAAACAAGATAACAGTCTTGCAAGTCGAGTGCTGAAAATGAGCCTCTTGTGGCGCAGAGTGGTAAGGCAGCGACATGCAGTCTGAAAGCTATAACCATGAGGCTGGGAGTTCGATCCCAGCAGCCGGCTCAAGGTTGACTCAGCCTTTCATCCTTTTGAGGTCGGTAAAATGAGTACCCAGCTTGCTGGGGAGTAAACGGTAATGACTGGGGAAGGCACTGGCAAACCACCCCGTATTGAGTCTGCCATGAAAACGCTAGAGGGCGTCACCCCAAGGGTCAGACATGACCTTTACCTTTTTTTTTTTTTTTACCTTTTTTTACATTTAAGAAAAGCCCTACAGGGTCAAATTAGTGGTCAGTTTGTTTCCAGTTGTAGTTCCCCTCCTTTGACCTCACAGCAGCCTTGTGGAATAGGTTAGATTGGGAGAGAAAGATTGCCAAGGTCACCCTGTGAGATTATAGACAGGGATTTGAACCCTGCCTCTGCCCCCATGCTAATGAACTACTCTGGCAAGCTTTGATAATGTTGGGGAATCTGTAATCAGTTGTTTGCACTTCAGGCAAAATTAAATCACTTATTCTATAGTAAACTTTTACTACTTACTTGTATATTGATTATGTGATACACGATATATAAATCTGTCTTATACTGTTATCACATCTAGTCAGTAATGTTTACTTTGACTCTGTGTATGGGTATATGGGGCCACAGCTCATCCCAGGATTGATGCTAGTGTTGAAGGATACTTCTAAATGCCTCTCCTTTCAAAATGAAATACTGCATTTAAGTCAGTTTAGGGAGAAATCCTAAACCTGTCTCCTCAGAAGGAAAGTTATTCTTCTATGTGTTAAAGGTCATGTTGGAATCTAATGATGTAACTGGCACACTTTGCATACCTCATAGTTGTTACATTGATCTGTTAAAAAAATATATATATAAACCTATCACCACCATCACATAGCTGAATTTGTGCATGGCTTTGATCACTTGAATTTCTCTCTTGCCTTTAGTAACATATTTGTTTTCTTTTTTTCCTCCCAGTTTTTGTACTGTGGTGACGATACAGCTACAAAGAAGTGTTGTTGATTGACAGCAGTGTGCTAGAGTTCAAGATACTTAAGGGAACCACTTTTCGCACCAAATGGTGAGTTTCAGTTAGGTTATCTCTAACAAATGTCTGCTGTTTCTCAATAAACGTTTGAGAAAAAGTATGGCATTGCAAATACATGTAACAAGTTGTTGGTCAACAAGACTGGGGGGGGATCATTTTTTTCAGTGAATTTGTGGAGTCGCCTAAGTAAGGCTAGAACACCTTGTGTGGGGGTGGTCTCACTGTGCAGCTTTTGTCATCTGTACAGGAACCAACCAGTTTGCTCTTAGTATGATTTTGCTTTTATTAATATCAGTGCTCTACTATTATGCTCTACACTACAGAATCCTTTACTGCAGAAAAAGGAAAGAGGCTGCCTGAATAGCATATGTATACTGAATCACACAATGAAGGCTATCATTGCCTAGTCAGACTAGCATCCGCTCTGGAGGGTCTGTGGTGTGAAAACTGTCATTCCTGACACCAGATCGTTTTAACTGGAGCTGCTGGGGTTTGAAGCTAGAATCTCTGCATGCCAAGCAGATGCTCCACCAGTTATGGTTCATCCTTGTTATAGCCTCAGAGCCTTTCAGGAGTTAGGCAGGTTATGTCAGATGACTATCAATGGAACATTAAGTTGTTTTATACCTGCATGTCAGGGCTTAAGCCTATGAATTCAGCTTGTGGACCTCGCAAGTGAAAGGTCAAGTCGCACATAATTACAGAACAAGTCCCTGTCATGGTCTATGAGCACACAGAGTGCTTTCCTCAACCTTCTGCGTGTAATTCATTCATACATTTCATAAGACAGAAAACGTTCTGTGTCGACAAGAAATGTAGTTTGCTGCCACCACCACCTCAGCTGTTTGTTAAGTTATTAGGGAACTCCTTAAAATCCTCTTATAGAAAGAACTACAGTATTATCTTTGGGTCAGTTGTGTTAAGCATGGACCTGAGTAGGCATGGCTTGAAAAACACAAAGCACTGAGTGATGCAGTAAAATGATTATTATTATTATTATAAAGATGAGGAAATTTACTTGGCTTTTAAGCGTAGAGTAAAAAAAAGCAGTGCATCAAGTTGGTTGAGAGTGTATTAGGAACAAGCTGTAAGATTCCTTAAGTCAGAAGCTTTTTCTTTACTGCCTAAGGCCAAAGGAATTTATATGCTTACAAGGAACTAATATGCTTAAATCCTTGAGTCATTTCAGAATGGAGTTTGCCTTACGATACCTGGACTCTGGGCAGTCTCAGTCAACCATGGACAGCACCTCGTCAGGATTTAGGAAAAGCACTGACTGTCCTAGACAGTGCTTGGAAAGATAGTGAGTCCCTTTTGAATTGGGTAGCCCATTGTGTGACTTCATGACCTGCCATAAGTGGTAGAAAGAGCTCATTATCCAGTGACAGAGACGGCCAAATCTGTAGTCATTAGAAAAAGCAAATTATGTTTACAAAGAGTATGCAAGTAAAGAGGATTTTGAACATAGTGTTCTTAATTTTCTCACCATTAAAGTGTAAAGAGAGATAAAAGTGCATTTTATGTTCCACGTGGTTGGCGGACAGAAAGGAGGAAATCGCACTGAAGCGTTTACAAGACACTCAAAACTGAGTTATTGTTGCTATCTGCCAAGAGGGCAGAAGGGGGATTTGGAGCTCCTGCTGCTCAGTGACAGACACTAATCCACAAATGAAATTACTTGCACACCCAGCAAAAGGTTGCTGGTGAAAAGGATTTTAGCCATAGACATATGGAGCGGTCAGGTTAAATTGATCAGATTTTAAAAATTCTGCCACAGATGTATTCTGAGATTTCCATATAGTTTCTGAAAGTGAATTGGACTATGATTCATTAGAAAGCAACTGTCATAAAATCAATTAATTAAACTTGAGATTTAGAGGATGTGTGGAATCATAGCATGAAAACTGAGCGGCAGCTGCTGCATTTGCAACATATAAAAAGGTAAAGGTATCCCCTGTGCAAGCACCGAGTCATATCTGACCCTTGGGGTGACGCCCGCCAGCATTTTCATGGCAGACTCAATACAGGGTGGTTTGCAACATATAGAATTTGAAAAAGGTTTCAAAATAAAGGTGTGATACAGGTGTGACATTTTTTAGCCCCTTGGCCATAATTAAGAGACTAGGAAATGATCTCATCTGCATGTATTAATTTGTTATCATACTAGCCACAATGTAGTAATTATTAGTTTTCAAACACCAGTCCACAAATCATTTAACAAATCCTTGTTACAAGCTTTCAAAAGGGGGTTGGAACTCTCAGTGTCTTAACTATGATTTTAAAATGACTATTACTTCTACATTGTAACATTGTGTTTATACATGGATTTTGCAAGAGACAGTATGTGTCTTGTTTATTTTAATTTTGAAGGATTTTTCAGGTGAATACTGAGACCTGATGGTACCACATAGGTACTCAGGATGTAACAGCTGTAGCTGGTTTGTTAGTATCATAAAACAAAACAGAATACACTAGTCATACAGCAAAACATAATACACTAGTATAAATATTTAAAATCTGAATGTCTGTTATTAGCGTGTTTCTACTAATATCAACTGTAACTCTATATCCAACTTTTTAGTTGTGGCATATAGCAATCCTGGGAAAACTTAAGGTTTTTGAAAACACCTTTGAGAATTGGTTGTTGCCTTCCTTCAATACTGTGACTTTTCTTTTAGGTCCCTAATGCTAATAAACTAACTACCAGGGATCAAGTGCTTCTCAGGGTTACGTAAAACCTTTGCGAAGGCTATGTTCTGCATATTAATAGGTAAGGATGCTTTTTGTTAATCTTTGTCCAAGATTAAGTTACAGTTTTCTCACTACTAAGTATTTTATGCAGTTCTTATCCACTCTTATTTTAGAGCCACCAAGCAATTTGATGTTGCCTGATTTTTGATAGATTCACATGACCAATTGTTCTATTATGTGATTGATTTATGAATAACCCATGTAGTACTTCCCAGGAGCTAGGTAATCTGATGGGGTGCAGTATACAATTATCTCTAAAGAGGCAATGCTTTTAGCATTGCTAGATAGTATTGTTTATCTGACCCCTTTATCACTGATTACCTCATCAGAGAACTTTCTCAAATGGCCTGTGCAATTTTATAGTTTGATATTAATATTAATTATGGCATTTGTTCCGCTAGCAGTCCTTATCCTTTCACAAATAAAATAATAACAGGATAAAAACAAACTGCAAGTAGTAAATCTAAATTTGATTGGAGGGGGACAGTATCCATGCTTAGTCGTTCCTTTCTGTATCGAGTCTTAGTATGCCTAAATAAGTGAATTGCCAAAGCTTTCTAGAAATAGCCTTGCTCAGGTCTATGTTAAACATACCAGTCAGGATTCAAAGAGCCAAGTGCACATGTTCAAATATTCAGTTGTACCTGCTGCTTTCCAGAACACCAAAAGTCACCAAGCATGGCTCAGATACACAGGAAATGAGGTCTATAGCAGGCATGGATGGCTTCTGAATTCCACTAAGCTTATGGAAATTTGCTATTGGACCTAGCTGAATTTGCCCATTATATGTCACACTGACTTCAGTGGAAGCAAATTTCATATAGTGGTGTTCTGCTTTACTTGAAAGCAAGTTGCAGATCAGAATATTCCTTAAATTGGAATTTTAAGGAGCGTAAAACAGTCTGAGTGATATTTCTTCTACTTATTGATGACATTGACATTTGCTTTAGTAATATGGATTCTGAGAATTAGTCCCTAGGAGTGATTTACCATCCTATTCTTTAATGAGAGAATACTGCTGACTAGTGAGAAATATTCCAAACTATTGTCTCCCCCACAGGGATGTGTGGGCAGCTGACATCACTTCTTGGGCTCCTCAAAAGCTGATAATTTATTTCAGAAGCTTTTCTGCAGAAAGATTGAAACAGGCTGGTTTAGTGTTACAAACCTATAATGATGTGTAAGGTATCCTGGACAGTGGGCCCTATAGACATTACAGGAATTATGCTCTTATAAGCTTGATGCTTCCAAACTGACCAGGACTTGCTGATCTGGTATAAATTGATTATTATTATTATTATTATTATTATTATTATTATTATTATTATTATTATTATTATTATTATTATTGGGTTCTGGAGCCTCCATTTGTAATGGAGCCAATTTTCGTCATCACTTTAATTCTACTAGAACAGAAATGCTATTGTAAAAATGTTGGATAATACATAGGATGCATTTTGAAGTAGAAATACTCCTTTGCAGGAACTATTTTATGAATATGAGCATGATCTGATAAACCTTCAAGATTGCATTCTAAACCATTGTTTGAATTCAGTAACTTGGGAAGATTTAGACAATGTATCGCAATGCAAACAAAATCCTACTATCAGCAAAACCATAATTCACCTTATTTTGAAATTTTGCTAATTTTGTTCAGGTTCTTGAGAGAGAATAAATCACAGCCCTGTGGTAGTATGGACTGTGCACATAAAGCAGTAATGTATACAATACTATGAGGAAATAGATGCCAAAACTTACCAATTAATCATTTATATGCAGGTATCAGAATAGTAACATGGATTATTTATTTTTTGTCTGCATCTAAAGTTGGACTCTAAAATGAGTCACTTATTGCTGTAATTTCATAAAAACTTTTTTAGAGCTGTCCAGTCAAAAGTATTCTTGTGGAAGTCCTTCGGGTTGATCTGTTAAAAAAAAGGTAATAACGTCACATTGAATTGAATTCAGAAGCAAATTGTTGAACATTATAGTTATTCCAGCAGCATTGTACACAATTGTACCTGTTAGATACTCAGTCCCATTTTATTCCATGTCTTCAGTGCTGGCCCCTCATAGAGTATATTAGAGTAACCCAGCCTAAAGATTATATGAAGTTCCAGATGACATAAATAGTATTGCTTGGGAGTCCTTACACATCTATAGATACAGCTAATAGAAATCCCTAATATCAGAACTGTTCTTTTAATCATATTTAACCACATCCAGCATTTTCTGTTGTATTCCTAGATAGCTCTTTTAATTGCAAATAGATACATTTGCATAGCAACTAATCAATAGGCCTGCTTAAATATATACATAAAGGTAAAGGTATCCCCTGTGCAAGCACCGAGTCATGTCTGACCCTTGGGGTGACGCCCTCTAGTGTTTTCATGGCAGACTCAATACGGGGTGGTTTGCCAGTGCCTTCCCCAGTCATTACCGTTTACCCCCCAGCAAGCTGGGTACTCATTTTACCGACCTTGGAAGGATGGAAGGCTGAGTCAACCTTGAGCCGGCTGCTGGGATTGAACTCCCAGCCTCATGGGCAAAGTTTTCAGACGGCTGCCTTACCACTCTGCGCCACAAGAGGCTCATAAATATATACATATCTGTATATAAATGTGTATATATATCATATAAATCATAAAAACTTGACTGAAATAATAGTGAGATCATTTCACCCTGCAAATAATCTATAATCAACCTTGAATTTCATTAAGTCTCAAAAAGAAAGGTGGCATATAAATGAAGCTGCAAAGAATGGGTGGTATAAAAATCCAAATCAATCAATAAATCAATCAATAAATCAATAAATCTATCTTAGTCTCACAGGATATGTGGTGACTGTGCCCTAAACAAGAGAGAGATTTGAGTGGCGAAAACAAACCCTCTACATTAACATTTTACAGTGTTTGTGTTTCTCCCCTTTTTGTCTAGGATACTTTAAGTGCTCCAAGACATTGCTTCAAAAGTGCTAATGGATGTCATCATGGCTTAGATAAGGTGTTGGCCACTGAAGATTACCTCTTGCTGTGTGCTGCCGATAGACTGACTCCATTTGGAGTAATCAAAGTAGTACAGATATACCAAGATGACAGATCCTATGATGGACTTTTTCGATGATGCCAACCTCTTTAGTGATACCTTAGAAGGTTTGTCAGATGATGCCTTTGTACAAACTGGACCTGTTTCACTTGTAGATGAGTTGAACTTGGGTGCAGAATTTGAGCCTTTGCACATCGACTCGTTAAACCATGTGCAGGAAACACAGACTGAGCAAAAGATGAATGAATTTGAACGGCTCAATCAGTATGATTCACTGAAGCTTCAAGTCAGTCAGTCCTTCAGCAGTCCAGCTGAAAATGTTTTATCACCACACTCGCAATTTAATTGCTCACCCATTCACCCCCAAAGCCAAACAAATGGGATGTTTCCAGATGTGGCCGATGGAAGCCCTATGTGGGGTCATCAGACTTCTAGCAGTGTTTCTGATCAGAATGGATCCCCCTTTCACCAACGACATTCACAGTCTATGCAGCAAAATAAAAGTTTTGTAGCACACCACGATTTTGCCTTATTTCAGGCCAGTGAGCAGCACCACCCATGTGCCTCGCTGCAGTCACAGCAAAATAGAAACAGCGTTGATACAGGAGAGGATGCTCGGGGTCATTCAGACGACTTCATGGAAGTTAATACATGTATTCCACATAGAACCAGTATTCCCCACCCACCTCAAGCTGCTAATCTATCAAACTCTCCGCAGTCTATTTCCATCCAGTCATTTTCTCAGACCCCAAATAATTCGTCTCGCTATTGTGGTAGTCGAGAAGGAAGCTTTGATGGACATTCTCCAAGTATAACTCCATGCTCTGTTAACGAAACACAGTTTTCTTCTCCTTATTCCTACTCTAGTAACCGCATCTCTTCTACCAGTCTTCTGCAGTCTTCTACAGCTCTTTCCGCTAGTCAACAGACTCATTCTTTATCTGACTTTGCTGGAAATGATTCCTTTGCACCTCACACAGAGACCAAGCGTGAAAATACAGATAACATCCTTAACTCCAGTCCATCTTTGAATTCAGATAATTTCCATGTGTTGCATTCAACACACCCTCAGGGCAACTTCAGTAGTTCAAAACTTTCAGTAGTGAACATTAATTTTTCTGTCCCCGCTGGCTCTGGCCCTCAAATGAGCCATTTCAGTGATGCTGTAGAAGGCAATGGTTTTTCATCTTTGGATGACAATTTGCTTCATCAAGTTGAGTCTCAAGCCGAATCCTTTACAGAGCTTGATCCAGAAGCTCTCCTTCAGGAAGATCTTCTTCCCCAGTTTGATGAATCAGCATTTGTTCAGGATAGCTCAAGTAACGAGCTAGAACATGACCTTGACCATAGTGTTACTCCACAAGTAACACAGTTGCATATTGCTCGGACTCAGTTGCAAAACTGCAATCATCCCTGGAATTCTTCTGGTTCTAGTCAGCATCCACAGGAGCTAAAGTGTATAAGTGTTCAAGGGCAGGTATGTAACACTTTCCGTAGAGGATTTTCTTCCGTTGTTGCCTGTTCATTTTTTTAGTTTGCTGTTATCCAATTTGGTTGGTAACTTTATTTACACTTGGGAGGTAGTGATCTGTCATTTGGTAGAAGAATCCCTATCACATGAACAGTGTCTTGTATTAATTTATAGGATTATGTATTTTAAAAAAATCAGTAGCACTTTTTAAAGTTAAATGTCTTAGCTGTTTGAGATTCAAAGTATAAACAGTATTGTGAAGCCCCTTTTGTACTTTGGTTCCATCATGAGAAGACAAGTATCATTGCAAAAGGCAATAACGCTAGGGGAAATTGAAGGCAGCAGGAAAAGAGGGAGACCCAACACAAGATGGATAGACTCTATCAAGTAAGCCACAGTCCTCAGTTTGCAAGACCTGAACAAAGCTGTCAACAATTAGAACTTTGGGAGGTCATCAATTCATAGGGTTGCCATAAGTCAGAAGTGATTTGGCAGAACACACACACATGATAAAGCCTAACTCTTTGCCTGCTTCACATTTGAAGTATCTTCCACCTCAGAAAAAATACAACCTTCTACTGTATTTAACAAAAATTAAACACATGCCTTCAATTTGTTGTGCAGTGATAGACCTCTGTTTTCATTTTGTTTTCAGATCTTCAGTTCAATTATATAGATAAATTATTATCAGCTGCAAGGTGTTAAACAGCTCCTTATTATATTCTTATAATCTTTAGTTAGTTACTGTGTGAAATTTGCCTAAAAAACAGACCTCAGCAATAGTTACTACAAGTCAGAATCTTTTTTTAAAATTCTTTGTGGAGTAAGGAGTTTTAGCTGCATAATTTCTAATTAATTCTAAAGCTTTTGGTGTAGAATGGATTGTTTTGTTTAATGTCAATGATCAAGAAACATTTTTTATTTTTAAATGGTTGCTTAACTTTGCTCATGTAAATGTTTTAAAATTGTCTCTTGATTTGATGTGACCTGATAATAGGGTTTTTTTGTTCAATATATTGGCTAAAAATCAAAAGCTTTTTTGTGGTGTTGTATGACTGGGCTCTTTTTTATGTAGGGGCTTGGCCTCCCCAACCCTTGTTTTTATCTCTGCAGAAAAAAACATAAGTGCTTCATGGTTAATCATAATGGGGTTTTTTTTTGTAGAAAAATGGAACATGAGAGGAGCCAAGTAGCATTTTCCCTTCCCTTTTTGTTAGTCTGTCTCTGTTTTTCAGTTGCCCTAATGGTTTCATTTTGTAAAAAGTATTAATAGGAGCACAGGATTATGTACAGCAGTGGTCCCCAAGCTTGACAGTTTTACTGAGGCCCGGGGGGGGGGGTTAGTCTTTTGCCAAGGGACGTTGTCGCTGCCACCTCAGCCCCTGCTCCACTTGCTTTCCCGCCAGCACCCCTGACTTCCCACCACCACGATCTCATAGAAACCTGTTAACACAATATGATTCCAGATATGCGACATCGATGAATACTGTAAAATAATGCTCATACAATGTAAATGAGGGGGTTTTATAGAAGACTGAGAGGGGCTACAATGATTAATGGCTATTAGTAAAACATTACTAATAATGTTTTAAAAGTTACAGTCTCATAAAGTTTTTAATCTATATCTCAAATGTCAATGCCTCATTTTCTTGTCTGTTTCTTTGCTGGGGGAATGTGTACTTTTTATTCTTCAGTAGCTTTTTGTGGCACAATGGTACTACGTATTTTATATATGCTGTTTTCAGTTTTGGTCTCTGCAGATTAAAGGCTGCATCCCCAATAACTGACATGCTTAAATGGAACAGATGCCAACGGAACAGATGCCAGTTTTCTCATTCTGTGTTCTTTTCCAGACTCTCCTGCAACAAGGGACACCAGACATTTTACTTTTATTTACACACACACAAGCACACATATAGAGGAAGGGCTGTGCCTCGGTGTTAGCGTATCTGCTTGGCATGCTGCTGCGAGTCTAAGTAGACAATATTGACCTTTATGGACCAATGTCTGATTTAGTATAAGGCAGCTTCATGTGTTCAGGCATGACGGCTAGCTACAGCTAGCTATTTGCATCACAGACATTATTTAGGAGCAGATTGTTGAAAAAATGAAGCAAAAAGCATTAACCAAGATTAATATAAATTTTAATTTAAGATGTTGCTTCTCCAGCCACAGGGCAGTTCGTGGTGGTTGTTTGCCTGTTTCCACAGCCCTCTGTGACCAAAAATCCTCTGTGTCCTGGATTTGCATGGAATGGCAGCCAGCAGTGAAATACGATCTGAGCTGTTACTTGGCGGACTCGACTGCAAAGGCCGCCTAGCCCTCTGCCAGGAAACTAACTAACAGAAAGCAGAGTTGTTAACAGTAGCTCTCACGCTATTGGCCTCCTGTGTGCATACTTAAAGCAGAGAACAAACAGGAAGTGGATTCCAGGAAGTGGGGAGGGGAGAAATAGGTTAGCAAGAATTCATGGATCACTGCAGTGTGTAAGGAGCATATGGTGGGATCAGAGCCAGACTAAACAGTGTGTCTAAATTCCTTTGAGATGCAAGTTACTAAAGACTATTTGTGTTTTAAATTTAAGATTTAGAATACTTCAGCTGCAGATACTGTTTTCTAAAACAAATATATATAAAGAAATTTTAAGATCGAGATAGGTTTGTCTGTCTATTATTTGACAAAGTAATGCTAATTCTTTAGACAGCCTTGGCTATTCTTGTGACTGGCTTGATTGTCCCAGAATATGTAGCTTTTAGTATGTGAGAGTACATCATGTATATGTGGTTTAATGTTTTCCTTCATTTAATTGATTCCGCTGCATGAAATTTATAGTAATAAAAAACCTGTTGAAAGTTCTCTTAATTATATATATTTAATAATACTGCATACTTAGCAAGCTGTGTACAAATTCTTACTTAATGTGGAGTAGTATGTAAAGCTTTTGTCACTTATTCCTGTGTATATCAAAACTCAGTTCAGAACGGTTGTAATCTGACAAGAAGTTTGTATGTGTTCTTTAAATAGAGCTCATTGAATTGTTAAAGGCATGATTGCACAGATGATTCATTAATCCAATAAAATGATCAAAGCCATAATATATTTTAGTCTCTCTAGGCCTCCAGTGGAAAAGCAGCATGACTGCCATCATTCTAGTGGTTTAAAAATTCACTGTACAATTTAGTGTCACTTGCAGATGTTCATTCGTTGGCATTAAGTTTTGTGGTATTACCGCATTTCTCTAGTGTTAAATGAATTTAGAATAATGGCCTATTTTTTCCATGCACTGATTTCATGATTTCATAGTCAATGTGTTTGGTTTTGCTGTTGTGAAGTGTACTGTTGGAAGTAGTCTGCTTTTTAATTTTTATTACAGATAAATGTAATCTGAAGTTGATGAATTTATAAAGATACTGCACTGTGAAGAAAGCTACTTTCTGCTGTTGGGAATGGTGGCCCTAATATTAGCCACTCGTATCATGTCTAGGGGAGGGCTTTGATACCCATTGGGAACTATAAATGATCAGAGATTTCCCTGGTCACTTTATTTTAGAGAGTGCCTGTAATCTTCCCTATTCTAAAATGCACGGCAAAAATCCTTGCTCATGTGGAGTGTCATGTGGATAATTAAACACCATGGACCTTTGTAGAAAGTGCATTTTCTTCTACTATTGTGCTGTGTCAGGTTAAACTATTGCTTAGCAGCTGAAAGTTACCTGTTTTGTTGCTTTTATTGCACATTTATATACGAGAAAATATAAGTCTCTGTAAAATAATTGACACAATCCAGGGTTCTGATTCACATAAAAAAATAACTTACACCCAAACATGTATGTATATCTTCCCTTCCTCTCTCCACAACAGAAACCCTGTGAGGTAGGTGAGAATGAGAGAGAGCTCTGATAGGACTGCTTGGTCAGAACAGCACTATCAGGGCTGTGACAAACCCAAGGGCACCCAGCTGGCATCATGTGGAGGAGCAGGGAATCAAACCCAGCTCACCAGATTAGAAGCTGCCACTCTTAAACACTACACCACACTGGCTGTCAGGGAAGTGAGGGTCTAGTCCCCTTCTTCAAGCAAGGAACAGTGATTTGGAGGGAGTAAATACTAGAAAGACTTCAGGAAGAAATTCCTGGAAACTTCAGGAAAAGTTTCCTTAATCTGGCTTCACTGGGTCAGTGGGAGGGGAAAGGGAGAAGATAAAACTGGAAGCAAGGAGGGAGTCCATCAGAGCAGACAGAACTCGTAACTGAGGTCTAGAGGAGGCAGCCATGGATCATGTCCTTGCCTAGACAGCTGAAAGAAGCTTCAAGGTTATGAAAACTGTAGAGATCTGCAACTTTCTAAGCTTAGAGCATACATAGAGAGAGGGACAGGGGGATTGCATTTTACCCATTTCTTTTTAATCCCTTGCTCGATCCGGTGCTGTGGTAAAACTATGCTTGTCAATATTTTCTTCTTAATAAATACTTTTTAACTTTTGATGCTAGTAGTGGTTCTCAGTACCACAGAAGCCTTCACCATTCTGGACACAGGATTGTAAAAGGAGTGCCAAGAGGAAAGGCCAGCAGTTGGCAAGCAGGGGCACACAAGGCAGTAAACTGTCTCCATGGTGACAAAAGTGCTAGGCAGAAGGAGGCACAGAGGCAAGGCGCCAGAACGTGGAAGGGAAGCTGGGTGTCCTGACCCTCCCAGTGGGCAATTCCTTACAAAGATCAGGTGGTGGTGACGGGTTACTCAAGAGAGAAAGAAAAGCCACTCCAGGTGTTGGGAAAACCTTGTAGGGCAGGGTGGAACAAGGCCTCCAGGCTGGAGCAGGCCTGTTCTGTCACATCTATTATAAACTTTCATTCACAGACTCCATATAATGAGACCTTGCTTTTGCTCAAGTAAAATCTTGTTAGTCTTTAAGGTGTCACAAGACTCCTTTTTATTTATTTTTCTGTTACAGATTAAGTTGGTCACTCCTCAGGGCTACTAAAGTAATTTCCTTCCCATAACCAAGCCAGAAACTGTGGTAGGGTAGATTCAGAAAACCCCAGAAACCTAGAACCGAGATGTATCCATTCTGTAAGATAGAAACCAGTTAATTACAGTTCAAATGATTGTATACTAAGCATATGTTTGAAACGCAGCTGATAGTTCAAATGATTGTATACTAATCATACTAATGATTGTATACAGTTCAAATGATTGTATACTAAGCATATGTTTGAAACGCAGCTGATAGTTTGTCCCACTCTAGGTTCCAAGTGAATCTTGATTTATCGGCATAATGCCTATGCCAGTGTGCTATAGCAGTCCTTAGATCTGGGGTGGCTAAAGTGTGACTCTCCGGATGTCCATGGACTACAGTTTCCATGAGCCCCTGCTGGCAGGGTCTCGTAATGGTAATCCATGGACATCTGGAGAGCCACCTAGATGGTTTGATGTCTGTAGGGGTTGAACAGTCTTCAGCCTGCACGTACCCTAGCACAGCTCTGTTGGGTGATTAGTTAGAGGTTGACTGTATTGGTGATGGCAGTCACGGATACCCCTATATTTATATACTACAATGCTGCTATCGTCACTTTAATAATGTTTTGAGGAAGTATGAAATGTTTAGGATTAGATTTTAAGATGGCAGTCGTTAGAGAATACGGTCATTAATGTGAAACCCAGAAGGATGAAAAGTGAGTTTTGGGGACTGGTTCTTATGGTCAACCAAATAATGTCAAGTCATTTTCTAGGGGTGGACCAATTATGCTAGCCCCCAATCCTTACATGTGATATGGGCCTGATGACCTCTATGGTTAGAAGGGTCTGAATGAGAGAACTATTTGGAACCTTATATACACTGACTTTGCATTGTTTTGTTTTTTAATCTATCAGTCTTCTTCCAGGCTGCACCATTACGTATATTATTCCCTACTTCATTTTGGTCTTAAGAACCCTGTGAAATAGTGACTGGCTGATGATCATCAGATGACTTTAGGATAGAGAGAGGAATTGCCTTGCCCAGGATAGCCCAGGAAATCCTTAACTCTTCAGATCTCAGAAGCTGAGCAGGATAGGACATGGTTCACATTTGAATAGGAGACCACTACCACCAAGGATTTACCAGGGTTGCTGTGCAGAGGCAAGGAATGGCAAACTACTTCTGAATGTCTCTTGGCTTAAGAACCCTATGGGTTCATGATAAGTCATCGGTGATGTTGTGGCAAAGAGACAGAAATTAGAGGGGATGCAACTATAGTTATGAGATGTAAATATAATTTGCTGATCAAGAGAAGTAGCTGAGAGTTTGGTGGCTCCCTTTTCATTACTGGCAGATGGGGGTACTCTGGTATGAACTCATTGGGCTGAGGAGTGAAGGATAGGAAAGGAAGACAAAAACAATTGTTTGAAATAAGAGTCTGAGGATATATGCATGCCCATGAAAGCTCACATCTTGAATAAAACTTTGTTGGTCTTAAAGGTGCCATTGGACTCAAATTTTGTTCTGCTACTTCAAACCAACACAGCCAACCACCTGAATCTATCTTGGAATAGGAGTACGTGTGGGGAAAAATGACTGTATGTTATATTCAGATTCAAAGTACCAGCTGTGTTGAAACTTTGTTTTATTCTTCTGGAATGTCAAGTGGTAATTGATAAAGTGAGAAAAGGTATTCCAGATTTTTGAAACTGCTCAGTATTTGAACTTTCGGATTGAAAGGATTTTGTTTTGTGCAAATGGTAATAACGAAGCTGCAATAGAATGGATTGAAATTAGTTATATCTGGGTTTTTGTATTTTTATGTGTGTGCAGTGTGGATACATAGAAACAACTACTGGAATAGTAAGAGTTAACCACTGTACCACGTGTAGGGAAGAGCAGTCCATTGGGGGTTAAATTGCAGAGTCTAATGGAATAATAACTGGTAGCACCATCTGCTGGCCTACTTCCGCAGAAGGAGTCAGTATTTTTAACGACATCTCTAATATTCATGCTGATGCATTTTGATGCTTTGTGCATTCATTTCTGTCTGTGTTTTGTTGGAATCTGCCTATCTGCTTACAGCTATTGTTGAAATTCTGCTCTTCGGAGGAGGTTGCCGGTTCTTCGGGCTGTAGAAGAATAGGGAACGCATGCTTGTCAAGGAAGGAATATGTTGATAAATCACAATATTTATTTGTGGAAGGTTGTGTATATCTTGGCTTTCGGCTTGCTAAATAGGCCATTTAGCAATCTTCTTTCAATGCTTTTCTCTTGAGCACTACCTGGGGTGGTGAAAAATCAGAGGGCAAGCCTTTGTCTGATGCCAAAAATGTCTTCAGTGAAGAGGCCAAGAGGAAGGGTAAGTGAAAGCTTGAATGAGTGGGAGGAGGAGGGGTTCCTTGGGCTAAAAGGCTAATGGGATTGAATAACCTTCCTTATTACTGGCTGCTGCTGCGGGAGTCGTACTGCATCGCCATCTTGAGCTTGTTGCTGTTTTCTCGAGTCTTGGTGATTTGTTGTAGCCTGCAGGCCTTGAGGTGGCATTTTACTTAGCTGCCATAAAACCTTGCTTTTTCCTGGTGCTACGGAACTGCTGTTAAGCTTTGATGAAGCATATATAGAGAATGTATCCAGTGAAGCAAACTGGATTTGGCCTGAAAATGTGTTTGGAAATTCCTCGTGATTTTCCACCATGCTGTAGTCAGAGGCACACTTATGGGTGAGAACATAACAGAATTATCTGTTTTTCTATATGTGTGTGTTTGTATTTAGATAGCAAATTCTTTTGATTCCCCTTTTTAAAAAAAATTAGACAGGCTGCTGTAATTGCTTATGCTTAAATGGGGAAAATCAGTCTTCATATATTTGAAGACAACAACAAAACAAAGGAATCGTTTTAAGTGTTCTGTCTGATCAGTTACTCGTATGACATTTTTAGCAAATAGTGTTTTGTAAGGATGTTTTATTATAATTCACATAGCTTTTTCTGTGCAAGCCAGTTTTATATAAATAGTCTGCCCATCAAACTGTGCTTATATACAAATTATGCTATGACGTGATCGTTATATAAGTCTGTATAATTTAGCTTTCGGTGTTTTGTCTGTGTGCATTGTGCATATTCAGTGCATAGGTTTGGTATCTCTTGGTTTTCTAGTTAAAAGCTGTTAAAGCAAAATAGCCCTGCAAATTTTTTTTAGTGTTCTAGTGGCGTTTTATGTGGAAGTTGTTGGTTTGCTTTGAATTAAAAATAAGTGTTCTGTGAAAGAAAACATTTTATTACATTAAGGTTCCATTTATGCTTTTATGTGTGCTATACTGCTGAAGGAAGAACATATATAGCTGGAGTGAAATAGAATGGAGGAGTGTAAATAAAGGAGGGAAGAAAAACCAAAATAAGTTGATAAATACAGTAGAACAGACCTGGTATCATGGTCGGCTGGTTCCTAAAGCTTGGAAATTCTGTAACCTTTCTTGTATAACTGCTAATTTGGTGGGGATTTGTATATGCATCTCCCCTCCCCTTTTAACCAGATTGGACATTTTAGTCTATGGGAAACAAGCAGCAACAAACTTGTATCATTTCTGCATCTATCTCTACTAATAGAAAATTGGCAACATTTTTGGCTAACTTAGACTATTCTGTTTTCCCTTTTGTTGTATAAGAACATACAACAGTTATGCTGTTAATGAAAAGAAGAGCTATCCCTCTCCAATTGCTTTAGTAGTAATGTCAACATTTTGTAGATAACTTACACTTGTTGGTTTTGGTTCAAGGTAATTGGTGTCTTATACTAGCTTCTCTATGAGTTAGTGATAATACTGGAATTTACATATTTTTGAATTTGCCTGTAAATATATTTCTTTTGTTTATCACTATACTGCCATAAAATAAAATATTTTAAGCAGTTCATTTTTTTTTCATTGCAGCCTCCTTCCAGCAAGAAAACAGATGCTACTGGGACATATGCTAAGTTGCCGAATACCCAGGTGAAGACAATGTCTGAGAGAAAACAGAAAAAAAAAGTGGATTCTGAAAGTAAGCAGGAAAAAGCAAACCGCATAATATCAGAGGCAATAGCAAAAGCAAAAGAGAGAGGGGAGAGAAACATTCCAAGAGTAATGAGTCCAGAAAACTTTCCAAGTGTTTCAGCAGAAGGAAGAGAAGAAAAGAAAGGTAGAAAAATCAAATCAAAACCAAAAGATAAAGAAAGCAAAAAACCCAAAACTGGTTCTTCATCTAAAACTAAAGAGAGAGCAAAAATTGGGTAAGTAGGCAAACATTATTCCTTTCCTGTTTTTAAATATAGCACACTAAAAATAGAAGTAACAATGTGAGGCTAAGTTGTACTCATTTTAATGGGACTTATATCCAGTGAACACGTATAAGACAAAAGCCCTAGAAGACTGGGAATGACATCCCAGTGAAGAATTATTCTCAAGGATTCAAAGGGTAATAATTGATTAACAAATTAAATAATCAAAATAATGCAAACAGCATACTTCCTGTGTCAGCCTTCAATTTTGCTGGCTCACTGTAGATTACCGCATCTGTGCAAAAGTCCCAGTGATGCTTATGTTTCCAAAAAGCATTGGAGGCACTCGGATAATGAGGATACCTACCTTTGAGGGGGTTTTTTTTCTAAATTGATCCAGTTTAGGGGAAGAGACTAAATTGTGTACTATAGGGGGGAAATGGAACAAAAAAGTTTTTAACAAATATTTTTCATGCAATGCTCCACGTTAAGTAGAATCATCTGGAAGCTCTTAAATAGCAATTTCAACAGTGACTAGGCAGCTTGGGTTAAATGTCACTATTTGGTTAAAGAGCCCCAGAGCTTAATGACAGGGATTGGAAAAATATCACAAGCCCAAGAATTATTTCTTTATTCATGCCTCACCTTCAAAATAAATATACATTCTATTCTCTCACTTAAAGCTTGGTGTAGTGTTTTATGAGTGACGGTGTTTAATGTGAGGAACCGGATTTAATTCCACACTCCTCCACATGCAGCCTGCTGGTGACCTTGGTCCAGGCCCAGTTCTCTCAGCAAACGCTGGCAGCAAATGCTGGCAGGGGCTCATGGGAATTGTAGTCCATGAACATCTGGAGGTCCACAGGTTGACTACCCCTGACTTACATCACAGGGTGTCTGTTGTGGGAAGAGGAAGGGTAGGAGATTGTAAGCAATGTTGAGAGTCCTTCTGGTAGCAAAAAGCAGGGTATAAAATAACAGCTCCTCTTCTACAATTTTGAAATATTTTTAGTCTTGCGCTATCTTGAGTTCTACTCCTGTGGAGTATTTGTTGGTCACCTTACTTTTTACCAGAGGTACTTTTTTGTTTCCTTATTTGAAATCTCACCACAGTTGGATCTTTCTGAGCTATATGTCCCCAAATTTAGATGTAATATCTCAGCTTCTGTCAAAGCAAATGGGGACAGTGCATTGGGTCTGTTTTGTGTGTGGCAAACATGGAGGCTGTCCATCCCACACGCAATCATAATTGTCTTTAATATTTTTATAGCTGCATCATTTTTCACGTGTCTTTTGTTTTTATAACTTATAATCATTTGAAACCCTTGTTCATCATGATAATGACTTTGTATCTTGGCTTAGCCTTCTAGCTCAGTATGTATACCTTAGGTGGTATTTTGCATTGTTGTTTATACCCAAAGTTTATTTTTGACCTGTTGCATCAGTAATTACATTATTTGGTCTGCTTGTCTTTTCCTGGAGTCTTCCCCCCCCCCCCACACACACACACACACACACTAGGGGCCTATAAGGTTTTGTTCCATCGATACATGTACTTAGAATATAAATAAAAGCACTGAAGACTTAATAGTCTCTTAAAATGAGGTACAGTTATATGTTGCCTAATGGGTTTCATCCTGTAATCAGACTTCCAGTTTTGCTTTCTTTTATTTTCTTTATTTTCTTTTTGATGATGATGATGATGATGATGATGATGATGATGATGATGATGATGATGATGATGATGATGATGATGATGATGCCTGGAATATCAGACTGCAGAAGTGGATAGGAGTGTTCACCAACTCTGTCTTTGATGAAAGCTGCAGGCCTTTTATTTGAGTGCAGACTATAGCATACATTACATCTTTTAAAGCAACATCTTTAATCTGCTGAATTTTAATGTGTGGGATTTATCATTTGTCTGTAAAAAAACTGAGCAGGGTCTAATTGTCATTTTTAAGGAACTATACATGTTAAATAGCTCTTCATATTTTAGGTATGTTTCTAGTAAGAGTCCTTATTTTTGCAATAACGTACTAACCATATATATTTAGCTTTGTTGCACAAAGCTGCAGGCAAAAGTAAAAAAAAATAGAGAGGCCATGTGTGGTTGCCAAGATGAAAAGCATGGTCTTTTAAGAATTGACTCTTGGGTAGAGGAGTAGCTTGCTCACAGCTGTCCATTAAGATTATGACTGGTGCAAATATGATCTAGGGCAGGGGTAGTCAAACTGCGGCCCTCCAGATGTCCATGGACTACAATTTCCAGGAGCAAATGCTGGCAGAGGCTCTTGGGAATTGTAGTCCATGGACATCTGGAGGGCCGCAGTTTGACTACCCCTGATCTAGGGACTCCGTGTTTCATGATCATAGGCCTTATGTGGTGAGTGTTTAAAAACCACCTCCTATTTGACATCCTGTACATGTTTGTGGCTATCCAGGAAAAGATTTGGAAAGGTGAGCTGAAAATCACTGTAAAGGTGGTCACAAAAAGTACAGCAGATCTCTCAGGTTACTTTGTTTCAAGGATCCACATATGTGCTTGTGTGAATCTAGATGACCTTCAGATACATTTCAGAATTTATGACTCATAAAGTTGGCAAGATAAATCATGTGCATCGTGGAGGTTTGGCAGGGTGGTGTGGCTGCAGCAAGCAGTCGTATGATGACTAAGGAACAATTTTGTTTTATGATGAAAAAGAGAAAGTATAGATATGGGGATATCTGCCATGGTACAAGTAGATACATACAGGATACTCTGCTGATTCTCTTTTTGCCTTTTTGACTGACAGATTTTTGATGCATTAATTTTATAATTCTATCTTAATGTCCGTTCCATTGAATTCTGGTTTTTACAACATTTTATTTATCTGCATATTTTGGAAAGGGCTTATTCCTGAACAACTGACTTCAATCCCTTTTAAGTAGTCCTCTACTTGCTGTAATTCTAAAGTTCTGTAACTAACCCGTGGATCCCTGAATTCAACTTGAAGTGAAGCTTCCTTCAGGTCCTTGCTGCATATGGGACATGTCCTTTTATCATAATAGGACAATTTATCCAGTTGCATGGGATTTTGTCACCCATTTTAGGACATCAGTTTATGCTTCAAGCCAGGTAAAATTCATGTTGTTGACTGAGTACCCTTCAAACACTCAAGAACTAGACTTGGTTACATATGGATCTTAATTTGCTTGTTGTGAGTGGAAGCCTTTATTTTGTGGCACATTTGTGGTCATTAAAGACTTCAGCACATGGTTTATTGTGGATCTAATTAGGTTTCCTATTGCTTCTGCCCAGAGCTGGTATCTTATTTACTTGGGTTTCCTTGATTATTAATATGTAGAATATTAATATGTAGAGTAATGCTGTTGCAACAACAAGCCTCAAGGTTAGGCTTCTGTTAGAAAGAATGTTGTAATGAGTTTCCTGGCTTATCATTTAGCTTTTAAAATTACTTGACAGTCAAATGCAGTTGTTCTTATTATAGCTATCTGCATGTGCACAAAATTAGATTCATTTAATGTAGGTCATTAATGAAAAGCAGAATCTCCATGGGTGGTTCTAGTGATACAAATAAGATCAGTTTCATTAAGATCTTGAAGTTTTTAAAAGATCCTGAAATACTTTCATTGGATTTTTATAATGGCCTAAACTGTTAGAAAATTTTCTTTGTCCTCTGAGAATGTAAGTAGATTGGACTTCTCAGATGGAGTTAGCAAAAGAACTTGTCTAAAAAATATATATGTATGGGTATAGTGTGGGGCTGCAAACTTAAATGGACTCTGGGGAATGGTAGAGGACAGGAAGGCCTGGAGGATAATTGTCCATGGGGTCGCGATGGGTCGGACACGACTTTGCACCTAACAACAAACAACAACATAGTGTGGGGCAGGGGTAGTCAAACTGCGGCCCTCCAGATGTCCATGGACTACAATTCCCATGAGCCCCTGCCAGCATTTGCTGGCAAGGGCTCATGGGAATTGTAATCCATGGACATCTGGAGGGCCGCAGTTTGACTACCCCTGGTGTGGGGGATCTATTTGTTAATTCTAAGATGGCATTTAATTGCTTTGCAATAATCAAGTTTCATGTATTTCCATTTAACAAAAGTACAAGTAGCTCAGATTAATCATATAAATGGATTTTTGTCTTACTGTAAAAGGTTACAAGGAGGAACATAAAAATTGCATATCTGATTTGCATTTGGCCCTTTTGCTGACAATACCATACCCAAGAAGATTTACCCCCCATATGTTTAGAATTGTCACCAAAGGTTCATCCATTTTGAAATGCTTGACATACACATAGTGAGTGGATTAATGCATGGTGTACTAGTCATATTTTTCAACTTGGCAGTACTTTATAGATATGGCCTCAGATGAACTTGAATATTTTTGCTGCAAGAAAGCCAATTAATTGGCAAGATTCAGTGATAGAACTGAAGGGTTCTCCACAGATCTGTTAACTGAAAGTCTGAAGAACATAGATTAGGGTAAGCAAACTTAAAAAGCAGCAGAGGGTGTGTCAAAACGCACCAATCCAGAGCAGGCTTTCTCAGCAAGGGTTCCATGAAACCCTGGGGTTTCTTGATGGCCCTGGAAGGATTTTCTGGATGGGTGAGAGTTAATTTCTTAATATAATATTGTTAAACATTTATCAGGTGATATGACCATGTATTAGAGCCTCTTGTGGCGCAGAGTGGTAAGGCAGCCGTCTGAAAGCTTTGCCCATAAGGCTGGGAGTTCAATCCCAGCAGCCGGCTCAAGGTTGACTCAGCCTTCCATCCTTCCGAGGTCGGTAAAATGAGTACCCAGCTTGCTGGGGGGTAAACGGTCATGACTGGGGAAGGCAAACCACCCCGTATTGAGTCTGCCATGAAAGAGGGCGTCACCCCAAGGGTCAGACATGACTCGGTGCTTGCACAGGGGATACCTTTACCTTTACCTTTAAAGGGAGAATGCTGATGGAGTCATCATAATGATATACACTTTGGGTTTCGGTTATAGCTGTTTCCCGTAGTAGTTATGTTAGCAAGCCCTAGTTTTGTCTTTTGCATTCAAAGCATTGCATACTTCCATGCTTTTTATCAAGATCTTGCTACCAAAAACAGCCAGGCGTTGACAGCAAATCCTGATATCTACATTCTTTCCATGGAAGGGGGGATCTGAAGCCATTTCCACTCAGCATAATGCAGTTGAAGCATGTGTTGTGACTGGAGTGATAACACCAGCTATGATCATTGGTCACCATTCCTGGGAGAATCAGGGATGTTTTTGGTGTTATCCCACATGGAGGCCATTAGAAATAGCTTCTACATTGTGGTTCTCCGTGCAGGAACTTTATGGTTTATTATGTGCTAGCCTAACTGCTTGTTCCTCACAACATCTCCATCGGAAAAATGTTTTCATTGATCAAAGTCAAGGTGCACCAATTTTAAACTGAGACTTATTTATGTCAGCAATTGAAATTGGTTTTAAAATGTTTCCATTATTTAGCTACCACTTAAATAAAAAATACATGCCATAAAGTTAGTTTAACCCGAATAGGATCTTTATATATTCTCACAAAGTAATAAATTCCTTAAAATATTTAACCTTTCAAAAAATCATAAAACTATTAAATCATCTAGAACTTATTTGTAAATGTCTTAATGCTTGTGAACCTAGCTAAGAGCTCATTTACAGCATGAAAACATGGTGGGTTTTTATGCACAGTTGTAGACTGAAAATGATGTTTTTTTCCCTGCATTTGGCTGCCCTTTCTCTCTTGTCATATATTTTCTCTGTCCTATCCACACCACACAATGCTAAATAATTTCTATCAGAATCAAGGGATAGTACATAATGGGCTGATCAGTATTCTTTTAAAAATAGGAAATGTTGTTTGATATTTATAATTAGAGTACTGACTGAGCCAGATGCAGAGATCAGATACCTACTAGGTATGAAGAATAAACTTTTACCCACATGAATCAGTGGTTGTTTCAGGTCCCTGATATCAGGCCATAAAATTGAAATTTTTGCTGCATAAAAACTGACAAAGGAGCTGTTTTTACTTTGAAAAATAGATTTTCATTGAGGTCATATGGGGGTCATAAATTAAGTTTTAGGGTTATATATATGTCAAATTTTATAAGATGCAACGAAATTCTTTAAATGTGGTGGTAGTGCTTACACTTCCATTACAACCTGCACTGCATCACTCGCGTAACCAGGTTTATCTAATTTCTGTGCGAGCTGCTATAAATTAGCAACCTCTGGCCTGTAATGTTTACTCTTTCTTGCTGTGTAATAATTGAAGCAAATGAATAAAGGGCAGTGGTTGATGGGGTGTCTGTAAAGCTGCAGAAAATTCTGTTCTAAAGCAGTTCTCTCTCTGCTGCATAGTATATAATTATCAAATCTATATTATGTAAAATATGCATCTAAGGACATCTCTTTATCTGAATTTGGATTTGATTGTAATCACATTGTGATTATTCTGGGAATGCATTTGAAAAGCAGCACTTGTCAGATTTTAAATAAGGAAAATTATATATATTTGCAGCCCTCTGATTAAAACCAGATGGAATGATATTAATATTGCCCCTTTTTCTATAACCCTTTGACTATAAACTCAGAAATAATTAGTACTGTCACATTAGGAATATAATTTTCCCTACAATTCTGTAGTCATTACTGATGAAATGCTTTCTATAATTCTTGATGTTTTGAAATCCAAGCTGTCAGGCTGAAAGTGTTATGGGTATATTTATTCTATTGGATCATGTACAAAAATGCTTTAAAATTATGCAATTTGTATTTGTTAACTTAATTTTTATATCAATTGCAGTGTGGCATTTGATTTTATGTGTCAGATAACTAGAGTTTCTGAAGATATATGCAAACATGGATGTTCGTCTAGTCTCGCTTATTATCTTGCTAAATTAAGCCACATTTCGAGAAAAAAACCTGGATTTTTCCTTTCTGTTCAGTACCTCAAAGATGATTAGAAAAAAAAAACATTAAAAATGTTTAATCTTGAGAGTATGCCTCTGATTACGTTTCAAGGTCTACATTTTTATACACATGATGATTAATTTTTCTTTTGTTTCTAAACAGCAAGCTTATTATTACTCTGGGTAAAAAGCAGAAGAGAAAAAATGACTCTTCAGATGAACTGTCTGATGCTAAGCAGGCTTCTCAGCAACCATTCAAAGATGAAGCTTCTCAGGTATTCAAAAACAAACGTATGCCTTCATAAATCTTTTTGGGCATGTTAACTTAGTTCGATTACCTCAAAACAGCAAACATCTACCTCTGTTCCCCCTCCCCTCTCATTATAGAAGAGAAGGTCAAACCGTCAGATTAAAAGAAAGAAGTATGCAGAAGAAGGTGAGGGAAAACAGTCTGAGGAAGAGGCAAAAGTTTCTGTGAAAATGAAAAAGAATTCTGCCCCTCTGCCTGCTGAACAACCTTTACAATTGTTCATTGTAAGTAAAATTCATTTGTGGCATCTCTTTCTTTCAGCTCTGTTTTCAAGCATTAGTTTATATCGTTGGCCTTGTCTAGACAACACAAATGCACAGTGTGATTCCTTTTTTCCTTAAGTTCATTGCACTTTTACCGGCATGTGTCACTTAGGCAATCTTAAATTTGGAAGATTCGGTCTATTCACCTCACCGTTTTATAACTATTGGGAGTGGGGGGGGGGGGGGGACAAAACAGAAATGTGACATGGTAAAAATTTGAACACACAAGAGATGATCTTAAACATGGGAGCCATGTATTGTCATATATCGTGTACAGTCTGTGTTACCTTGTTTCTTGGAGAAAAGATTGCTTGTGTGAATAGGAATTCCTATGCATGTATGCATACATTTCTTCCATTAATCTACATGGTTAGAATTCTACATGCAAATAATTAAGAAACATGAATTGGTGATATATGGCATATTTATTTTCAGCTGACTTACTAAGGATTGTAAGTATGTTTGTAAGACTTTCATTGTAAAACAAAGCTAGAATTCTTAATAGCTAGGTGAGGTTGCATTGAACTCGTCTAAGAACAATGGGATTTCTGCTCATTGACAGGAACTGAAGGCAGAGAATGTGTGTTTTGTGCTGATTTTGATACCATACATTGCATGAATCAGAATCACACATATCAGATAATTTCTCAACTGCCATAGGCAATCAGAGCTTTTACAGATTTTTATTTTCTTCCCCCTCCCCTCTCGGACCTGTTTAGGAAAATCCAAGTGAAGAAGATGCAGCAATTGTAGATAAAATTTTATCTTCCAGAATCTTAAAGAAAGAAGTGAGTAAACATGGAGATATGAGTCTTTGGGTTCATAATTGTATAAAAATATAAATGAATCTTAGAAAACAGAATGCTGTGTATTCTTTCAGATTCCTGGGGGAGTGACAGTGGAAGCAGAGGAATTTTTTGTTAAATACAAAAATTAGTAAGTATTGATACTTACATTTAGAAGTTATCAGAAAAAAAAGTTCTATTTTTGGATGCATTGTCAGATGATGTCACAAGGGCAGTATGGAAGAGTTATGGAGTTGTGCTTAGGGCCTTTGTTTGCCATCTCACCTGCTGCTATTCCAGCACGGCTCCCTTGTGGAGACTGCCAGATAGGCAGGCTGCTGAGATCTTGAAACTCCTTGTTTATGCAGGGATGCCTCAAGCTAGAAATTAACAGATGGAAGTATTTAGTGATTGTGGATCAGGGCATCAATTCAAGTTTTTTTTTTCTGACCTGTATTTCACTGTAGACTCTAAGGTGAGGACTTGCAGTTCTTTGTGGGCTTTTTGGCTTTGTTAGTTCAAGACAAGGGAAGTTAATATGCTAAATAACATCTCTGGGACATAGAATATCAGGAACTGACCTCCCAATTCTCAAAGCAAAGAATTTACTGAACATTAAATAAGCAAAACATCATGATGATAAACCTTTGCTTGCAATAATGTAACTAGTGATCTTTTGTAAATGCAGCTCTTACCTCCATTGTGAATGGGCTACAGAGCAACAGCTTTTAAAGGATAAAAGAATCCAGCAGAAAATCAAACGTTTCAAGCTGCGGCAAGCACAGAGGGCTCATTTTTTTGCAGATGTGAGTATGTGTTGGAGTTTTTTTTTACACCGAGAAAAGCTAATTAAAAGCTCAGTTGTCAGAAGTCTAAGTGTATGCTTGACATTTAGTAGTTTGTTTCATTCTCTTTGTGTTTTCTTTGTGTTCTGTTGTTTAGCAATTATATGTGGATTGTTATATTTAGAAATGGAGAAATGATGTTACTCTTTGGTAATTTTATCAAGCAATGCTGATGAGTCTTCTGTTCTCTTTAGTTCTGTTTATGACTCAGTAATATCACAGTTGGTGAATATCCAGAGCTAATGCGTCCTGTTTTAGAAGAACAGCAGCCTATAAATGCTATAAATAAATATGTTGCCACAGGGCATTTAGTAATTTTATAATTATATTGTGCTTAATTTCAGATGGAGGAAGAACTTTTCAATCCAGATTATATTGAAGTAGACCGGGTGTTAGAAGTCTCTTTTTGTGAAGATAAGGACACTGGAGAGGTATGGACCGGAACAAAAACAACTGAACGAAAGCTAAGACACACTTTCCATAAATTTTTCATGGTCAGTCATTTGTACATTAGCACATACTCATGTGAAAGGAATGTATATATAAGAGTACAAATTCCATTTTCTGTTCTTATTGTGTATCAGTTTTGGGGCAAGAGTGGTGAAAGGAAAGGATAGAAAGGAGAGCAGCTAGGCTGTTTTTACTAGCTGATCCTCCCTTGCTGGGGCCTTCCTGGGAGGAAGGGGGTGGTGCCTCCTAGTGACGTTCAGATAATGTGGCTAGTGGCAGAGAGTAGTGTCCTTCCTTTCATTTTTGTAATCCCTAGGTGGGTCTACACCTAAAGTGATAAGTCAGAAGACAAAAAGAGAAGCTGCAGGTAAACCTAAGGCAAAGAGGAGAAGAAAGGAAATGCATGACATTTCTATGCAAAGAACTTTAAAAGTACAAACCAGGAGCCTAAAGCTAAGGATGGAGTTATACATGCAATAGGTTTCAAACATTAGATGGTACATTAATAGTTTCAAATTGGGACACAAGGGAAATTGCTCTGATTAGTCTTGGCCACTATAAATGTAGTATAAACTCATTTCATCCATGTTATAGGTTGTCAAAACTGCTATGTTTCTCTTCCATGCAGTGTCATAGCTTGTGGAAATAGTACCTACGTATTGATTCATCTTTAATTTTTTTCTGATCTCTCTGCTTTGCAGTTGTCATTATCTTATGTTCTCAGATTGTAACAAAGATTTCCAGATTAAAGGAACAAATCATTTTTGATCTGCTTGGAGCATAGATGTCTTTGTTCTTTTAGGTTATCCGTTGATATATGCCTCAGAAATGTAGGTTATCCCTGCCATTAAATGTTATATTTTATGTTTGGTTTGTGTTTTTATAATTGCATCATTCAATTATAGATGAAGGTATGCTGGAACTCTGCATAATTAATGGAAAGTTGGTAGCCTGACTCATTTTTCCCACCACAGCCTGTTACTTACTACTTAGTAAAATGGTGCTCATTGCCATACGAAGACAGCACATGGGAGCTGAAAGAAGATGTTGATCAAGGAAAAATAGAAGAATTTGAACAGCTGCAAGCTTTAAGACCAGATTCAAGGCGATTGGTAAGAATGCATGTATGTAATATCTCTCAAATGAAGCAATGTGTGTCTGTAGCTCCCCTTGTGCATTGGCGTGGAAAGATAGCTTGAGTCAGTGAGCTTTATTAACCTTCAAATTTCCATCCAATCATGTGGCTTTAGGCTAATAATTTCCTCTTGGCCTCTGCTTCCCATTTGTAAAATGGTAAAATTAAGTGCTTTATAAGAGTGATAAAGATTATGATATATGGTTACCAAACAAATGGCAAGCAAAGAAAAAAGGGGAAGAACACAAAAAGTAAAGCAAGGAGCCAAAACAATATGAACATGCACCATGGTATATAAGAATTTTACAAAAATAAATCAGAAATGTTAATATGAAAATACATGTTTTTATTTACAGAGGTTAAAAACACTAAAAGACCTCAGTGATAGCTTCACTTATAAAATCTGTTCAACCACTAGCAAGCTAAGAACCCAGTGGCCTAGACCAGACCAGTGGACCAAATAACTACTGTAAAAATTGTATTTCAAACAGCTCTGATGTCTTGTAACTACGGCTTTATTTAATGTTTCTTCTCATTACTGAACAGTATATAAATAGCAGCAGCTATAGAAAAGAAGGAGCAAATCAAGTAGATGAGTGGAAAATTCCGCTCTGTAAAGTTAAAATAACAATGTTTCTTTGATTAGTTAATACCGTATAACCTTTATTCAAGAGATATCATGTAACGTGATTAAAATGTGGAATTCACTGCTGTAGTGATGGTCACAGGAATAAACAGGTTTCATAGGGGATTAGATAGATTCATGGAGGATAAGTCTATTAATGGCTACTATTCATGGTGACTAAGGAGAACCTCCATGTTCCAAGGCACTAATGCCTCTAAATCCCAGAGGCAGGAGGCCTTGATGCCCTGTTGTTGGCCCTCCAGAGAAACTGTTTGGCCACTATGTGATAACAGCAGAGTTCTTCTTGTGTTCTTAAGTGAGTAGTATGCCATGTTACTTTTTCCAGTACAAAAACAAACTGTAAACTTGCAAGCATACACCAATTACTCTACAAAAGAACCCAAATCCCTTTCTTGTTTCTTTCTCCAAGTGGAGGCAAAGACACTTGATTATGTATTGCTTTGTCCTTAAGGATCGACCTCCTCCTAATTCATGGAAGAAAATAGAACTGTCCAGGGAATATAAAAATGGCAACCAACTCAGGGAATACCAATTGGAAGGACTCAACTGGCTCCTTTTCAACTGGTACAATAGGTACGTTAACTTACTAAAGTGCTTCTGTTAAAGTGTTGAACAACCCAGATACTTAATACTGTAAATTTGTATGTAAAGGTCTGGTTACTGTCCCTTTGGGATAGACTTTCCCATATCTGTATGGGAAATGTCATCTATACCAATATGTAATGTATTCCAGCTATAGTAAAAGGAAGAGAATTGCTAATTATTGGTATGTGGAACAGTAAAGAAGTAATGGGTGTGAAGAGGGCAAAGGGTTGGTCAGATTCTGATCCATGACAGTCTGCGTGGTGTGTAGAATCCAAGGAATTAGTCTGACTGTTGCTATACTCTTCAGAACAGTGCAAAAAGAAACCTTAGTTTGTTTTTACTTACTGGCGTCATTTGGCTGTAAATGACAAACTGTAGGTTGTTGCTATAGAAACAAGCCTTGTTGGGTCTTTGGGCTTGTGTGTTTGCTTCTCGTCATGTATGGCCAATTAATAGAAAATGTTAGGATATGAGGCAGTGTGAAGTTTCTCTCATTGAAGGTCCAGATTGTGATTTTCAGCTTGAAGATTTCCTGGCTCATTTTTGTTAGGTCTGAATATGTCACTCTTTCTGGGGCTTGTTCAACAGAAAGTGTTTCCTTCAAAGAAAACTAAGATGTTTCCAAATCCTATGTGTGCTTAACAACTTCCGCAGCCCAAAATCATTCGGAATAGAATTGTGCTGTGTCTCTCTCCTCTGTAGTTTTATTAAATATTTTTTATTCTCTCCCTCCCCCCTCCCAGACAAAACTGCATCTTAGCTGATGAAATGGGTCTTGGCAAAACCATCCAGTCGATCACTTTCCTCTACGAAATTCTCCTGACTGGCA
Organism: Paroedura picta; assembly: GCF_049243985.1. Classification (NCBI taxonomy): domain Eukaryota; kingdom Metazoa; phylum Chordata; class Lepidosauria; order Squamata; family Gekkonidae; genus Paroedura; species Paroedura picta. The sequence goes on from NC_135382.1 coordinate 36,152,894, forward strand.
TAAGAGGGCCCTTCCTGATCATCGCTCCACTTTCCACCATAGCCAACTGGGAAAGAGAGTTCCGCACATGGACTGACCTTAATGTTGTGGTATATCATGGAAGCATGATCAGTAGGCAGATGATACAGCAGTATGAAATGTATTTCAGGGACTCACAGGTAATTTTTGCATGCTGGTTTCTAAGTAGCAGGCTTAGAAATGCAGCTCACTGTTACTTATATGGTATTTAGGTATTTGAAACTCAGGCTACATCCTTAATTTAATACACTGAAAACCATCCAGATGGTGAAGCCAACAAATTGGGCTGCTTCTGCATATTATATTACACAGATTGCTTAGAATAGAAATTTGGCAGCCTGGTACTTTGCCATAATGGCAGTTGCACATGGGTGGAGCCAGCTGGTGCCTGTGCATTCTTTCCTTGAATTTTTTTGGGAGGAAGGGGGCTGCTTTTCAGGTTCACTCTGTTCTGTTCCACGGTCACATATAGTTGTTATACAGCATTCTGAGGAACATCCCGGTTATCCACGATGAGCCTTGCGCTCAGCCAACACAAGCATACTAGTGGTCCTGGGTCCCAGAGAAATTCGGCTGGCCTCGACCAGAGCCAGGGCCTTCTCAGCCTTGGCTCCTGCCTGGTGGAATGAGCTCCCAAAAAACATCAGGGCCCTGTCAGAGCTTACTGAATCCCACAGGGCCTACAAGACAGAGCTTCCACCAGACCTATGGCCGAGGCCAGTAAAAACATCAACATCTAATTGACCTCCTTCCTGTGTTGCACCCCTCCCCTTCCCGGGTTCTGGTTTTTACACTTCTGTGCAGAATTTTTTAGAACTGCTTACAATGAAATTTTAACTCATTGTAGGACGTACGTTGTTCACTACCCTGAGTCCAGTCAAGCAGAGAGGGCAGTTGATAAGAATATAAATCCTCACAGATTGCTTTAAAGGAAGGGCAGGTTAGACACTGAACGTCTATTCCACAATGGCTTTAAAGACTGATGATGCTCAGAGGCTATGTTTTTTCTGAATACCAGTTGCTGGGGGAAAAGAGGCTTTGGCTTCTATGCCTTCTATGTAGATCTTCCGTGGCATCTGATTGGTCAGAGCAGGAATAGGATGGCAAGACTTAAATTGCCCATCGACTCCAATACTGCTGTACTTATATTCTTTCATTCTATTCCAGCGCTGCAAATTCAGTGAAAAATAAGAAGGTTCAAGATAATGTTTGTTCACATTTCAGGGGCGCATCGTTCGAGGTACATACAAATTCCAAGCCATTATCACTACCTTTGAGATGATTCTTGGTGGCTGTCCTGAACTCAATGCTATTGAATGGCGCTGTGTTATTATTGACGAAGCACACAGACTGAAGAATAAAAACTGCAAACTGCTGGAAGGACTGAAACTTATGAATCTTGTGAGTGTTTGCTTTTCAGTTTCTCGAAGTCAACAAAGTGAGTCACGGTTAGGATGGGAATGCAAGTGGAAGTTACCATTTAAGCTAAACGTTTGAAAAAGTTGTTTTCTCCAAGCCCCACATTCTTAATTTGAGTGCTTTGTGTTACTTACATTAAGTGTGCAGTTCCTTCTCTTCCTTCCCTCCCAAATCTGCATGACCTCTAATGAACAAAGTAGTTTAATTCACTCACTCCAAAGAACTGTATGAAAATCTGCGCTTAGATTTTGTAGTCCAAAAATCAGGGGAATAAGAGGGTGTTCTGTTGGCTGGTAGTTTTATATTTTGTTTTACTACTCTGTCTCTGAATGAGTAATTGTTGCCAGTCTTTGCATGTCTGTTACAATCTATCCCAGCTTTTCATGTACCATAAAACCCTTTAACCTATTGTCATTGATTCTTCTGCTGGAATTCTTATCACTTGCACTGCAGTACTTTGCTCTTGAATCCTTCTGGGAAGGTTCAAGCCACACCCCACTAAATCACATTGCAAAATTAATAATGATATAATTTATTAAAGGCAACCAAGTAACACAAATATTTATTTGCCCAAAACACCTCTTGATTAGGTATTATGGTCAGGCATATTGTCTCTGTATCTTGCTAAGGTTCAAGGTGTTGAGCAGCTTTTTAGCCACTGTATTTTAAAATGTCATGCTTAATGTGCATCTTTCATAGGAGCACAAGGTGCTTTTGACAGGCACACCACTGCAGAATACCGTAGAAGAACTTTTCAGCCTCCTTCACTTCCTTGAACCTTTACGTTTTCCAGCAGAATCTACATTCATGCAGGAATTTGGGGATCTTAAAACAGAGGAGCAGGTATGTCCCAAAGTACTGTATTGGAAATGAAGATTAAGAATTTATGAGCTGGTTGTTACTTAAGGGCAGTCATCCCAACAGACAGCAGTAAATCAGTTGCTTCTCTCCTCCATTTTCATTTAAAATAATGTTTAAAAGGCTATCTTATTGTTTCTTTACTTTAACTATAGTAGTAATGCTGAAATGTACAGTGTTTCCAAATTAACGATAATGCATTTGTGAAATCATGGTATTTGGTGTCGTGATTAAAAATCATAATGTTATGGTTATTTATATGTTATAGATTGTTTCCTGTCTTGTTTATACATTTTATGTAAAAAGCCCTGAGCCTCCAGGGAGGGTGGTATATAAATACAATAATTAAATAAATCCATGCATTATGCACATCTTGTCCAGTGCAGGGTGTAATTTATTAGATAAGTAACAGAAGGCCCATTTGTTGGCCATGATCCAGAAACCCTCTTTCTAAAGGGTGCTAAAGGGTTTTGGCTCAGTTTAAATAGTGGTTTGGCATGCAGCTTGTGGAGCTGTGTGTTCTAGGATACACAGTATTAGCATATGGATTTTTGGCTGTTCCTTGTTAACTGTAATAAGGTGTGTTTACCTTAAAGACTGAACCATGGAAATTCTAGCAGATCATGCTGTCCAGTTCAAATACCATTTCCTGGATTATGCCAGAAATAACAAGATGTCCTTACTCAGAGAGAGAGAGAGAGAGAGAGAGAGAGAGAGAGGCCTATATGTATATCCATCAAAATACCACATTTCCCGCTTACATTTTCTGACAAATGTAATCAAGCTGCTATGCTGCTTCGTAAATGACTTTGACAGGACAAAGCTAGTTTAAATTTTTCTTGTGTTTGTGTGTAGTGTTTAGGAGTGTGGACTTCTCATCTGGTGAGACGGGTTTGATTCCCCACTCCCCCACATGCAGCCAGCTGGGTGACTTTAGGTTTGCCATGGCACTGATAGAGCTGTTCTGACTGAGCAGCTTCACCTACCTCGCAGGCTGTCTGTTGTGGGGAGGGGAAAGGGAAGGCTTTGAGACTCCTTCTGGTAGAAAAAAGTGGCATATAAGAACCAACTCTTCATATGTGTTTATATTTATATATAAAGTGGTGTGTATATGTGGCTGCAGATAATTTGTATTTCATTTAGGTGCAAAAACTGCAAGCTATCTTGAAACCAATGATGCTGAGAAGGCTAAAAGAAGATGTAGAGAAGAAGTTGGCTCCCAAGGAAGAAACCATTATTGAAGTTGAGCTAACCAACATACAGAAAAAGTATTATCGAGCTATTTTAGAAAAGAACTTTGCATTTTTGTCAAAAGGTGCAGGCCAAGCTAATGTACCCAACTTGGTTAACACTATGATGGAACTCAGGAAGTGCTGCAATCACCCATACCTTATCAAAGGTAAAAATGTCAAAACTTTGTCATTCAGTTATTGCAGGGCCCCTTTGTGTATCAAAACAACACTACTGACCCCAGTAAAGCTATAATTAAGATAAATTTCAGAACAATATCCATAAGATAAATAATTGGATTACTGTTATACCTTGTTTTTAGGGTGGGTGAAGTCCCTGCACGTTCTTTAGAAAGCTACATGAATGCTAAATTCGATCTGATCAATCAGTTTGCTTGCCTCTGTTCTTATTGTGAAGCTGATGCTCTAATAATTAATTGATTGGATCTCAAGAACTATGTGGAGAAGGGAAATGGCATCTAGTCCTCTCCAGCATGGCCTGTATAAGGACATGTGAAGTTCGCAGAGTGCAGTTGGAACTTCTGTTTCACAGGGAATTGGGCAAGTGGAAAAACATATTTGGGTTTACCATCATGCATTTTAATGCAAAATGTGAAATGATCCCTTCAGCAAGAAGTGGGGGGGACCCTTGGGGGGGATCTTTTAGGAGTAAATATTAACATGAAAAATGTTGTCAAGGGTGGCAATTTTAAATTGAGAGAATCTGGCCTTAATTATGCTTCTATACAACTTACAAGGTAACCATTCAAATTGCATTAATCTTGTGTCAAAGTGTCAGAAAGAAAGGCATTTTAATATTAACAATTTGTGTACCTTATCTGGTAGGTGCTGAGGAAAAAATCCTTGGAGAATTTAGGGAGACATACAGCCCAACTGCTCCAGACTTCCACCTGCAAGCAATGATCCAGTCTGCTGGGAAATTGGTTCTCATAGACAAACTTCTTCCGAAAATGAAAGCAGGAGGCCATAAAGTGCTTATCTTCTCTCAGATGGTCCGCTGTCTCGATATTCTTGAAGACTACCTTATACATAAAAGGTAGGTTACTGGCAATATTGGAAATTGGCAGTTTAATTGCATATTTTTTTTGTAGGTGCTGATGGCAAAGCCCTTTGGGGTAGTTTAGGCTGACATAGTGTGGCTTAAAATTACTTGTTGAGCTTTAGATTAGATTGGGCATCTCTGGTTTTAATCTGATGTACTGACTGGAACACTGACTCTGTAGAACTCTTGATTTCCTATACCTTTGTTTTCAAATGCCAGCGGCTTAGTTGGATGTCTGTGCTCCTTGCTTGATGAACGGTGGACTTGCATGCATGACTGCAGTGCCACAAATATAGCATTTCTGTTGCAACCAGATAATTTAATGGAGCAATAATGATACATGAAATGCTCTTCGGTAGGTTCATGTAGCTGTGAGTAATCAAGTAATGAGAAGTGAAGAGACATGCAACCCAGGCCTGAATGACCAGTTGTTCCCTTGCACCACAGCTGAAAGCCCAGCCCTTTAGAATGAAGCAACTTTACAGTGGAGCATAAACTCTTGATACTATTGAGTTGATTTTAATTGAAACTTTAGTAATTCTGCTGTTGAGAGGTAACAGTAACAGTAATTTATGAAACAGATTGCAAGAAACACTTGGTTGCTCTGTAATTGAGAGCCGGTGTGGCGTAGCGATTAGAGTATCAGATTAGGATCTGGCCGAGCCAGGTTTAAATCCCCACTCTTCTCCAGAAGCTTTCTGGATGATGTCAGGCCAGTCACACACACTCAGCCTAAGCCACTTCACAAGAATGTTGTGAGGATAAAATGAAGAGGAGAATGATGTAAGCCAATTTGGATTAAGCATCGAGGAGAAAGGCAGGGTGTAAATCAGTTTCTTTCTCTTGCTTGAATTGAGTTCATGCAGGGGGAAAGCATGCAGAGGTTTCAGTTTATTTAGTCATACGGTCTTAGACCAGAATAAAAAACATAAAGCATGCAAATGCAAAAAAAAAAAAAAGGAGATGACTGCAATTTCTGAGCTTTCAGAGTCTGAAACATGCGTTTACTATATTTTGATTATATAGCTGCATGATCTATATTTTGTTAAGGCACTGGATTGCTGGCTAGAGGGTTGTTATTAAGCGTCTACTATTATGGCTAATTTTTAAAAAATAATCTTGACTACTTTTAATGCAGTCTTTTTGCTGTTCTAATAGCAAAGCTACACATACTTAAATTCCCTGATCAGGCCACATTGACAGGAAACAGATAGTTCTGCAAATCTGGTGAATCCCCCCCCTCCCAAGTTTGTCCCTTCCAAAAAAAAAGCCACCCAAACCCTGAAAAGTTAAAAATACATTGGGAGGTTTTAATCCTCTTCCCCCAAGAAACAAAAAACAGCACAAGAGCAAGACTGTGGTGGCAGCAACAGAGCCTGGGAGCCGTGGTGTCAATGTTGGGAGTGAGGGGGAGCTGTGATGGGTCTGGTGGCAGACACCAGGAGCTACGGTGTTAGGGGGAGGAGGAGTGGCAGTGGGCTCGGCAGCAGAGATTGGGACCTGCAGCGTTGACAGGGAGGATGGTCATTCCAGTCTCAGCGGTAGAAGCAACTGGGAGCTGTGCAGTATCCATCACGGGTGAGGAGACAGGCCTGCATGTGCAAAAGTGGGAGGGGGAGCAGGAGCAAAGCTGGGATAGGGGTAGGTGCTGCTGAGGCAGCAAAGCTGCGGTTGGGTGGGGGAGTCTTCCCGGTGATTTTTGCAGGTGCCCCCTTGTATTAATGTAATAGGCAGAAATCATATTTCTTGTGATGCACTTAATGCAGCATGCACACAGATAGAATTTCCTCCTTAAGAGTCATGGAAGTGTGAAGCCGCTTGACAGTGCCCTTTGGTTAGAATTGTCAGAGCTAATATATTACAATCTGTTACAAAATGCATGACTCGGGGAGCATGGCTGCCTGCCAAACGCCTGTGGCCTTTCAGATTATCTGCCGTGCAGCTTTATGGCTGATTAGTGGTGAAGAAAACTTAGAGCCCTTTTAAATGGTGACTAAACATCAAATCAATGCCGTGGCCTGCTTACCCCACACAGAGAGACTCTGCTACTGTTTTTGAATAGGGGGAAAGCCAGCGAGGCGGTCTTGCTTTTATGTTACAGGATTGACACAAGCTATAACCTGAATAAAATCTCTCTTGGCAGATTGAGGAAGTGTGCTGTGCACACAAAAGCTTACACCTTGATTAAAAGTTTCTTTGTCTTAAAGGTGCCACTGGACTCAGACTCTGGCATTGTATGAAGCACTGTGCAATTATTTAATGCTGTATATAGCCAATGCTCAAACTTGGAGAGGAAATGTGTTTCATCCTCGAAAAGGCTCAGATTGATAGGCCAAATGGTTGCTTTATCTGCCAAGAAAGAGTTGCTTGGTGTGTCCTAGGTCTGCAGTTCTCTGAGTGCATTGAGGCTGTCCAGCAGTGTAATGTATTTGTATATAGGCTGCCAGTAGAGGAGTGAATTGAGACTGGGGTACTCTTTTGACTTGTTCCTCAGGTGGAACTATGCAAATGCGCTGAGCTTTTGTCCTTTCTGGTGGGAGGAGGGATCTCCCAGGTCCAGACCTGTCTGCTCACATCCACATATAAAGCTCTTCTATCTTACACCTGCTACATGTTTCTAAATAGTCATCTTGGCATCCTTACAAGGTCCTCAAAGCTTTATTTAAGACCCCGATTATATTGCTACATCCAGCTCTGCATAACACTTTGTTTAAAGGCACTTTCCTAGTAGCCATTAAATCACTTAAAGAGGTCTAAGAACTTAATGCCTCACCTGTTTGAAAAGGGCTTTGTTCCTTTTACTTGGATCTAGTGATTATAAGGACAAACCCATCCTTTATTCCAAATGTCAGAGCCATGGGCCGATCCTTTGTCCCAGCTGAAATGCCACACACCACTGCTGTATAGTACGGATGACCATAGGGCTTTGCATCGCTGCCTCTCACACACCTGAGTAGCTGTATCTTTACACTCAGATTGAGTGGACAAATAAACCCTTAACAGACAAACGAAACACAAAAAAACTACTCTAGCCATATGGATAGAGGCATTCATTGCACTCAGCCCCAACACTTGCCTATCGCTGCCACTCTTAATCACCAATGCAATATTCAGCACTCAAGCACCATTGGAAGAGTTCTGCAAGGCAGCACGATGGTTTTCCCTCTCAACCTTTTTTTAATCATGATAGCTTGTTCAAGTGTGTTTGTCTGATGAGAGTCTCTGTGGCAGCAAATTCAGCCCACTCTGGATGTGGACACCACTCTTGAACATCCTTACCTGTATTCACTCTTCTAGTTTCACAGAATGCGATAATGGTAATTACTGTAACTGTAAAGGTTCTTTCTTGTTGGGTGGAGGAGCCATCTGACATCCCCCCCCCCCAAAAAAAAACTGCTGCTGAAAGTGTTGATGTAGGGTTAAAGCAACAGCTATGTTTTCAGTATTCCCATAGCTCCATTTTGGTCTGTGTGCTTGGCGTGTTTCAGACTGTTAATTGTGTTATTTAACTGTTGATACTTTTCCTGCATGTTGCAACAAGCCCTTTACCAAACAGTCCTTTCCCATCACTGCTGTCACAGCATATCCTGTAATAGGGAAATCCCTCCTGCCCTTGGCAGGGATAAACACTAGACTTGTTTGCACAATGCTGCAAGAAGGATATCTCAGCCAGGATTTCCTGGCAATTTCCCCTGATGGGAAGAAACCTTCATGTGCTGCATTCTGTTTCTATGAATGCAATCTGAATGCAGTTAGTTATCTTTCCCTTTCTGAAAAGCCAAATGCCGTTGTTCAGATGTTTACAAACGTGAGAGTTACCAAATCTGTTAATCTCATTGGAACAAGAAGAATTATTTTCTTTGGCTACTTCTGGTGGATGGGTAGGTGAGAGAGTGTGTGGGCTTGTCAGAGGCCTGAGGCAGTTGGCCTGAGATGTTTTATGAGAGTACAGGGAGGACACCCACATGCTTTTATTACAAATGTTGCTCTTGGAGCATTAAATGGTTGTTGGAGAATGCAAAACTGAATGCTTATTTGTTGTAATTTCAGGCTTATGTTTAGTGGTTTGTTTTTTGCATTTCAAAGGTACCTGTATGAGCGAATTGATGGAAGAGTAAGGGGCAACTTGCGTCAGGCTGCAATCGATCGTTTTAGCAAACCAGACTCCGATCGATTTGTGTTCCTTCTTTGTACGAGAGCTGGTGGACTGGGCATTAATCTGACCGCAGCTGATACTTGCATAATTTTTGATTCTGATTGGAATCCTCAGAATGATTTGCAGGTAATGTTTGTGTGACTAGCCCTTCAGATTTAGGGTAAGAATGTCAATGTACAGTACACCTAAAATGTATATGGAGTTGGATCCAGAGTAAACTGGCAGTTTCTACTGATTCCCTCTTTCTGTTGAAGACAGCCCTCATCTTGTTATGTGAAGATCATTGGGAAGGGAAGGCAGTAAATTTCCTATAAAATTTAGTTTGGATCCAACTCTTAGGGTGCAAAGTGTTTTGTTTTAACCTTGATTTAATTTGCCTTGTAAATCATCTAACCAGGAGAACTTACTATGTTTATGTTTTCAGACTTCAGTTATATCTATTTAAGTGGTTCTGCGGGAAGTTTCAGAATGAATCGCCATGATTAATCATGTACCATTTCTTTTTCAGGCCCAAGCCCGTTGCCATAGGATTGGTCAAAACAAAGCTGTGAAAGTCTACAGGTTGATAACTCGGAACTCGTACGAGAGAGAGATGTTTGATAGAGCAAGTCTGAAACTGGGTCTGGACAAGGCTGTCTTGCAAAGCATGAGTGGAAGAGAAAATAGTGTTGGTGGTGTATGTACTCTTACCCCTAGACCCACTTTCTGTTTCAGAGGATGGCTATCTGTACCATTTCTTCAGCACTTTTTGGCAGCCCATGTGGCTGTTGCATAGAAAAGGGCTGTAAAGAGCTGGCTGAAACAGGACCTCCTCTTTCATTTCCCATGACACTTGTAATTTTTTAAAAAATAATTTGTTTGAGCTGGAAAGTTGGAAATACTCAGGAGAGAGCAGTGTCATTTTGGTCATGGAGTTGCTGGAGGTGGAATATATGACCTTTTAAAAATATTCAGCAAAACATAGCTTGAAGTTCCTTAAAGACTTTCTGTGTGCGTCATTTAAATAAAGGCGTTACTTGCATGTAAGTCTGAAGTAAACAGCCAATATGAAGATGTGCAGTATGAAATTCCATGATAAAATAATGATGTAGAACTTTAGATAAGATTTAATTTTTTTGAATGTTTAAAACACCTTTGCACAAGTGATTTATTGACATGATTTTTTTCTAAATGCATAATTAATAACAAATAGATTATTGAAAATGTATTTTTCTGTTGAATTAGTCTCTTACATTATAAAAATCTTATCTTTACAGATACAGCAACTCTCAAAGAAAGAAATTGAGGACTTGCTTCGAAGAGGTGCTTATGGTGCCATTATGGATGAGGAAGACGAGGGCTCTAAATTCTGCGAAGAGGATATTGATCAGATCCTGCAACGTCGCACAAAAACAATCACAATTGAATCTGAAGGGAGGGGCTCAACATTTGCTAAGGTAGGTAAAGTTTTCAGTGTGATTGTTGCATGGTAGCATTTTTATCCATGGAGCACTGAGAGAGATCTGAGCACGCAGAATCTCCTGCATGTGATTGCCCAATTTGCGGCAGATGCCCCTGTTTAAAGGCAAGATTGCAATGCAATCATGGAAGGAAATTTGTTTACACTTTTATACCATGGTCACACTGCTCCACCCCTTGATATGTAATTAATATAATTGCCTTGAAAGGGTTTGGTTGGAAAGGTGGTGGTCTTTCTCAGGCGGGATACCTCCTTAAATTGGACTCGGGTTTTGATTATACATTCTGTTGCATTTGTTACAGGCTAGTTTTGTTGCATCTGGAAATAGGACAGATATTTCATTAGATGATCCTAATTTTTGGCAGAAGTGGGCCAAAAAAGCAGAAATAGACCTGGATGTCATCAGTGGCAGAGTAAGTATTAATGTTTTGTTTTCTGTAGAAAACTCAACAGGCCTGAGCATGTTTGTACTTGTAATTGTCCAAATCAGGTTTTTAATAAGCTATGAGAATTGTCATTGTAGCAGATCTGAACATCAGCTTTGCACTCTTGAAATACTATTTTTTTAGCAAACCCAATCCTCATCCAAAATGGCACTTTCCCTTTCTGCTTCTAGGAAGATCTAATCAATTTCAATTTATTTTATAATTGTCAATTTCAAGCTATATGTCAGGTACTTTGCAATTGCTGACTTGTTTCAAATATATATATTCTTTACCCTATCACAGAATAGCCTGGTCATTGACACTCCCCGAATTAGGAAACAAACAAGGCCATTTAGTGCTACAAAAGATGAGCTTGCTGAATTATCTGATATTGAGAGTGAAGGGGATGATAAACCAAAACTGCGGAGACCTTGTGACCGTTCCAATGGATATGGAAGAACGGAATGCTTCAGGGTGGAGAAAAACTTGCTAGTCTACGGGTAATAATGCTGTTACTTTGGAAGCTGTGTCTTTCCTGTGTGTCAGGTGATCTTACAGGTGATAGCATCTCTGACTCCAGAGCAATTATGTGATAATGATGGTGCAGCACTGTTAAGAGTGCCACACTTTGTGGCAGTTCATTGCTGCATTAGGGGAACCAAAACAACCAAGCTTCAGAAAATCTTAGCAGGAGGCTACCCATCTCTTTATGAGTTTATTAACAGAGTAATATTAAAGAAAATTACCATTGCAAGCTAGCACAAAACATGTGGTGTGGAAGAATAGAGGTTGTATTACATATTAGAATTGCAAAACCTGAAGAAGCTTTTTGGAGATGTGTAAATTGCTTACCATAGTTAAAGAGGTATTTGAGAAAAATACAAATAAGTTTAGCATTAGACATGCATATTTGCACAGAAATAGTGTGTTTACCTGTTACATCATGGGGAAGGTGAAGAGAATGAAGAGAGAAACTAGACACTACCAGGCTACATTTTCATTACCTTCCTGGTATTGGTAATGAATTATACATTTGCATTTCTGAAACACTTCAGTATACCAGTTTTGAGAACCATTGTGAACTCTGAAAAAAGGGGAAACAAATTATGCAGTAAAGAGCTCTGTTATCTGGCAATCCTGGGGAATAGAGGTTACCAGTTAATCAAGTGTGCAGGATAATCAAGCTTATTGCCCAGCCTCCCTTACACAGAATACTCTGTAGTAACCAAATCCCGTCTCATTGGGAATGCTATGCTGATAGCCCCCAAACCTGGTAGACTCCTTCCCCCTCTCCCTGAGCCACAGAGCCATCCCATGCAGGAGGCAGACAAATGGGCCAACTATCCAAGAGCCATCTGGCAGAACTGGTTACCAACAGTTCAAGGCAGGCAATGGGAGAAGAGGCACATGCAAAGATTATGTCAGCTAGCATGCCAGTGGTCAGAAGCCCAGCAATAGCCAGGGGCATAAAGCTAGCCTGGAGCAAGAGGAGTGGGGCACAAATATACCTGAAGTCACAGCAGCATGGTGACTGGGCCAGAGGAGCTTGCCACCTGGGTTTATGCCAGTTAACTGAGCTTTTTGCATAATCGAATGTTGGATAATGAAGGTTTTGCTGTATACTTCAGCTATAGTCTGAACCTCCCTGCAAAGAACTCCGCGGTCAAATGTGCTTTTCGAATTAATTTTTGCTTCCAATGTTGACCAATGTTACATTTTAACTAGGTGGGGTCGCTGGAGAGAGATTTTGTCACACGGACGTTTCAAAAGGCAGCTAAATGAACAAGATGTGGAGATAATTTGCCGAGCACTCTTAGCTTATTGCCTTGTTCACTACAGAGGAGATGAAAAGATTAAAAGTTTTATATGGGACCTCATCACACCAACTGAGGACGGCCAGACTCGGGAGCTGCAGAATCACCTAGGTAAGGATCCAGCAGCACTATCCCTAAGCAGGGCTACACCTTTCGAAGTCCAGCTTGACTGCAGTGGACTTTATATCTTTGCTTTGGAAGGCACTGTAAGTCTTTTAGCCATTAGTCTGAGTCAATATAAATAATAAAATAAAATGTTTCTGCCATTATATTGCTTGCTTGGTTGTGGTTTGTGTGTGTGTTTATAAGAGTTGCCGAATTCTAGAGGAAAATAGAGGTATTTTTAAAATGTCCTACATGCATGAAACAGGACTATCATAAGCACATAAGAAGAGCCCTGCTGGATCAGGTCAGTGGTCCATTTATTCTGGCATCTTGTCTCACATCGTGACCAACCAGTTCCTCTGGAGAGCCAACAACAAGACATAGAGGCTAAGCCTCCAATGTTGCCTCCTGGCTCTGGGATTCAGAGATTTAGTGCCTTTTAAAGCTGTTTATTCCTGTGGCCATCACTACATCCTCTGCCAGAAAATTCCACATTTTAATCTATCAGGATCTGTGAGTTTAGAAAGTGTTTTCTACTTTTTGTGCCTCGATGAGAACTGTTTAGAGCAAAGATACAATCTAAGGAAATAAAACAAAAAATTGTATATTCAGCTGGTTGAGATTATGTAGGTGGTTTATCCATGGGCACCAGCTGTGAGCCGTGGGCTTATGCCATGCCAGCTTGTGCCATGCCCATCTCTCATACCCCGCAGGCCAGGAGGAGGCAAATACACAGTTGAGATGGAGTGCAGCTTCCAGAGAGTTCTCCCTCTCTGTTTTTTATGCTCTCACTGTACTGTGTTCTTGCATTGAATAGGTTTGTCAGCCCCTGTCCCCAGGGGTCGGAAAGGAAAGAAAGTTAAGACTCAGGCCAGCACTTTCGATATACATAAAGCAGAATGGCTTCGAAAGTATAATCCGGAGCATCTGCTGCAAGATGAAGGGTATAAAAAGCACATAAAGCATCACTGCAACAAGTGAGTAACACTATAAATAGTTTTGTTTGTCTCAAAGCTTATGAAATGAGCTTCCAGGACTGAATATGCTTCCTTTTGAAGTGCAAATAAGTGTTCTTGTTAAAAGCAAATAGGCTTTATTGTGGGGCCCACGTGAGAGCTTCTGAAAAGGAATATTAGTTTGATTATTGTAGCTGTATTCATGTGTCCCTCTTTACACTACTAAAGCAGGCATGCTCTCTGCAGTTGCACTTAGAGGCAAAATTGGATTTAGGGGAGGTGGGGAGGTTTAAACATTCTAGCCAGTTTGGTGTAGTGGTTAGGAGTGCGGACTTCTAATCTGGCATGCCGGGTTCGATTCTGCGCTCCCCCACATGTAACCAGCTGGGTGACCTTGGGCTCGCCACAGCACTGATAAAACTGCTCTGACCAGGCAGTGATATCAGGGCTCTCTCAGCCTCACCCACCCCACAGGGTGTCTGTTGTGGGGAGAGGAATGGGAAGGCGACTGTAAGCCGCTTTGAGCCTCCTTCGGGTAGGGAAAAGCGGCATATAAGAACCAACTCTTCTTCTTCTTCTTCTTCTTCTAGCTTCTCACACAAAAACTGAGAGGCATAGATTGATATTACCCTAACTTCTCTCCTTACCAGAGAAGGTTTCCACCAGAGAACAGCACCCCCAGCTGTCTGGAAGTTTGGCCTGAAAAGAAAGCAGCCTGATTTGTTTCTGTTCATAGTGGAACCTCAAGTGGGCTGGAGGTTGGGCATAAAAGACACAGATTCAGACTACATTGTATGCTTTTCAGGGGGCATCCGCAGGGCCCAACTAATAACCGTTTATTTAAAATTAAGGGTGCTAGTTACAGAATTTAACTTCCTTCCAGAATCCGTCTGGGTTTGGTGGAAATTACCCTTGCAAGCAGTACAGTTCTGTACATTGGTGCCTGGAGTTTTACAAAGAGGCAGTTTTTAACAACACTGAGTTAACATTTGGGTCAAACATGCTTAGGTTCCATTAAAGACAGTGGAGCCAATTTTCTACAGGACAGCATGAACAGCTACATCCAAGCTGGCCTTGGAAGCAGATTATACTTGGGACAGAAACATTCTGGATTTAAGGGCGGGGAGGTGCTGTCTTAAAAGTAGCATTAATTAAAAACAGCAGAATTAATTTCTTGTATATGTTTTCCTGTTCAGGGTCTTACTTCGAGTTAGGATGCTGTATTATTTGAAACAGGAAGTCATTGGTAATGAATGCCAAAAGGTTTTTGAAGGAATTGACGCCAGGTAAACTCAGCTTCAAGTCCTTTGATTTTTAAACAGTACTGATTATTAAATGAATCTGTTCTACAGAATACTAGAATGAACAGAATTTTAATAGCTTTTGCTATTTACATATTGCAAATCACTCAAACTGGGGAATAGTATCATAGTATCATAACTTTAAAACCCCTAGAACTTGTATAGCTTATAAAGTGTTATTTGGTTATCCTTACAACAGCCTTGTATGAAAGGCCAGCATTAAGCCCATGTTAGAAATAAGCCACTGAGACAAATAGAGAGTGAATTGCCCTGCATAAGCTGGTGCTTTGCAACACTCAAGGTTTGAACTCCATATTATTTTACTCCATATATATGTATTGATATCTGCCATGAGTTTATTTAAACAGAACAAATCAGTGTATGCAGCAATAAACAAAAATAACTCCTGTGTTGTTGGTTTTTTTTTCTGGATGAACATTTCAGTGAAATTGATGTCTGGGTCCCTGAGCCAGACCATTCTGAGGTGCCAGCAGAGTGGTGGGATACTGAGGCAGATAAATCTCTCCTCATAGGAGTTTTTAAGCATGGCAAGTAACGTATTTTTTTCTTACTTTTATTGTTAGGTTGTTCTGTTTTTGTGGTTGTGTTCATAGTATGCTTCTTTTTCAGGTTATGAGAAGTACAATACAATTAGAGCAGATGCTGCTCTTTGCTTCCTGGAAAGAGTGGGGAAACCGGATGACAAGGCAGTTGCTGCTGAGCAGAGAGCAAATGATTATATGGATGGGTATGATGTTTAAAAAAATATTTTTTAAATATAAATATATACACCATCTGTAGTGATTCAGACGGCTCACGGCTCAAGCTCTGTGCAAACAAAATCAAGTACAGACAACCCACTAATGTCCCTCATTAACTCCCAAACCAGCAGCAAGAAACAGCCTCCACCAACTGCTTGTAAAGAAACAGTGAGGTGCTATATGATTCCTCCGAAATATAGGAGCCCTTCTGGCCGCCTTGGAGAGGCCTATTCAGACAGCTGGTGCTGCAGACAGAGAAAACCACATTTGAACCATCTCTGATCTTATAGAATATAGGGAAGAATAGTCAGAAGAGAACTCAGAGAAGATTGCTATTGTGCACATGTTCAGACGGGAAGAGAATCTCCTATGGAAAATCATTTCGTGTGCTTGTAAACAGGGTTTGAGCATGTAAGCGAGTAGGATATGATCCAGCTGAAATAAAATCCTTTCAGCGTGCCACCAGCTGTGACTTAAAAATGTGCCCATTCTTCAGTTTAAATCCACAAGATTTTAAAGTACTCAACTCTGCCTGGCTTTGTGTCTAAAGGGTTTCAGTAAGTTCTAATACATGTAGAAAACAGTGTAGTCTGCAGACTGCTAATTTTCTGATATTTTCCTTCATGCAGTCTGCACGCATATATCCATATCCTGATTTAGAGTAGGTCAGAGGGCAAGACTGAATTGCATCATGCCCTGTGGAAGTCCCTGCAGTTAGTACCTTCATAGTTCAAATCATTTGTAATGTGGTGCCTGGCTTGAAAGATGTGGAAGGGCTGGGTTGCTTACTAGTTGAGTAACATTTTCATATATAGGGAAACTATAAAGAAGTGGCAAATACACTGTGAATTAGAAGGAAGTTTAACATCAAACTACTGTGTGGAGTTGACCAGAAGCCCTTTGCAAACACAGAAGCTACGAGTCTAATTCTGCAGTGTAACAGCAAGTAGGGACAAAATGCTTTTGAGCCAGAACTTACTGCTCTTGAGTGCTCTTGCATTGAGGTGACATCCTGCCACCCTCCTCCATTGATCAAGAACCAGAAAGAGTCTGGACATACTTAGAACGGACTTTTACAAAGAGCTAATTCAGATGGTTAGAACTAGAATGTCCAAGTTTTCAGTAATCTTTTCTCAAATGAAGTGATTTGTGTCAAGTATGTAACAAATGACATACATTCTTAACAGCTTTGTACTGCTTCTGTATTCCTACAGAGATGTAGAAGATCCAGAATATAAACCAGCACCAGCCATGTTTAAAGATGACATAGAGGTAATAATATTTGTACTTAATTTTGATTGTAAATTTGGTGGGCCTAACAAACACTTGATGGTAAACCTGTAGCAAATCAATTTTAGCTTTGGGGAGATTTGTGAGCTTCTTTTAAAAAATTTAAACGTTATCAGCAGTCGTGTTTATCTATAGGACATGGTTTGTTTGTTTGAATCATGGTTTGTTTGTTTTTTATTTGTGGTTTAGGATGATGTGTCATCACCGGGGGACCTCATAATAGCAGATGGAGGTAAAATTTATGATAAACTGTTACTGTGTACATTTACTATTCTGAAATAGAGCAAGCCTACATTTTGTATGGTACAGATCGCAACAAACCAGTATCACATATTTTTATTCTTTTGTGTTTGCTCAATTATAGATGGTCAGATCACTGAAGGGGATAAGCTTTACTGGCCAACACAGTCTGCCTTAACAACACGCTTGCGCCGCTTAATAACCGCCTATCAGCGTACCAGTAAGAACAGACAAATCCAACAGATCCAGCCTGTGTTTCCAGTTCAGCCTTGCGAGATTCAGACTCCGTATGAAGATGCTTCTCTAAATCCAAAAATGGCTGCCAAAATTGAAAGACAGCAAAGGTCTGCTCAAAATACAAGTATTAGGTTTGCATGCTCACAAAAAGCATTTGCATTTATTTCCTTTCAGTGATTATTCAGTCATTATTTCATCCAGTATTGCATTGGGGGGTGGGGGGCAGTGTTGGCTGGTTGACTGGTTTGTGTTTATTGATTCGAGCTTTTAGCCCCGCTTTTCTCCAAACCCAGATTTAAGGCAGGTAACAATAAGAATACTCAGTTTAAAACTATACTATCTAGCAAGCAGATCTAGCTTTCAACTTCCTACTTAATGGTGTTTCATTCCCATTTGAAATCTAGATGGACAAGAAGGGAAGAAGCTGACTTCTACAGAGTGGTTTCCACCTTTGGTGTTGTCTTTGATCCTGACAGGGGTCAGTTTGATTGGACCAAGTTTAGAGCGATGGCTCGATTGCACAAGAAAACGGATGAGAGCTTAGAGAAGTACCTGTATGCTTTCATGGCCATGTGCCGAAGAGTCTGTCGCCTGCCTTCAAAAGATGGTGAGTTACTTGTGGCAGTTGTTCTTTTTTTTTTCCTTTATAAAAACAAAACAAGATTTAGAAGCACAGCTGAAAAATGTGTGTGATCCTACTGTCAGCATGGGTCTTCATCTGAGCAGATGTTCCATTACTATCACAGGTATCGCTACCATTGAAACAAATTGGAGAGGCTGCTGTATCAGGTCATTAATAGTCATACAGAGGGGGAATCCTTCAGGCTAGCGATCCCCAACCTGTGGGCCGCGGGCCACAGGTGGTCCTTCGACTAATTAGAGGTGGGCCCCGAAGGACGCCTTCTCCCCCCCCCTCCGGCCCTTTACTTCATCCCCCCCAGCCCTTTACAACACACTTCATTGTTGTGGCTTGTCTGTATCTTATTTTGAAGGGATGTTTAAACATTACCATAGCAATCAGAGAGCGTTAGGTCAGTGGTTGAGAGTAGAGGAGTAAACTACCCCCCCTACTGGGCCTCAGTAAAAGGTGTTGAGTGGTCCCCAGTGATAAAAAGATTGGGGACCACTGCTTCAGGCAATTTTTTTTTAAATATATTGCTATAATTATAATGTTCAGTATTTTCTCCCCTTCCAAATATTAAAACAGTTTCTAGTTCTTAGGAACCTTATTTTAAAATGTGAACATGGGGGAAAATTTTAAAGGGTTGAGATGGTGAGGTTTGTGTGTTTCTTGTGCAGAATCCATGGATCCAAATATTTTCATTCAGCCAATTACTGAAGAACGTGCATCTCGAACCTTGTATCGAATTGAACTTCTCAGGAAGGTACGGGAGCAAGCTGTCCGTCATCCACAAGTATTTGAGCGGTTAAAACTTTGCCAGCCAAATCCTGACCTACCAGTCTGGTGGGAGTGTGGGACTCATGACTGGGATTTACTGGTTGGCGCTGCAAAGCATGGGGTTAGCAGAACAGACTACCACATCCTTCGTGATCCTGAACTTTCATTTATGTCAGCCCAAAGGAACTACAGTCAAAACAAAGCAGCACTTTCAAGAACTCCTACCCCAATTTTGCATCCGTATCAGATGGCATTGTCCACATCACCCCTCACCCTTCAGGCAAGGCTGCTAGATGTTAAAGGAAGCACACTTGAGGATGCAAAAATCAAGGATGAAAACCATGAAGAAGATCCTCACTCTTCAGGAGAAGAGTCCATGTCAACCGATGATGTACAAACAGGAACAATAAAGACTGAGCCTTTGAGCCCAAAGGATGGCACATCATCACATTCTGCAGACCACAAATCTGTCGTGAAAGCAGAAAGCGACAGGCGCATGGTTGCAGCAAGGACAGAGCCCCTAACTCCAAATGCTGTTTCCAAAAAACAGAGAGCTAGCAAGAGAGGATCAGACTCCAGCTCCGATTCAGACTCCGATTCAGACAGATCATCTTGTTCTTCCAGATCTTCTTCTTCATCATCATCTTCTTCCTCCTCTTGTTCACGCTCCAGATCGAGCTCTTCGTCCTCTTCATCTTGTTCTTCAGCATCGTCGTCGTCATCTTCCTCTTCTTCCTCTTCCTCTTCCTCCTCTTCCTCTTCATCTGAAGAGAGTGACAGTGATGAAGAGGAGGCACAAAAGAGAGGTATACGCATGAAGACTTGTAACTGTTGAATCATTTAGCGTTGAGTAGATTCATTAGGAATATAAACCCAATAGTATTTTCTTTAAATTTGAAGTTAGTTCAGTGTCCTAGGCACCAGATCACAATGATAGCTAGAAATTTCTTTTGAGGTGCCTAGGTTTTTGGGGTGGGTGAGGGGGTAGTAATAAGAAAACATGATCATACATAACCCTGAAGACTGAAATGTGAGCCTGGCTTCTAAATTTTGGAACTTGCTTCTCAAGCCAAAGGCAATTTATTGAGGCTCGCCTTACGCTCAGTACTGCACTAACTGAGGCTTGATAAATATTGAACAAAGAACAAGGAGGGGAGAAATGTTGCATGGAACAGAAAACAAAAAATCCTAACTGGAATTTGCTAGGACCTGAAAGGTTAGGTGTCTATGTAATTTAGACAACTGGTTACAGTGCATATGATAATTTTTCGATAATGGTCTATGGTCTTTGTGTGTTCTTATCCTTAAAGAATTTTTTTAAAGCTGTGCACAATAAATGTTTATATAATTTTGTAACTTGTTTTAATTTGCACGAACATCCAACCTTTCAGGTCCTAGCTAATTCCAGTTAGGTTTTTTGTTTTCTCTTCGATAAATATTGATTCTGCTCTGAAAGCTATAGAAATTAGTTACTGTACTGAATTGTAAAAGCTGTTGCAGACATTTTCACTCGTCATCATCATATGTAATAAAAAAGCATTGCCTTTCATTATGAAAACAAGCCCTGGAAGACTTCAAGCTCATCTCCCCACCACTGTTGAGTAACTGAACATTTCCTGGCTGCCAGCAAACCATTTTATATCCAAATCTGAGAAAATGATAAACTGATTTGTTTTCTGGCTTAGAAAGCAGGGTTTCAGACAGTACAAACCACGATTAATCTGTCAGTATTGGGTACAGTAAGCCCATCAGAAAACCTTCACGTATTTGCTCCAAGGGGAAGGGAGTGGCACACCCATGATCTAATTACATCTCAATGCTGCCAGCGTTAGATCACATTTACAGATTTATCCCTTATTTGTACTGTAACAAAGGCTTCAGTACAAAGATGATGATATTGATTTGTCTAAATCGCCAGCATTGAACTTTTGATATAATATTTGTTTTATAACTGTAAGATATTTGAAAGAATTCACATTGTTGAGGAAAAAGAGGACTAGGTTGGAATAAAAGTTCTGTTATCAGAAGGATCTCTTCTTCATGATGAGGCTGTATGTACTGGGTTTTTGGCGTAATCATGCTATAAAATGAGTGTGATGTTTGCGCGCGTGCATGGCACCCGGGCCGCCCTCTCCCTCTACCCCCACAGGCGGTCCCCAGCCTTAAAAAGGTTGGGGGCTGCTGCTATAAAATATTTTGACTCATAAATACTTCATGGTTGTGCTATCACCAATGTAACAACTAAATTCTAGACAGCTGCAGTTCACTTTGTTGTAGGCCAGTGGTATGAACAAAAACATCAGTTACGAATACAGTTTTTGGCACTGACAAATGTGAAAATCCTCCAAACATCAAGGGCCTGCAGTTCCATTGGAGCAACAAGCTATAGTACAGCAGGTTTTAAATTCTAATTAACCAGGCCTTGTCTTCTGCCATCAGCCCAGAGAGAAGTTAGAAGCAGGATTTGGCAGTCCAGACAAAGCAGTTGTAAGGATGATATGTTTTGTAGTCTAGAGGGAATGATCCTTCATGGATGGAATTATTTTTCCTCTGTTCATTTGAGTTTCTGGGTGCAAAGTGTTCTTATGCCCATTACTATGCCTTCACTAATTTTATCTTCCCCTGGCTAAGACATGGCAGTTATTCCTGCTGTGGCAATTTTAGGCTTGACGATTTTAGTGGAGTGACAGCTGTTTTGGAGATAAATCAAGATGGGTAGCTGTGTTAATTTGTAGCAGTAGAAAAGAGCAAGAGTCCAATAAGCACCTTAAAGTTAACAGACTTTTTATTTATTTATTTTGGATTTTTATTTATTTATTTGGATTTTTATACCGCCCATTCTTTTATGGCTCTTTTGACAGGGTATGAGCTTTTGTGAGCTCACTTCTTCAGTCACTTCTCATACCCTGTCACTATTTTTTTAGTCTTTCAGGTGTTACTGGACTCTGGCTATTTTGGTGTTGTAAGCATTTGAGTTTCTTAGAAACAAATGAGTCTGGTGAGAGCAGATTGTATTTGAGAGCTTCTGTGCATCACATTGAATTTTCCCATCATTTTTCTTGTCAGCACTGATTCTTTGTTCCTGTTAGAAAATGTGCTCCAGATAAATGACTGGAATGTCTGAAACTTTTATTTTACTGTGCTTTAGCTATACTTTTGCACGTTTGTCCTCTGTTTAACACTTCCAGTTTAAATATCACAGTTTTGTTCACAGGTTTGGTCTTGCTTGTTGATTGATTAAACAGGCTAATAGCCTCTCTCTGTCTAGAAAGAAAACCAAACAAAAAGCTTTGGTATTTTCGTTCTGTGTCATATTATGCATTTGTTTGAAATTAATTTATGTATGTTCTAAAGCTAATAATCTGTGTACATTAAATAATTAAACAATTCCATTGGAGGAACATAACACTGTAGGTTTTGGTGTTCTAACTGCCTAAACCTCCTTCCTTCAGCAGAAGGAACTCCTCACTTGAAAGCATATGATGAAGAGAGTGTAGCTTCCTTGAGCACTGTGCAGGATGAAACCCAGGACAGTTTCCAAATGAATAATGGAACACCAAATTCTAATTGTCTCTTACAAGGTGGATATATGTTGGCTGCTTCCTACTGGCCAAAGGTAAGATAGCAGTGATGTAGATAATCCGCAGCTGCACACACACGAAGTCTGTTGGTGCTTCTAAATCTTGAATGGTGAATGAGGATAGTTGTTCCATGACTTACTATCATAGCTAAAAGAAGGGGTAGTTTCTTTGGTATAAAAACCAACACTTCTTTATGTTGAAGATGCTGAAGTCCCTTGTCCTGGTAAGAACTTCTTGACATCATTCAGTCTCAAAAAGCCTACTGTACTACTCTTTCTGAATGTTTCCCTTCTGCCAGGGACCATGGTAAAGTGTGCTGTCACCCTGTGGGGGACAGGCGTCTCCTACATTCTTTTGCCATCGTATTGATGGTTCTCGGGGTAGACAAGAAAAAGTTTTTAAAAATCCCTTTCACTATGACTGTCACTAATGCCAATAAAGTCTTAATCTTCGTCTAGAATCAGAGGTCATGTCATATCAGATGTGTAGTTTTGCAAGCTCAGCTCTGACAGCTATGGCTTATAGCAGTGCCCCCCCCCCAATTCTTTTTGAGCTAACGGCAGGCATCTTGGAATTCTGACCCAGGGCAGCGGGCACCACTACAAAAGGAATGACACAGGGGGTAGAACCAACACAACATGTCAAGGCGTGAGGTTATGCATAACTCTAACAGTAATTCAACATTTCAGGCAGAAGCACCGTTTAACAGGATGCCTTTTAAAATGAATATATTATTTAAAAAACATTTTCTTGCATGCTCCCACCTTTTGGTTATGCAGTGAAGTTCCTTGTGCTGTGGTAGCAGCTATCGCTGAAGCACTGTTTTTAAATATCTCCATAACCAGTCAGAAGCTTTGCTGGGCAAAGGCCCCATCCCCTTCCTAAAATTACTTAACAGGCCTCAGGAAAGGTTTTGGTGGGTGTCGTGGTATCCATAGGGACCATGTTGGGGACCCCTGGCTCATCAGAATTTATTTTCCTTGTTTATCAGTTATTACAACTTTTTCTGGTGTTGAGACAGGGAAGTGCAGGATTTTTGAAGGATGTCCTGTTCCTTCTAGGATCGCGTTATGATTAATCGCCTGGACAGTATTTGCCAAACAGTCTTGAAAGGTAAATGGCCGTCGGCAAGAAGGAATTACGACACCAACACCGTGGCTTCTTTTTATACCACCAAACTCCTAGACAGCCCAGGTGCCGCTACAGACTACACTGAGCCCAGCGTGCCAACTCCCCCAAGTGCAGACGTTAAAGAAGAAAATGATCAATCACCACAGATGTCAAAGGTGAAGAAGCATGTACGGGAAAAGGAGTTTACAGTGAAAATCAATGACGTATGTTTATTTTTATTGCCCTAGGACCTGATTGCGATTGCGGTGTGCGGCATGCTTTACCTACAAGTAGCTGCCTGCTCTCAATCTTACTTCCTTCACACACACATTTGTGGATATTTGGGGGCAGTTTTTTGCGGGGACATTTCATTTTCTTTTAAATGCACAACTTGAGGACCCACCAACAAATTAGTTTGTGTTCTTTTGAAACCTTGCTGATGAGGTGCTCTCTCAAGTGGTCTGTCTTATGCTGTTTTTGGTACTATAGCTCCTTCCTGGAGTATTTAGCTTTTCTAATCATAGACTTGGCTCCAGCTGTCTGAAAGCAGTAACTTGCAAATAGCTGCATTTTTTAAAAAAATGTTCAGAGTGAACAATCAGTATTAATCATTCCCTCCCAATATCCTGACTTCCTAAGGCTTTACACCTAAGATAGATCACAACATATATTAATGCAAACATTCTTTCTGGCATTTGGTATGTGCATATAAAGCTTTTATTTTAAAAAATAAAGAGATGAACAGGTATAGATACTTGTGTGCATACATATGCTCACAAGTTTTCCAATGCAGTTGTTGCTTAAATCAACTTGGTGAAAATGACTAACAGCCCTGTGTGTGGAAATTGTTTTCAGTCCTATCAGAGAGAAAATGCATATGAAAATCCTAAATTAATGAAGCTTATTTCTCCTTCCAAAGAAATCTACTAACCCTTACATTTGTTTAACAGGAAGGTGGTTTGAAATTAATTTTTCAGAAGCAGGGACTTTCTCACAAAAGGCCATTTGAAAGTGAAGAAGGCACATTAGGACAGCAGCAATACCTTGCCCGACTACATGAACTACAGAATGCTTCAGAAATAAGCCTTGCTAATTTTCCAAAGTCTTTGCCAGAATCAGGTAAGCATTGCAGGTTTTTAATAGTGGCTGATCACTGCTTAAGAGATTGCATATAGTTTGGAACTGTTATTCAAGCTTTGCTTTTTTGTTATCTATGGCCTGATTCTCCCTGAGGTGATAAAATGTGTGTATGGGTTGCCAGAATGTTGCTGAATGTTCCTTCATACCAATAATTTTAAAAAACCCTAACATTTAAACTAGCATAGCAGAAAAATCAGGTGGGTCACAGTGGCATCCCATCTTTTGGGTTGAGAATTTTTATAGAGCCACCATATTCTCTCTTAAAGGACTTCTGTGCCTATTCCTGGAGACCAATAACCCTACCCCTCTTCCATTTCCTGGCAGACATGCTGTGAGTGGCCGCAGGATGGCAGAGAGAGGTCACCATGGATTCTTCCATGGTTCTGACCTAGGCTTGTTCCTCATTGTGGATTACAACGCCTGATGTCCAGTTTGTATTTCTTGTCTTCGGCTCTCTTTGTTTGCTTGCCCATGCTCCCAACCCTCACACTGATGAGTCCATAGTTCTGGCACCTCAAGACTTGCAGTTCATTGGGTCCTGTGCTGCTGTTTAGGAGCTAAAGGAGTGGGGCTCTGGAAAGCTAAGTCCACTGGTTGGGAGCCCTTTCCTCTGATACCTTATATAGACAAAATTCATTCTTTCTTGTGAAAAAGTTCAGTAATGGGACACCCCCTCCCCAATCCAACAGACATGGATTTACCATTTCAGTTGGGCCTATGAGTTTTCCTGATGTAATCCAGGTGAATGTAAAAGATTAAAAGTTGCTGTCATGTACATGTCATTTAGTTGTTAAATCTGTTCAGGGATTTGCATGGTGCCTAGGTGGCATGAAGGAAAGGGGCTTCATGTCAGTACCACTTTTATGTTTCATATATGAACACATATATTTCAAAGAGTTTGGCTGATATTGTACCAGAAAATAACTGAAATGGGTAACTACAAAGTCTCTCTAGTGGCACCTAAGGCAGGGGTAATCAACCTGTGGTCGTCCAGATGTCCATGGAATACAATTCCCATGAGCGTTTGCTGGCAGGGGCTCATGGGAATTGGAGTCCATGAACATCTGGAGGACCTCAGGTTGACTACCCCTGACCTAAGGTATGAATTTGTGGAAGTAGCAGTGCGTTGAGAAGCACTAAGATTTTTGTTTTGTGTTATTTTTCCTGGCCACACCAAGACATGGCAAGGCTGCAACCTCTAGCTGTGTTAGTCTCTTGGTTGCTTGCATTGATCCTGGGAAGGACAGGATGTAAAGCATGTCTGAACTCATGGTGTGTATGGAAGGCATTAAGTACACCATACTTAATGTGTTGTGCTAGAAGCTCTTGCTGGGCATCTGATTTTTCATCTGTGTGTTCCATTTGCTTTTTTGCTGTTCGTATTTGTGATGAGCAAATACACTCAGTCTTCAGTAAGGGTCAAAACAATTCCGCTGTCCATTTCATTAGGAATGTCCAGCCAGTTGACAACTAGTGCAAATGGAGTGATAGCTGATGACCAGCCTGCGGTGAAAAAGAGGCGAGGAAGGAAAAAGAACGTAGAAGGAGTTGATGTCCTATTGATCAACAGAAATAAAACACCTAACCATGTAAGTAAATGTCGTCAGGTATCTCGAGGGAGATTTACTATTCTGATGTAAGTTGTAATGCTGTAAGTTGGATCAGACTGGAGTTTGTTTGCTCCAATAGTTTTGTAGCTCAGTTTTGTAGCTCTGCTCTTGTTGTATGTGAAACTAGCTAGGAACTGAAAAAGGTTGAGAAATCTAAAATGTTTACGTTTCATAGCACAGTGCTAAAAATAGTCACTTAAAAACAGTATATTAAAATAACAGAAGAAAATATGCAAAAACCCTTTGAGTAACACGTACAGTCCCCAAAAATGTCATAGATACCAAAACATGGATGTTTTGATCCAATTGGATCTTTTTCAGAAGTCATATATCAACCCACACATACATCCTGTAAACAACAAAAATAATGAAACATTACAAAGTTAGTACAGCTATACGACCATATAGCTTATATAAAATAAAATAGTGATCATTCCTTACTGTGCTATAATGAAGTGCCAATAAAATCCTGGGTCTGTATTATGGACATAAAGAATTCACACTCGCCAGGTTGACTTTTCAAAAGGACACCATTCTGTAAACCTAACGAATAACACATTATAAGTAAACACTTTTTAAAATCCTGAATTTATCCAGAAGGTTTTTTTTACACATTATATTCATGATACAGACCTCTCTTGAACTGAAATGAAATCAACTGTGTGTGTCTGAATGCACAACAAAGGAGTAAGGTGCTATAAGTGCCTGGTAGACATGTATGTGATCCTGCAGTCACACCCACAGTCATACAATTTTTTAGGACTAAAGCTTCCCTTGCATCCACGTTGACATGTGCAAGTATGATTATGATTGCTACCTCTTAAGCATTTCCTTCTTCATGAGCCATCTCCCAGAATATGTTACGTTTTTGCAGGTTTGCCATGGCATCAGTGCCCCTCAGGTTGCTCCAGGCATAAACCCAGCTCTTCCTTATACACAATCCCAAGGCTTGTGTGATGCAGAAAGCCCAGTTCCAGTTATTAATCTGAAAGATGGAACGAGGCTTGCAGGCGATGATGCCCCCAAAAGAAAAAATTTAGAGAAATGGCTTAAAGAACATCCTGGCTACGTTGAAGATTTAGGAGCTTTTATTCCTGTGAGTATTTTAAGTTAATAAGTTTATTCATACTAGCTTTACTGTGGTATTTCAGTACAATTTGATTAGTAACTTTCTAGTTACATTTTTTAAACAAATTATGTAAAATTGAAGAAGTTGGGTTGGGGTGTATGGGAGCAAGAGAGATTTAGGACCTGAGAACTGCTTGCTTCGTATTGGCAGAAGGAAAAAAAAGTGGGTGTAACAGTATAGTACATTAAAAATCTTTCTTATTGGACTAAATCATAACGTTATTCAGAGCCTGGAACCTGCAGTTGTTATAGTCCTATATCAGGAAAATTATCCAAGAAATTACTTGAGCACATGATCCCGTGACCCACAGGGTTTGCTCGTCTTTATTTTTTGGTATTCCTCCACCTAAATCACTGCCTTCCTCTGCTATTTAACTAACCAAAATTATTTTAGTGGTTTCTTATTATCTCAATTGAGTGCACAGCCTACTTTGGTTATGAAGGGAAGATTAAGAAAGATTCCTTATTCAGATGCCTTTGTGATTGTTCTCAGGAAAATAGGTACTTGAATACATATTTTATTAGTGTATCTTCTTTATATTAGCTTTAGAAATAGTTTTTTTACACAGTATTAGATAATTTTTCATCTTTGTCTCATCACTAGCTGGGTTCATTCCTTTTGTCTGGAAGATTTCCTCACCTTACCCTTGCTGTTGCAAGATTTCTCCATTGGTTTAATGTCAGTTTCAGGTGATGCTACTTAACAGAAGAGTTTTTGAATGCTCAAAGAACTTTAATCAGACGAAAAGAAAAGTCAGTAATTTATTTATTCATTGAATTATTCTACAACAGAAAATTCAGCTTCATGAGGGGAGACCCAAACAAAAAAGACACCGTTGCCGAAATCCTAATAAATTGGATATTAATAGCCTTACTGGAGAAGAACGTGTTCAACTGATCAATAGGAGGAATGCTAGGAAGGTAATTGTTTCCCCTTGTCGTTCAGGGTGAGCATATTTATTAGCAGTAGAGCTATCTGCACTGCTTTGTCACCACAGTTGACTACAGTTCTAATAAATGTCTCACAGTTATTTATTTTTATCTATAGTTTGGTTTATATACTGCCCCTCGGGCTGGCCGTCTTAACCAGCTTTGCACGTTGATATGACTGTAAGCTGAGCATTTGGTAACAGTCTAAACATATGTCTCTCTCCTCTGCCTTTTAGGTAGGAGGTGCTTTTGCTCCTCCCCTGAAAGACTTGTGCAGATTTCTAAAAGAGAACCCCGAATATGGAGTAGCTCCCGAATGGGCAGATGTTGTGAAACAATCTGTGAGTACTTCTGTAGGTCCTGGACCAGGGATAGGGGGTGGGGTGTGTGTTTCATAACAGAGAAGCTCCGTTTTCTAAATCAGTGGTCCCCAACCTTTTTTAGGCTGGGGACCGGCAGGGCATTGGGCCGCGCCCGCAGGGACCGCGCCCGCGCGGGCCACGCCCACGCTTCGGGCCGCGGCCGCGGCCACGCCCGCGGATCGGGCCGCGCCCGGCCGCGCCCGCCGGCCGCACCCGCGAGCCGCGCCCGGCCACGCCCGCCGGCCGCACCCGCGAGCCGCGCCCGGCCGCGCCCGCGGATCGGGCCACACCCGCGGGCCGCGCCCGTGGATCGGGCCGAGAGGGCGCGGCCTGCACGGGCGCGGCCCGGCCCTGATTCCTTCTCCCCGCCCTCCCGCAGTAAGTAGCTTTCCGGGCCGCAGGCTTGCGGCCTGGGAAGTTTTTTACTGCGGGGGTGGGGGGGGGGCGGGGAGAGGGAGCCGCGGCCCGGCGCCATGGCCTTTGCGGCCCGGCGCCGGGCCGCGGCCCGCAGGTTGGGGACCACTGTTCTAAATAAAGAAGTCTACGGTTAAAATAAGCCAGCTGCTAATTCAGGCATTTCTGTAATCTAAAAATCTCTGAGCCTTCACACCATGTTTGATTGCATGGCAAATATAATGTCCAAAGGAGGTTCATGCTTGAGTTTTGAGATTCAAATCACCTATTTCTAGTTGATCCAGAAACTGTAGAGGGGGACTTTAGCCAATTACTCGTTTAGAATAACCTTTTCATAAGCACAGTAGAAAACATTCATGGGTCATATTGGTGTAATCCTTACAATAGTTTTTGTGCCCAGACTATATATTCATATGGTTTGAGGGTAGGTGTGAATAGGCCTGAAAGAATAAGGGTTCTACTATGGATGCCTAAAGTAGAGATCTGGGGTAGAGATTTCTTACAGGGACTTCATGGCTCTTATTCTGAAAACTAAATTTCCCACTGTAGTTTGGACCTTAGGGTTCTGTTCTGCTAGTCCTGGAACATTCTGAAGGTTAGATGCACCAGCAGATGGCTCCTTGTACCAGTGGCAAGAGAGCTTTGGGTATAGCCTAGGGCCATAAAAGCGTCAAATTAAAAGCTGATTTCAGTGTCCAGTCATTTTACTACATCATCACTTAATGCTTGTGTGTAAACACTTCACTATGTTGAAAAAGTGAGGCTGCTATAACACACGATTTAATTTCTCTTTCCAGGGATTTCTTCCTGAAAGCATGTTCGACCGCATTTTAACAGGGCCTGTTGTACGAGAAGAAGTAAGCAGGAGAGGAAGGAGGCCTAAAAGCGAGATTGCCAAGGCAGCCGCCGCAGCTGCCTCTGCAACAGCAGCCAATGTCCCAGTCAACCCTTTGCTAGCCAATGGGCTAATTCCGGGAGTGGATCTGTCGACCCTTCGGGCCTTACAGCAAAACCTGCAAAACTTTCAATCGTTGCAAGTTACAGCAGGTTTAATGGGCATGCCTGCTGGCCTGAATACCACTGGGGAAGGTAAAAATATGGCTGCCATGTTTCCCATGCTGCTTTCAGGAATGGCAAGCTTACCGAATTTGCTAGGAATGGGCGGACTCCTGGCAAAGTCTACAGAATCTGTTCCCGAAGAGAAAAAGGGAAGTGACTCGAGAGAGCCTGAAGGAAGGAAAGAGAGGACAGAGAGTCAAAATGCACATAACGGTGGAGAAAACTCTTTGTCAGGTTCTCCTTCCACATCGTCTACCGCTGCGGCAGCTGCCAGCCCCTTAGCTCTTAACCCCTTACTGCTGTCCAATATACTTTATCCAGGGATGCTTCTCACTCCAGGCCTTAATCTCCATATCCCAGCTTTGTCCCAGTCTAATATTTTTGATGTACAGAACAATGAAAACAATGGCACAGGTGTAGCTAAATCTACAGGAAAGGAGGAAAACTCTGGTGTTCAAGGTCAAGAAGGAAAAAGGGGAACGGAGCCTAGCTCTCGCAATGAAAACAGCACAGATGAGGGTTCAGAGAAAGCTGGTGCTTCCTCTGGGTCAGACAGTACATCATCCTCGTCTGAGGATTCAGACTCTAGTGACGAAGACTGACCCCAGACTCTGCACTTAAACGATAAACTGATTTTGAGTTTATTCTTTAATTATTTCATTGTAAATAACCCGGTGTTGAGTGAGCGCATCAATAATTTACTGACCGAACATTTCAGTATTTGTTTAGAAGTGCAAACTGCTTTCAAAGACATTTTGCATGTAATTTCTTGAAGTTCCTAAGTTTCTGAACTTGTATGTACTATCAAATACACATTTGTGTAAAAAAAAAATTACAGCAAAAGGCATTATAATTTTGTTTTTTTGGGGGGGTTAATTTTTTAAAAAATGCTCACTATGAGCTGTATATTTAATATATTTGCAGTGAACACAGAATTCTTTATGCACATTATTGATTTAATTTGAATATAGTTTTACAGTCTCCTTGATGCTTATAATTTACAGATCAAAACTCAGCAATAATTTGGGCAGCTAATGAATGTCATAAAAGCTGTAGAACCTATGTCACCATCCATTGCTTTAATCACATGAAAATGCTCTAGTGTTGTGATGCACTGCTGATGTTTCCAATTCAGGTACAACTGTGTTTAAAAAAAAAAAAGTTTCCCAGTCAGCCAATGAAATTGGCTACTTGTTACCTCAGCTGAGTTAGTTTAGGAAGTTTACATGGGTTTCTCTTCTTCTTGTCATATATTGTTTTGCCTTTTTAAAGGCACCCTGTGTATGTTAATTTGGTGTATGCCTTTTTTTCCCCTCATTACCAGAGCACATTTATGTAATTATAAGTAAAGGGAAACTTTGACACACATACAATGTCCCTTTCCTATTTCACTTCAGCACCATGGATACCTATTTAATTTTAAATGTTCTTCCTTCTACAGCAGCTATGTTGCAGAAGGGCTGTAGCCCCAAGTTTGAAAAACAAAAAATTCATAAAGTGCCACTTCAACACCGCATACTTCATGTATAAGGATTAAATATCCTTGCAGGAATGACTTGTTGGCTTTGTTTGTTGGGATTTGTGTTTGTCATGTAATCTCCTGTAGTTACCGGTAAATAATGGCAAGGGGAAATGTTGGCACATTAAACTCTTCTATATTTCTCTACAGCCTTTAGATCTGACTGCATTGGGGGGGAAAAGTTACCCAAAATCAAGATTTGGGGTATCATCAGTTTATTATAATTATGCTGAGTTGCCCGATAACTAAAAAGCACTTTCAACAATGAAACCATGGTAACAGTGCTTAAAAAGCATCTGTTGGAATACAAGTCCTTAAACCCCTTACTGTATAAAAAAAATCAATTTGATATTTGATAGGATAGGATTCCTTGATATGCTGAAGCTGCTATTACTGTGACAAGATAGGATCACAGATGCACACCCACATGGTAAAACTGACTGAGACTAGGTGTGAGCTTGTGCTATCTTGCTTGTGGTCCACGAATAGAAAAGTGTTGATGGAGTGAATAAAAGTACTGGTTGATAGTGGATGACAGACCTTTTCAAAAGGGAATAATTAAAGAAAAATGTATTTTGATATAGTTTTGTTGCTTGCCTGTACAGTAAACAAGACACTGTTTTTTTACCAAGATCTTTACTGATTAAAATAAGTTTGTACATGCAAAATAATAAACCCCTTATCTAGAAGCAGTATTACATGTAATTACACAATTAAACAATTACTATTTAAATTGTGCTGGTTACTGTATTCACCCTGCCCACCCCCCAAA
The DNA here is from genome assembly GCF_049243985.1 of Paroedura picta. Taxonomy (NCBI): domain Eukaryota; kingdom Metazoa; phylum Chordata; class Lepidosauria; order Squamata; family Gekkonidae; genus Paroedura; species Paroedura picta. The sequence goes on from NC_135382.1 coordinate 36,185,249, forward strand.
AAGATAGTATTGATTTTGTTGGTCCTTCATGCAGTGTCTTAGCAATAGTCAAAAACATGCCACAAGAAAGGGATAGCAGTTCTTCATCATGAAAGGATGTATTACATATTTAATATTTGCCCTTTGTAATATAGCACTTTTGTTTAACTTGTATGTATCCATGATATAGCCAAAGTTTTCCAAACACAGTTGTTGACATAGTCAATGGAGTATTTCAACAATATCATCACTTTGCACCACTCCCTTACATGCCTCCCCCAAAAGAAAATCCTAAACATAATTTTTAATAAATTTATGAAATAAAGTATTTTCCTAATTATGGTCAAGTGAATTTGCTTACCATTCTAGTGGTCTTTCTCTGTAATAAGGCAATTTACAGTTTCAAATAATGTACAGCTGATACAGATTTGACTCTGAAGTAAAGGCCTGTTTGTTTCTTTTAATCAGTATCAGTTGGAAGATGAGGAATATGTAGCTGAACATTTTGAAAATGTGGCTGCATTAAGTCCTGAATTGTAAGGACGGCCCATTGGAATTACATTAATACTGACATTTTCAGTGCAAAGGATATCCAAGACAGTGAAGAAGTGTATGTTGGTAGTGACTAAAAGAACTTTAGCTGTATATTGCCTTGTATTTCAATCCCTTTGTTTCAGGCCTCATGATCCATGTCTAAGTCCTGGGTTTTTTTGGGTTCTTTTGTTTTTGGACATTTGCAATATTTGTCGGTTGTGTTCTGTGTAGTCTGAATTTGCTTTCTGTAGTTGAACAAGCGTCTTAAAGTCATTTGTAATTTATTGAATTACTTTCTATGATGTTCTATAGAGCAAATGGAAGTTTAATTATTTTTTATTAAACATATTCTTTGACAACCCATGATGTTGGCCTCAGTACATTTTAAAAAGCTGTTAGCTGGTACACAAAACGTAGTTTAAATATGAGAACAAAATGTGATTACCAAGTCATTTTAAAAGCTTTAAATACCTGAAGCTAGTTCACTGTTAGGTAATCACCTTCTGCAAACAGAAATAAGAGAAGTTAATCATTGAAATACTGTGGGCTGTAATGATTTGCTACAAAGGTTTAAAAATATATTTTAAACTACCTATTAGCTGCCTTTCACCCTAATGAAGTTCAATATATAGAAAACCAGAATTTAAAATCACCTTTGAGCTGACTCCTAAGGATCAAAAAGGGACCAAGTATAATCTCTCTCAGGAGGTTGTACCATAATCATAGGGTTGCAACTGAAAAGTCTGTCTCTGAGATACCCACTAAACAAGCTTGTTTGAAGGATGGGACAGTCAGAAGAGCCCCCATGTTTTTAATTCCTGGGCAGGAACATATGGGGAAAGACTGCCTGACAGATACCTGTTTAGCTGCAGCGTTCCATACAGTGCTCTCTAAGCTGCACATGTGAGTGACCACTCTAACACAAGTTGTCCCATACAGCAGCAATCTAGAGTTGTGCAGGGTCTTGCATTGTCCAGTTTAAGACTACAGCAGTTATATTCTGTTCAGGATGTGAACTCCATTCAGTAAAGGGGGGATTAAAGAGAACATTGATTCAGTACTAGCATCATACTCCCAATCTGGGCAGCTGGGGAGGAACATCGTTGAATAGAGGTGTTCCCCAAGCCTCGATTTGTGTCAATTTTCAGTACTAGTACTAGTTCTCCCAAACAACTGTGTTGCAATATGAATAAGGCTTTGCATTCCTAACACGCCTAAACTGTATATCAGGGGTAGGCAAACCCTGCCCTCCAGATGTCCATGGACTACAATTCCCATGAGCCCCTTTTAGCAAACGCTGGCAGGGGCTCATGGAAATTGTAGTCAGACATCTGGAGAGCCGCAGTCTTGACTACCCCTGCTGCATCTTCTGTGCCAGGAGTAGCTAAACGGTAGCTCTTCAGATGCCCATAGACTGCAATTGCCATGGACAATCAGCAGGGGCTCATAGTCATTGTAGTCCACGGACGTCTGAAGAGCCACCGTTAGGGCACCCCTGTTCTACGCGCTGTCACTTCTCACTAAAAGGCTGCACAATTGCCGCCCTCCTGCGGGAGCAGAACGAACCGCCCTGCAACCTACGCATCTGGCCGGGCTCAACTAAAAGCAGCCCCGGGCTTCCGCTCCGCAGCCTTCTGGGCGTTGTAGTCCTGCCGCTTCCCATCCCGCCTCCTCCTCCTCACCCGAAACGCCTGCGCCAGAGCAGACCCGCCGATTGGCGGGGACGCCTAGCCTCCGAGCCAATCCGCGAGGCCGTGCGGAGGGCGAGAGGTTCAGATTCGAACGCCGCGGCGGAGGGGAGAGTGACGTCCCTCTTCCTTTCCAAACGGACCGCTACAATAACAAGGGGGGTGGGGGGGAGGGAGAGAAAAATCTGCGGCGCAGGCGCAGTGAGGGCGCGCGAGCCCGGTCTCGAGCCGCCGGCGCTCGGCCCCCCCCTCCCCCTCAGAGGCGATGCTGACAGGAGACGAAGAGGAGGCGGCGGCGGCGGCCGGGACTGCCGGAGGGGCCGCTCCGCCCCTCAGCCCCGCCGCCTCGCCCTCGACGGCCGAGCCCGCCCTCCTCCGAGAAGCGGCCGAAGACGACGACGCTGAGGGGGGAAAGGAGGAGGACGACGACGAAGAGGAGGAGCAGGAGGCCGAGACGGAGCGGGACGCCCGGCAGCGCTACGAGGAGCTCTGCGGGAGCCTCAACATGGACGAGCGCGCCCGAGGCGAGGCCTGGCTCAACTACCAGAGCATGAAGCGCAACTACACCCTGGAGGTGGGGAAGGGGCGGGGCGCGGAGAGTGTCAATCAGCGGGAGGGGCGGGGCGCGAGCAGCGATTGGCGCTGGGGAGGGGGGGGAGGAGGGGGGCTGGGGGCGGGGCTTGGGAGGGAAGGGCGGCCTGGGCGTGAATGGCGCTGGGGAGGGGGCGGGGCCTCGGCGAGGTAATGGCCGAGAGTCGAGGCTCCGGGACAGCCATTTTCTCCGGGGGGGGACTGGCCTGCCTCATCTGGAGCTCGCCTGGCATCCTGGGGGATCTCCAGGCCCCACCTGGAGGTTGGCGACCCCTGGCACAGGCCCGGAAGCGCTGGGCCGGCCTGGCCGTGGGCAAAGATGTTGAAGGAAAAGTCCTGAGCGTGGTGATGAGATGGGTTGGTCCAGCCGGGAATGAATCAGCCCGGCTTGCTTGCCTTGCTCGTGTGGGGTAAAGGGTTAGGGCGGTTCGCCAAGAGCTCCCTCTGTTGCGAAGTTCTCTCAAGGATCTCGGGACTGGCCCCTTTTGTTTACCTCGATTTCCGCCACATGGCTTTTGGGAAGAAGAGAGAACTGCGTGGGCCACTTTGAGGAAGACTGAGACAAGAAACGAGCTAGATGGAGGGAGGGCATGTGCAAGCAGGTTCTTGCTTCTGGGTGGGGACACGCGGGCAGTGATCTGCTTTGCAGCAGTGTAATGGTAGCTTTCAGCACTGGTTAGCCAGGCATCTAAATTGTCATGTGAAGAGCAAAGAGAATCTTTCCCTGCATCCGCATCCTTGGAATTCTGGCCAGATGCCTAATTGCAATAGGCAAGATTTGAGTTTAGTATCACCTTCAAGACCAACAAGATTTGCTAATGAATGGAGCTTTGATGGTCAAAAGTTTATACCTTGGAAGTCTGTAAAGTGCTACTGGACTCCAGCTTTTCTTTTAGAGCACACTGATGTAGCTACACGGGAAGCCATAAACATAAGATTCTCTGTACCCAACTGCATGAATGTTTGGTGGGATAATAAAGATGGTCTCTGATGAAATGCAGCTCGACATAAGGGATTAGTTAGTCAGGTTTTCCAGAAGAGTATAGGCAGACATCTAAACCTTTTTCATGTTTTAAAAATGGCTCTGTATTTTATCTATGGTCCATGAACCATTTTCTGGTCTCAGTTGCCATTTAATAGTTTTGAAACGTTAAGCACAATTTGTCAGCTTCCCAACATGTCTTCCCAACATGTTACAGGGTGGGATCTAGTGAACTTGATGAGTTGTTCCATTCATCTAAAGGGGTTTCTGGCCTATATTTCTCAAATGAAATTTGAAAGTAAAGCAATTTTAAAAAAGAATTTTCAACATGGCATGGGTGCCTGATGTTCTCAGGGGACTGCAATCAAGTATGTCGCTATGCATGACAGATGCAGCTCTTGATCACAGACCTCTCAACCACTCACCCTGGCTGTGCTGCAAGAAACTCTTGTGGGCGTGTGTTTTAAGACATTTTTGATTTTTTTTTAAATATGACAGGGAGACAGTCTACATTGGCTAGCGTGTTCCTTATATGTGGCTTGCAGAAAAGCTGTCCCAACTGTTAGCAGAGGAACTGTTGAAGGAAACTACGTATCCTTAATCAGAATATTGCGCTGCTCAGGGCAAAGGTAATACATCATTCTCTAAATAAATAAACGTTTTAGGTTACCGTGTGTGGTGCGGAAACTTTTCTGATACAGATGAGAAATTATTACTCATTGCATCTGTATCCTGGCTTTCCATTCTAGAAATGGTGGTGTATGGTGGGTTCTCAGGAGGTCTTGCATCCAGGTGCTAATGGACTTGGAGATGCTTGGCTTCTAGGTGGTTGCATCGTACCCTGGAACCGTTTTGATGTTTGTTACACACATTTAGTTTTCTAACCATTAGATTATTATTATTCAGGGATAGGCACAAACTGGGAAAATCCATTTGGAACAGGAGGAAGCAAAACAGGTTTTAAATGGCTGCCAGGGAGAGAAATTGATCACTGAAATAACTTTCAGCCTTACAGCACATGTAGGTGCCTGTCAACTGTGAGGCTGAATGGCTGCCAACCCTTTAAAATCATCTGTTTCACTTCCTTCTGTCTGACAGGTGGTCTTGTCAAGCTGTGAGGTTTAAAGGGCTGCCAGGCACTTTAGTGATCCATTTTTCTCCCTCCTGGCGTAAAATCGATCACTAAAATGGCTTGTAGCCATTTCGACTTTAAAGCAGGTTGTGTGTGCCTGTCTGCTGTGAGACTGAAATGGCTGCTAGCCATTTAGAACTTCCATTTTGCTTCCCTTCGTTTGGAGGGCTTGGGGCAGGGGGAATGAACCAGCCGAATTTGCAATGATTTAGTTAATGAACTAGTTTGTGCCCATTTCTAATTATTATAGCTTTTGTATTGGCAAAATTCCTTAAACTGGCTTTTTTATTTTCCTAGTTGACTAATCCAGCTTTAAAAGCTTGCATCTCTCCTCTTGTAGTCACGTTACAAAAACCAGAATCCATTATCAGAAAGGCTGTGTTTCTAAAATGTGTTCAGTTTGTCATTTCCATAAGCCTGATCTTCTAAATATCTTCAGTTTGATAGAGTTTTTTAACAAGATGAAGAAATGGGAAGATATGGCAAATCTACCCTCTCAGTTCAGAGAACGTACTGCAAGATTAGAAAGGAACTTTACAGTTTCTGCTGTAATTTTTAAGAAGTATGAACCCATTTTTCAGGATATCTTCAAGCCCCCTCAAGAAGACCAACCACGCCAGCAGAGAGGAAGGAAACAAAGGTGTGGGTTTATTACATTTAGCTGTAATCTATTTTAAGCACTATTATTTGGAAGTAAACACACTGTTGATTTCTTTGCACGTCACGGGTAAAATGTTTTCCGCATTTTGAATTCTTGTATGTTTGAACCTGATAAGGAGAACTTTCACTCTTGTACTGGGGCTCTTCCTACCACCAATTCTAGTTACACACGGGTAGTCAAACGGTGGCTCTCCAGATGCCCATGGACTACAATTCCCATGAGCCCCAGCCAGCAAATGCTGGCCAGGGCTCATGGGAATTGTAGTTAATGGGCATCTGGAGGGCCGCAGTTTGACTACCCCTGCACTAGACTGTCCCAAGTGATCTGTCCAAGCTTGATCCTGAAACCAAGTGATGACTTCCACCTCATAGCTTTGCCCCTTTGCTATAGAGCTGTCAAAGCAACATATGCAGTTCAGTCTCCCATCTCGTCTTAAGGCCTCTGTGTTCAGGAGAGAATAACCATTGTATGTAGCTTTTATAGAACAAACTTGGGTGTATTTCATTTCCCATAACCCAGCAGTGGGGATATATTTGGGTAGTATCTTATTGTGTAGTCGGAAAATGTAATAACTTCGTTTCTTTTTATGGTTTCATTTTTAAAAAGGAGACAACCTTGCACAGTCTCTGAGGTTTTCCAGTTTTGCTGGGTGCTGTTTGTTTATGCAAAAGGTGAGAATTGAAATTTTGCCTAAAATTATGTTTCTTAACTAAAAAGTCTTCTGAAGTAGAATATTATCTTCTCTCATCTTTCAGGTAGCATATTATTCTTCGGTAGTGTATAGGTTGTAATTTCAGATCCCCAAAGCTTGAATTTTAGGACATTTATAAAAAATATTTTTATAGATCTGCTCTATTAGCATGTTACCTGCAACATTTATCACTGTCTGTTTTTTGTTCTAAATGTATTCTGCATGGTGTTAAATATTATTTATTTTAATCTTTTAAATCTACTGACATTAATCTAAAACAACATTGTTCCAATATCTCTTTCCAGTTAGAATAATTTTCTGACCAAAATCCTTTTTCCATTGTTCCTTTGAACATACAAATTGAATGATCTAATTCAAACATTATTATTGCATAGAGTGATGTACTGTGCCTATTTTTTAACTATTTGACTCATAATTAATTCCACTGAGTTTTTGCCTAAGTTTGCCATATTTTTAGGAGGTATTAAACACTATGCTGTACTTGAAAATATTGCAAATGAAATGTTCATCCATTATTCGTTCTGATATTTCATTACTGGTTTTAAAATTTCCATCTTTAGCTAGATCTTCCAAAGTTCTCAATATGCCAGTCTTCCAAAGTTCTTTGGCCACTGCCCAATACGTTGTTAAAGTTTTATAAAGATAAAATTGGTGTGGCCAGTTTATTGCCCCATCGACATGCTGTTTTTTATGATCTTTTCAATTCTTTCTTGTAGCTTGAGGAAGTATTATATACTAGTAAAATGTAAGTGAATTATAAATTAAGGACTTTTGAGTTAGTGGGGAGTTCCTGGGAATTAAGTTCAGATTTATGAAGTTGGGTTGAGGAATACAAGTTAGGAGTTTAGAGTTTATTAAACAGATATGGGATTAAACAAACATTCGTATTTTAATGCTTCAATGTTTTTTCTAAATCTTACCAAAATCATGAATAGGATTTTTGTTTATTTAATATTTGTTTGTTACCTTTTTATTTGCTTATTTAAGAAACTGCTTAATTTTAGCTGATGTGTCCAATAGTAGGACAGTTTTCCTGTTCTAGAGTGATACATTGCAGGAAGTTTACAGGAATTTAAAAAGGGAAGAGTTGTCTTAGTGCAAACGCCAACACTCAGAATTTGATGAATGCAGGCTTCATTTACTTTTGACAGTTAGTGGAAGTAGTTAAGTTGTTTACTGTGTTTTTGAAGGTTTCTGCTGCCTTTATCATGGCAACCACATTTCAGGGACAAGCTGGGGCTTGTCTGTATGATAGATTTCCCAGCTTCAAGATCAGCACTGGTCACTTCCTTTCTCTGTGTAGAAAGACTTGCAGCTTTTTTGTGTTTGTTCTTTGTGGTACAGATAAATTAGCTTGCTGCCTCATGTACATGGTAAGATTAGTGCTTAAGATGTTTGAAGTCTTATATGGCTTAGTTGTTATTTTTTATTTCTATTTTTCAAGGTTTGAGTAATCAGTGTGAACTATAGCTTATCACTGGTTGGTCCTTCCAGTTGTTAACTGCTTGCAGTATTTTCCTCTATTCGTTCATTTATCTGAAGAAAAATAGCAAGTTTGTTAGGAAAAAGGCTGTTCAGACTGCTTGGAAGTAACCTGCAGTTAATAATTATCTTTTTCTCTTGACAATATTATTCTCATCTAAATCAAAATGACTCTTGCCATCTTTTTTTTTTTAAAGTTTATAGGCCTGCAATACTACTCTGTTAGAAGTCTGAAGAGAGAGAGCAGGACTCAGACTTGCTTAGGCTTACTCTTCAAATGACTGAATAGCTAACTTTATTATATCCCTAAAATTTAATATGTATGTCATTAACCTTGGAATTGATTATCAGTAATGTAAGCAATATTCCATAATTCACATAGGTATTCATATGTTGGGGCTTAGTTATTTTTAGGATCAGATACATTTTATATCGATACGTAATATGTATAGTGGTTAGAGTGTTGGTCTAGGACTGGAGAAGCCTGGGTTTAATTCCCCTCTTATGTCTGACCTTGGGCTGGTCACTATCTTTCAGTCTAGCATATCTTGTAGGGCAGTTGCAATCATGAAAGTGTCACGCTGAGCTCTTTTAAGCAATGGCTGTTTAAAAATGTAGTTACATGGTTGTATAGTTCGTGTACATTCTTTCTAACAAATGTAGAATGTTAGGTGCGTTGCTTCTCAAGATTCTGTTATCTGATTCAAATGTCATGAGAGTCTTGATTGCAATTTCCACAGGCAATTTTCCTATGATCAGTGATGACTTAGTCAATTCCTACCATCTTTTGTTGTGTGTCCTGGATCTAGTCTATGGAAATGCTCTGCAATGCCCAAACCGCAAGGAACTTCTAAATCTTAGTTTTAAAGGTCAGTGAAGTTTTTGTTTGTTTGTTTGCAGGGCTGCTCTGATTGGCTCTTTTTAGTTAATTCACTTGCCTGCAAGTGTAAGAAATATATGTCCTATATTTTATGAACTGAAAAATAAGAAAGCTCTTTGTGTGTGTGTGTGTGGGAAAGAGAGATGGTTTACTGCATGTGCTTTAGTATTAACTTTAGGAGGGCAACCAAAGATGTGGAAAATTATATGTACTTTCTATCTCCTCTCCATTCAGGATTGCCTGAAGACATTCATAGTAAGGATTATAAACTGTTGTCTGAACCACCCTGCATCATTGAAAAACTCTGCTCCTTACATGACGGTTTAGTATTGGAAGCCAAGGGCATCAAAGAACATTTCTGGAAGCCTTATGTGAGGAAACTTTTTGAAAAAAAGGTACACAACTCCTTCAAAAACACTAAGAACTTAATGTTTCAGCACAGAGTCTTCCTTTTTTTTTTTTTTTTTTTTGCACTTAGCATTAATTCTCCTTCTTTTCCTGGTAGATTCTGAAGGGGAAAGAAGAAACTCTGACTGGTTTTTTAGATCCTGGGAATTTTGGAGAGAGTTTGTGAGTACAGTAGATATGTTATTTGTAACTGTAGTATTTGGTGTATATCGAAGTGTCTTCGGTTTAGCACCCGATTCTACTGCAACGTCTTTCATTTGTCAAGGCTTGGTTTTAATTTCTAATTATGGATTCAACAAAGCCTCCATCCCTTATAGCCTGCATTCTTGCCTAGGCCCACAACCCAATCCTGCTATAAACTGCATACCATTTGAAATCAGTTCCAAACCAGAGAAGCTCACTTTGTTGTGTAAATTAAAAATAAAAAATCACACAGAAGGAGTAGACTGGCCAATGCAAGAAAAGAGGTTGGGGAGGGGAACTAAATGATAAGAGTGGGGCTGTTCCTCCCAATGTGGGTGAAAGCAGTGTATAAACATATTAAATAAAGTAATGTGTTGCTCTTTTCATAGTCCCTTCAATGTTCAGTGTGAGACAAAATGGTTGCAGTGGATTACCGTTTCTGTATCAATTTTTTCAAAACAGCTTGGCAATGGAGTGACACTGGCCACACCTTACATCTGGGTGTTCATCCCCTTTCTCTTTTCTCTTTACTGTAGCAAAGCGATCAATAAGGCCTACGAGGAGTATATATTGTCAGTGGGAAACCTAGATGAGCGGATATTTCTTGGAGACGATGCAGATGAGGAAATAGGAACTCTGCGAAGGTACTTGAACACATCTTCAGGAATGGAAACAGCAGAAAGGGTGCAAATGAAATACAGTCTGCAGGAGCATTTTGAACGTGTGAGTACAACATGGGCCATTGCATGCTGGAGTAGATGTATTAATGCATGTATTTAGAGCAGACATGATGTCATAGTCACCGGAAAGAGGTTGTAAGATACCTGACAGTGTTCCCATCTCTGGCTGGGCCTTCAAAACAGCCTGGTGGATTACAAATGCCAGCAGCACAGCGTCCACCCATGTAGTTAAGAATATGGGGTAATGCTTAGGATTTTAAATTACTGAAACATTAATAGCTTACAGCTCTGAATAACAATAAACAATGCATAAAATATGGGTAGTAAAAAAGTTTGCATTATGAATAGAACGTATCCAAAAGTGTACGTATAAATAAGGTTATCCAAATTCCACTTTGATATGACCCCCTAGAGCAGGGGTAGTCAAACTGCGACCCTCCAGATGTCTATGGACTACAATTCCCATGAGCCCCTGCCAGCAAACGCTGGCAAATTCATAGGCATTGTAGTTCATGGACATCTGGAAGACCACAGGTTGATAACAGACTTTCTGCATTGCCTCTCTATATGCAAGAAATTGCATTACGTTATGTGACCCCATTCAGAATTTACTTATTCAAGGCTGTAAAAGTACCTTGTGGACACCTGTATGTTTGTTTAGACAAGAACATTTACACAAATATATGAAAGTTAAGCATTGCCACCTCTCGGCTACAGTGGTGGTTCCTATTCCCCCACTTAAAGAGAAAAATGGTATGGCCAGAATTCATCACTGAGTAAAACCACACACTGCTGATGTAGCATGATTTTTCCATGGGTCGGGAATGGTTTTGCTTATCATCAGTGCTCTATCAGATGAGCAAGTATCTCAACCCTCTGTGTTTTATGTTAAGATCGCACCAGCCTTTTGCTATCAACAGTAAATTAAGTCAACCTACAGCATATTTGATGGCAGTAACTTTAGTTCCTGAGACGCTTTCCCCGTTCTTTGTTGTTTGGTGATTAGACCAAATCAGTTGGAACAGCGACCCCTCTCACCGGCCGAAAGTACGTAAAGGAGAATGACCCTTGCGTGAGTCCCATTTCCATTGCTACATACAGCTTGACCCGGCTTCATACGATGCTGACAGGGCTGAAAAATGCACCCAGTGAAAATCTGGAGCAAATTCTCAGGTCAGCAATATTATTTCATGTTCAGTTCTGTTGCCAGAAAATATTTCTGTGAAGACTATTGTGTTGTCATGAGGAACGGCATCATCTCCTTCTGTTTCTTTTGCAAACCAAGACTTTACGTGTTTGTTCCCTGACAGGACGTGTTCCAGAGATCCTTCCTTGTCGATTGCCAACAGAGTGAAAGAAATGTATGAAATTTATTGCCAGAGGTCACAGGCGCAGGGGGAATCTGGTGTCTTTTCCAAAGGTAAAGTAATATATTTGTGTTTGCTGGACATTGTGTGGCCCCTCCAGAGTTCTGCATGGATTTAAAAGGTACAATTGAAGGATTTGCACTGGGGGATGGGAAGGACCATGCGTACTGTCCTTAGCTTCTTGAAGAAAAGGCAGCTTGATAGATAACCACATCTTTGGCCTTCAGAAGGAAAGTTGGCAGCCTTTAAGTTAATTTTAACCCATCATATATTCCCTCTGGCAATATCAGATGCAGACCAAATCCCAGATATGTGCTTTAAAGGCATATCTGTCTACAACAATTTTTAGGATTAAATATTAGAATTAGGAAATAAGTAAATGTTAGGTTACCCCCCTCTACTTTGAATATTTGGCTTTCCTTTGGCACATATCACTAATGTTTGCTTGTTTTTTAATGGTTGCAGATATTGTTGGAAAACACTTTCGTCTTGCTGAGGTCCTCTACTATAAGGTATTGGAATCCGTCATTGAACAAGAGAAGAGAAGACTGGGAGATGTTGACTTATCAGTAAGTAATCTTCCTGGAGTGGTAGGTATGAATCATGATCCGCTTCTTTTCTGCAAAGTATACTGACTACCTGAGCAAAACAGAATAATGTAGAACAGATAGCTTACCTACAGAACCAGGTTTTATTATTGAGGTGGAGCGAAAGAGGCTACAAGCAGAAGGATCCCTGTTTTGAATTGAACCCCAAAGAAGATTCCATGGACATGTTTCTCTTGTGTTATTTCCTGTAAATCTCCTGTAATCTCTCTCAAGAGGAGATTGCTTCTTGTCATCAGTCTTTCAAGTCCCACTGGACTGTATTATATTTTTCAGCTAAACAAAAGAGAATTCCAGGGGAAAGCATGTTTCTGCAGAACTAATCTGATTGCTAATGTCCTTTTTTATTTTAGGCAATACTGGAACATGATGTGTTTCACAGATCTCTGCTGGCCTGCTGCCTTGAAATAATTATTTATTCTTACAAGTCAGTGGACAGTTTCCCATTAATCACTGATATATTTGATGTTCCCGCCTTTCACTTTTATAAGGTAAATTCTTTTGACCATCCTTGAGGTTGTTTTCCAAAGCAAGAGAGAGTATTTACAGTTTGCTACTAATAAATGTTTGGCTGGGTCGGAATAGCCCTGGCTTGCCTGATCTTGTTAGATATTGGAAGCAAAGCAGGGTTGGCCTTGACCAGCATTTGGATGGGAGACCAGAGAGTACCACAGTCATGACTCAGAGGTGGGCAATGGCAAATTGTCTCTGAACGTCTCTTGCCAGGAAAACTGTGCGGGGTTGCTATAAGTCAGCTGTGACTTGATGACACTTTCCACCACCATGCTAATAAATTTAATATCTTTCACGTTAAAAAGGTATTGAGTTTATTTATTTTATATTTGTATACCGCCCCATGCAGCAAGCTGTTTCAGGTCAGTGTACATCAACATCAACAAGAATTGAAAATACATTAAATTATTTTTAAATCTAAATAGATATGTTTAAAATTTAATACAGCATAGCAGTGGCATCTATAGCAGTCTATATTTGTCTTCTGATCTTCCAGAGCTACAATGTGGTCTGGGGGCCTCTTTTTGACAGGAAAGGCCCGGTAGATGTTAACTGCTTCACTGTCCCCAACCGATAGGCTGGCAGAAGAGTTCTGCCTTGCAAGCCCAGCGGACCTGTATAAATGAAGTGTGTTCACCGTTTAAGCCTGTAATATTTATTGCAGGTAATAGAAATCCTAATTAGAGCAGAAGATGGCCTTTGCAGAGAAGTGGTGAAGCACCTAAATCGTATCGAGGAGCAAATTTTAGAGAGCCTGGCATGGAAAGTGGAATCCCCACTCTGGGACAAGATCAAGGAGAACGAAAACAAAGTCCCTACCTGTGGAGAGGTAACATGTATGAGAAGTTACCTTTTCAAGGACATGTTTTATCAGAGTCACTTAGTCTGTGTGGCTGTCCATCACTACTCCACTGAAGTAGTTTGGAAAACGAGAACATTTCCAGAAACAGCCTAAGAAGAAGGTTGGAGACCCTGAGTTGGGTGGGAAGGCAGCATAGAAATGTTTGCAATAAGTAAATAAATATAAAAATAAAATAATTCTAATCCAGTTGCTTTAGGAACGATCAGCACCTAAAACCCGATTAATTGTATAATGAATGTTTTATTGTTTATAATTTAGTGATTAAATGCTTGTTTTGTTTGATTTGCTGTTACCTGCCCTGAGCCTGTAGGGGAGGGTGGACTACAAAAATAAATTTTATTATTATTAAAATATCTTTTAAGAAGAAGGGGGAGTTTGCAAGCTTGTAGCATGCACTATTAGAATCGTTTTATGTTTTTAGGTAATGCCGCCTCACTCTTTTGAGAGGACAGACGGAAACAGTGTGTCAGGTTCTCCTTTAACTCCTAGGAGAATAAACGAAGTTCGTACTGAAAGCGGAGCACTAGGGAAGGGTAAGTATTGTTAATACTTGGGGTTGATTCTGTGTTCACTTCATGCTGTAACAATTTATCTGAGATGACCGTGCCTCCTATTTCTTGCACGAAGAAAATTTCTTATTCATGCACCAATGTGTAACTGGCACTGAGCCTGTTGTGGGGGAAGAATTTGAGGACAAATTGCCTGATACAAATCATATTAGTCACCTTGTGGAGCTATATTCATGTGAAAGCGTACCATTACATGAAATCAACAAGGTAAAAAGTTGGTGCTGAGTAACTTCATCAGATCACCTTGTTTGGAATTCCTGCATGGAATCGACTGAAGATACTGTTCCTGGGCTAGACGCAATATTTTCTCCCTCGTTTTTTTTTCCCCTCTCCACCTCCCCTCATCCCTCCAGGACTTGCATCTTCTCCAACCACACTGTATGAAAGATACAGTTCTCCTGCGGGTAACCCTACCAGGAGAAGACTGTTCGTCGATAACGATACCCCCACAGACAGCACTCGGACGCCTGTGAGGCTCTCCCAACAGCCTGTGATCAGTGCCGTGCCTGTGCAGAACGTCCCCCCAGATACGATTCCGGTCACTCCAGTGCCTGGGCAGACTCTCGTAACCGTGGCGACAGCGACCGTAACCGCAAACAACGGGCAGACGGTTACGATACCAGTGCAAGGTGAGGGACGTGTTAATTCTGTCTTTTTAGCCGAAGGGAAACATCCCTTTACAACATTCTTGGAGCTATCAGACAACTGAGAATTTTGGAGCTAGGCACCCAAAGAGACACAGATAAAGTTAAGGCATGTAGGATAGCAGGGTGCAGGTGCAACTAGCTCCTGTTCCGTTTAGTCCTGTGAGCACCAGCTTAAGAAGCCATAGTGGGTAGCCATGTTGGTCTGATGCAGCACATGCAAGCTCTTATACCTTGAATAAAACTCTGCTGGCCTTAAAGGTGACCCTGTGCTCTAAATTTGTTAAGAAATGAAGTCCCCTTCGGCTATATTTTCTTGTGTTCCTTTAAGAATGGGCTATAATACTAAGGATGCTAAGGATAAGTGGGTCAAGGCAACTGTCACTAAACCTTGGATTTCCAGTCTACAAGCTGCTTCTTGACTCCAGAAGCAAATATTATGTCTGTACGCAGGCATATTAGTTAGAGCATTGGACTAGGATCTTGGGAGACCTGGGTTCAAATCCTCTCTCTGCCATGCTTGCTTTTGTAGGTATTGCCAATGAAAATGGAGGGATCACTTTCATCCCAGTGCAGGTCAACGTTGGCGGGCAGGCTCAGCCGCTGTCCAGCTCCATCCAGCCCCTCAGTGCACAGAGCCTTGCCGGAACCTTGAGCACCCAGCAGATGGCTGGTCCAGCTCTACAGTTACAAGGCCAGGTTGCCGTCCAGCAGATCACTCTTCCTGCGGACCAGCGGACAAAGCAGCCTCCAGGGGGCAGCTGTGCAAGGTCCCGGAAGGCTGGCTCGCTCTCGCTCTTCTTTAGAAAGGTACATCCAGCGCGTGGGAAGTTACTGTGTTGCTACGCAGTTCACGTGGGTTGAATCTGGTCACAGAGGAAAATGCTAATGTGTATTTCCCCCCTGGAATATCTTGCCCTGCCCAGTTCAAAATCCATTCAGTTTTCTACCTGAATGAACTTCAGCTTGGGGTGAATGTTCACAAAGGCTGAGCTTTAGTGCCCGATACACAAGGTTAATAAGCATGGTCATGCATCTGGGCAAGGCGATTTCCATGGGCTGAGCTCTGTTTTAATCCTGCCCTAGCATTCTTGTTGCTGGACTAGGAGGCTCTTGCAGTGTCTCTTCACTGCATGTACTTCAACCACCAGCTGCCTTCCAGAATCCACAAAGTGGGTTCAGTCTAACCTATCGCCCTTCTTTTCTCCTAGCTAGGCAGGTTTCATTCTCTACCTTTCCCAAACATTGCTGCAGCTGATTTAGTCTCTGTTCTTCTGCTCTTCCGGTTCTCCTTCATATCCACAGAACTACCTTCTTGATATATTCTGGGGAATTTATCTTAGTCTTTAGTCTCAGAGTAGAGCTCTTGAAAAATGTGTGAAATAACACAAGGTGAATCTTGGCTGTTTAAGAGCTAGAATGCTGAATCCTGGGCTGTGTTAACAGGAACAGTAATCGTAGGGGGAAAGAGATGTTCATTCTGACGTGATCAGATCTGAGAATGGGGAAAAACTGGAAAGTTCCAGTTTCATTGAAGGTGTTCCTGAACCAAACTCCTGAAAAACCCAGACGACACCCCCCCCACACCCGATCTAGTTCACTTCTGCCAGCTTAGAAATGGGGGAAAGTGATTCAGTGGGCTGAAATGACTTGGAGCTGTTTCAACTTGATAGCGGACAGGCCCACAGGCCCTTGATGCCAGGCTGAAACGGCTGCAAGCCTTTTCAGTATCCTGGATTGCTTCCCCCCCCCCCAAGAAGTAATATTTCAAAGTCATAGCATCCACACACAGACTAGCAGCCATGTTACATTAATTTTCTGGGTTTTATAATATTGAGATTGTTTCCTTTATGGACAAGCAGATGATTAAAAATGCATAGCAACAGATTAGCTCTTTTGGTCTCCCTTCCCTTTATTAGGTGTTCCATTTGGCAAGTGTCCGTCTCCGTGATCTTTGTCTCAAGCTGGATATTTCAGATGATCTGAGGAAGAAGATCTGGACGTGTTTTGAGTTCTCCTTGGTACAGTGCTCTGAACTGATGATGGACCGACACCTAGACCAGTTGTTAATGTGTGCTATTTATGTAATAGCCAAGGTAAAGCTTAACACAAACACACCGATTTAGTGAAATAAAAGGTGGGAGCTCTTGTGAGTTAAGAGTGAAAGTAATACTTCCAGAGCAAGCTGATTTCCCCTCTCATATTTCTAGGTCACAAAAGAAGACACGTCATTTCAGAACATTATGCGCTGTTATCGGACCCAGCCACAAGCTAAGAGCCACGTAAGCAAATGTTGTGCCTGAATTCGTAGCCTTTCAGACCATATGCTGTTGTCAGTTATGTATTTCTTTAAATAAGTAATCCAAAGATAATTACTAAGAGAGAAATATCTTGTAAGAGCATTTCAACATTACTAAAAGGTCACACCACTGAGGGAAGTGTTTGAAAAGGAGCAGTTTGTAAATCCAGAAACTCATTTTGGCGTTTATACCTGTTTGTCAAGTTCAGCAAACAACAGACTTTTTTCTAAGACTTTATTGCACAGCAATCCTATTGGTTCCTTTTTTTCTTCTTTTCATAGCTCAGGAGTGGCCGCACTGTGGCTCTCCAAATTCCACGGACTGTAATTACCATGAGCTTCTATCAATTGGCCCTGCTAGCAGGGGCTCATGGTACTTGTAGTCCATAGACATCTGGAGTGCCATCATTTGGCCACCCCAGCCATCCCTTAGGAGTCTTTGCAGAAACGTTCCTGTACTTAACTGCTGCCATTTTTGTCTACCACGAGGACAGAGTGTGGAGAGCAGAGTGTGCTAAAATAAGTGTTGTCTTTTTGAAGGTGTATAGAAGTGTGTTAATTAAGGGCCGCCGGCGAAGGCATTCGGGCAGCAGCGACAGTCAGCACTCTCCAACCGGAAGGAGTAAGGACAAAAGTAAGTGATGGTAACCGAAGTACAAATTGGAATGGGTTGACACCAAAGGTAAAGTAAGTACCAGAGGATGCATTGACCTATTGTTACTTTGATGAACATACAGCATGTTTTAAATTAATGAAACACTTCTTTTCCTCCATTTTCTCTCCTTAGTGTTTTTCCAAAGCTTACTCCTACATGGAATGGTCATTGTTTAATCAGCTTCACCCTATGGCTACATTTATGGAAGATGCTTTCCCTTACCTCCTTGTAGCCAGATAGGATCAACAGGAAGCTAGAGAAAGGCAGTCTTTTTTATCTTCTTCCCATAATATATTTTATTTAGAAGGAGGAAAAATAAAGCACAGCATCTATAATTCATGTTGAAACTTGCATTTATGGTGTTATTTGCTACGTTCTTTGTTAATATCCATTATTCTTATACTTTGGCGACACTTTGTTAAATTCTAATAAGATCTTAATGCAAAAAACAGGCTTAGAGTAAACAAAGACATACTACCATTCCTAATAAAAAATCTTTCCAAGCAAAGAGAACGCTAAATAATTTTTTGAAACATGGGTAAAATATGTAATATAAATTTGAGTTGCCACTTAATGCTTATAAACCTATACGCATTAAGTGTCATATTGTTATTGCATCATCTTAACTAAAAAGAGAAAAATATAATAAAAAAAGAAGGCAGCAACTCACTTTTCTCAGTTTTTTTTCCCCCGTCATTAAATATCTTTTGCATCAGAAGAAGAAGAAGAAGAAGAGTTGGTTCTTATATGCCGCTTTTCCCTACCCGAAGGAGGCTCAAAGCGGCTTACAGTCGCCTTCCCATTCCTCTCCCCACAACAGACACCCTGTGGGGTGGGTGAGGCTGAGAGAGCCCTGATATCACTGCCCGGTCAGAACAGTTTTATCAGTGCCGTGGCGAGCCCAAGGTCACCCAGCTGGTTGCATGTGGGGGAGCGCAGAATCGAACCTGGCATGCCAGATTACAAGTCCGCACTCCTAACCACTACACCAAACTGGCTCTCTCATCAACTTATGACTGCGCTGCTTATCTGACCTCATGCAAATATTGATAAAAGAAAATACAGCTGGTCCCCTGGGTGGTATTAACCTTTCAATTTGTGCCTTTTGTAGCAAGCAGAGATTCCAGCCCGGTGATGAGATCTAGCAGCACGTTACCCGTTCCCCAGCCCAGTAGCGCTCCCCCAACCCCGACCCGTCTGACTGGGGCCAACAGTGATGTCGAGGAAGAAGAACGAGGGGACCTGATTCAGTTTTATAATAATGTCTACACAGACCGAATTAAAGACTTTGCCCTGAAGTACTCCCCAGCCAATGGAGTAAGTTGACCATGCCTTTTCAGTAGCGAATCAACACAGGCAATTTTTGTATCTTGCTTACTTGGCAATTCTGCAAATGGGGTTGTTTTAGAACTGCAATTTTGACTGTAATTTTGACCACATTTTCCAAAGGGATTTCCTTGCTTACTTGACAGCACCACACTTGGTCTGTATCCACCCTAAGAAACTTTTCTTGTGTATACGTAGAGTAGCATCACATCCCATCCTACTTGGCAACTTCAGCAGAGGCCTTTCAAAGCAATTGAGAAGCAGAGGTGGGTTTGCCACGGCCTTCCTCTGCAATTCAAAATACTTCCATAGATGGAAAGACCCAACTGCAGCTTGTCCTGGGCTTCTCTTGTGATGGTGGCAGATTTCATTTGAATGCCTTCCCTTTGCAGGGTGAAGCTCCCCCCTTGTCTCCGTACCCTTTTGTGCGAAGCAGCTCTCCACGCAAAATCCAGCTGTCTCAGAACCACTCGATTTACATCTCCCCTCACAAAAACGAGTCTGTGCTTTCTCCACGTGAGAAAATATTCTACTACTTCAGCAGCAGCCCGTCCAAGGTGAGAGCCAAGAGTCGATGTGGGGGAAACATGGCTAGGCTTGAATCAGCCTGAGCCAGCCATACTGAAATCCCCCCCCTTGCTTCCTGCTCTGTTTCAGAGGCTTCAAGAAATCAACAGTATGATTAAAACTGGGGAGACGGCGACAAAGAAGAGGGGCATCGTTTTGGAGGAGGGGGCTGAATCGCCCGCCAAGCGCATGTGCCCAGAAAATCACACCGCCCTCTTGCGGCGGCTGCAGGATGTGGCCAATGACAGAGGAGCTCATTGACTTTGGTTACACTGAGCTGGGTTTGCCTTCTGACACTCGGCCAGTAGGGACAGAGCCTGAAACCTTTTCCTGCTTTTGAGGCACTTTCCATGGAGTAATGAAGCATTTTTAACACTTTTTCTTGGGGGGAGGGGGGGGGGCTGCTTCTGTCACTTAAGGAACTGCGATCTGTAAGGAGACTTCTGCTTCCCTCGCATCCAATGGGACTGCAGTGCTGATCCCGGTTAGGCGAGGAGCCGAAATCTGCCTCGATGCCGATGCAAGAACGGCAAAACGTTGCGCCCCTCCCGCCTTGACGTACGTACGGAGAACATTTTTAACTGTGACTTTCGGTTTTGAATGACAGACTTTTTTAACTTATTGGCAGAAGTGATAAATGTCTAGGAGCCAGTGTTTTTAATGGCCAGCTTTGGGTTTTTTTGTGTTTTTTTTTACACATCAGAAAAGCATTAATTTTGTGTTTTTAAGCTGTGTGGCGAACCTGCAGTACTTGTGGTGCTTGAAAGATGCAGCATTGCAAAAAAGATAATCAACTCTTCCCCACTCCCACCCCGATTGGTTGTTTTCAGTCGAATGATGGAATTGGCTTTGTGACCATAACTGTTTGGCCCCAAGCAAGGCCTTGCTGTAGCTGTTCTTTCAAACTTGGGTCTCCTGAGAGCTTCAGCCCGTTTGAAGGGCAGTAGTAAAGACCTCATCAGATCAAAGTAGCCTCAGCAGAAGTCCTCTGGGAGGGAGGAATGAAGCTTATTCCTTCCCTGGTGCCTCTTAGGAACCTAACGTAGAGTGCTTTACACAGATACAGCATGCTGTTCTTGGCTGTGCAATGTCAAGTGAACTCTTAGGCAGAAAGCTCTCGAGGAGGTTAGAGTTTGCTGTCTACTTATGCTGGCACTTTTTAAAGAGAATATATTTTAAATAGCCAAATCCTAAGACGAAGCCTGTTTCCCTGTGTTTAGATTGCCAAAATGTATTTATTTTGAGTCTGCAGTAGCTACACTTAGAACGTAAAATATATTGATTTTGGGTGGTGTCAGATGGCTTTCTTACCCCCTTGCTCATGTTACCCTTTTGTATAACATGGTCACCTTGTGGTTAAATGAATTTAAATGCTTAGCTGACAATTTCACAGCTTGGTGCATTTAAGTGTGGCTGGGGGGGAGGAGTGGGGTGTGTGGGATGATATACACTTTGCCCCATTCACAGGTTTGACAGCTAACGTTTCATTCTGCCTACTCTTCTAGAAGAAACAAGTCAAAATAAGGGTACTGAGTAATGCTGTGCATTACAGAGTTAGCAGCTTTTAGAAGCGCTGCTGAAGAGAAACCCATATTTGTTGACACAGCTGTCAGTAATGCTGAATGGGCACATGATCAGTACTAGGGGCACAAGCAGCAGCGTGGCTCCCATAATGTGCAAGCAGAAATATAAACTACCGTATTTGCCGGCATATAAGACGACTAGGCCTATAAGACGACCCCCCCAACATTTCCACTCAAAATATAGAGTTTGTTACATTACATTACAGTACTATGGGCCACTATGGGCAGCTCTGTCTATCCCAACTGAAGTGCACCCGGCATATAGGACAACCCCCCCCCCCCACTTGGAGGCATGTTTTTCAGGGGGGGAAAGTAGTCTTATACGCCAGCAAATACTGTAAATTTGAATCCAGTGCCACCTTTAAGGCCAACAAAGTTTTACTCCGCATGCACACAAAAGCTTATACCCAGAAATAAAATGTTGTTCTTAAAAGGCGCCACTGAACTCAAAACTTTCTTCAGTGGCTTGAGATTGATACAGCTACCCGCCTGATTCTGACTTGAGCACAGTTCCACTTGCCTTCCTGTTTGTTATAGTGCCCAGAAATTCATTTTGCAAGGTTTTGTGCAAGCGGAAGCACATGGGGGTGGAATGGGGGAAGAATACGAAGAATTTGACTAGGCACAAGGGGCTGCCGTGGTCTTTTGGTTGCTTTTCAGCTTGAGCAAGCACAGATTTTGCAATGAACTATTCTGCAGGGCTTGCAAGACAGCTGTTCTGCTGCGCTTCTGGGTGAGGCTCTGAAAATTAACATCTTCAACTCCACTGTCCTCCTTACTTAACCCACTAGGTACCCAGCCACATCCAATCAAGTGCTGCCGGTACCAATATCTGGTACCTCTTCTGTCTGAGCAGGAGACAGCCTGACAAATTAGTTACCTTCCTTTTTTTCCAGCTCCTTCTCAGCTGTCCTCTGTTGGAGTTATTAACAACTGAGGAAGCTTCTTGCTTTCCCTGATGCAATATCCAGACAAAGAGTGAGACTGATGTAGAATGGGGGCCTGCTTTAGAGCAGGGGTAATCAAACTGCGGCCCTCCAGATCTCCGTGGACTACAATTCCCATGAGCCTCTGCCAGCATTTGCTGGCAGGGGCTCATGGGAATTGTAGTCCATGGGCATCTGGAGGGCTGCAGTTTGACTACCCCTGCTTTAGAGAATCACTTTCCAAGACTTTGCCTTGTAGGTCACACGGCAACAATAAAGGCTGCTTTATTAGAACTTTGTTTTTAGCGTCTAGCTGATACACGGTCTTTTTGTAATTCTTCAAAGGATGGAAGCTTTCACAGGCCACAATAGGGTTTAATCGCACCCTCTTTTCAGGGTGGGGTGCAGGTTTAGGTTTGTCTGGTTACTAGCCTGTGACAATAAACTTGTTCAGAAGCAATAAAATGACAGCTAGTTGGCATATTAACCTGGTTGTGTACTGAAGCTTATAGACTGTGCTATTTAAAAAAACAAAAAGTATCAGTTTAGGGAACTTGCTAAAGAATGCAGACGATGGCTTTTATGAAAAGAATAATTCAAGGTCTCAATTATAACCAGTAATAAGCCCTGCTTAATTTGATTTAAATACCATTTTTTTAATGTTCTTTCATGGTGTTAAGGACCACGATTGACAGTAAGGAAGGGGCCAGATTCCTTCTTACTGCAGGGGAGAAGGACCCTTTTTGGTGAGTTAGCAATGGTAAATTCCGAGGTGCCCAGAACCACCTACTCATGGCTAGCATGGACTTTCTAAGATTTGAAGCTAGGATCTTTCACATCAACTTCATACAAAATATGTTTCTGAACAGTAACAACAGGAGACATTTTACCTTGAGCGGTCTTTATTTATTTTTAAGGTCACTAATTCAACACACATTAGTCCTGTCAGCCTGTTCTGTTATCACTAAGGGAAAGCTACCCAGATCCTCTTAAGGTTTTTGACAGCCAGGAACTGCACACTGTTATAACAGAGTTGTAGGAAACCTGGTAACTATCTACCCCTACCCCGGCGCAGTTTATTCTCTAGCCTGACTAATGAGTGATTGAAGGCTGCCTCCTAACATAGTTCTAAACACATCTCATGACCAGCATTTCAAGATGTCTGCACACATCACAAGGAACAGGGGGAAGAAGAAAAGGTGACACATTTGCATTATCTTGTTGGTCTCTGAAGCTTTTGCCAAGTGTGTGTCTCTGCAGCAAGAAAGACTGGATTCAGCTTCCTCTTCTCCCCACCCCCCTGGAAGTAATGCTTGCAAGCAAACTGAATTGTGGACCTTAAGACAGGAGAGTAAAAGCTATGCTAGAAGGCAAGCTGTAGTGTTAATACTGGAAATCATTTTGCAACTCATAGTACATGCCAATCTCAGCCTCCCTGCCCTTCTGTGGGCAGCAAGAAACCCCCAAACAACTATTTACAAATTTCATATCCTAACAATATTTACAATAGAACCCAAATGCATTTTAAAAACTTTTTAAATATAGTATTTTACTCTGCTATATTAGTTTACATAAACACAAGATTACCTCTGGAACAAAGTATCTCCCGCCTGCTCTTTTAAAGTTAAAAAAACAAACAAAAAAAAAAACAACCACCTAGTCCCGGAAGGAAAATAATAATTAAAATAAGCTTAAGAGTAACCCACTTTGGAACCTCAGCATACAAGAACCGGGGGCATGAGCCACCCCAGGCAGATTTTGCTACCGAAAGCCCAGCCAAGTTTTGAGCTGCTTCCCCAACTTGCAGGCTGTAGTTAAAACATGTTTTCAAAAAACATGAGAAGTCCAAGCCAATCCATCTGAGTGGGTTTACTCGAGTCACCTCTAGCATTTTTACTCTTTACTAATCCAAAGTCAAGAAGGAAAAAAAAATTCCGCCGCTTTGCCGTCTGGTTACATTCCCTTTCCCTGCAGAAAAGTGTTGAGTGCTTTTTCTTGCCCCGTCTTCACAAGCTTAAGTCGGCAGGGTCTTCTCCTCTTTGCTGAAAGGCTGAACCGAGCCAGGCTTCACCCACGACAGGCCGGACACCGGCATGCTTTTGCCCTGCTGATCCTCTGGCTTCTAGGAAGGGGGAGGAAAAGAACCAATCAGCAGCTTAGGGATCCCCCCCCCCACTCTGATGTAAGGCAGCATCCTAAAGCCATTCGACAATTAAGGTTTTGAACCGAAACTTACTCAGAAGAATCTGGGGTGTGTTGTGTATTATATGTGGAAACTACCATCAAATGTTAATTTTTTAAAGTTGTTTCATTCTAACAGACTAGACACTAAGACTGATGAAAATTCAAGCAGGGATCCTCTAGAGCAGGGGTAGTCAACCTGTGGTCCTCCAGATGTCCATGGACTACAACTCCCATGAGCCCCTGCCAGCGTTTGCTGGCAGGGGCTCATGGGAATTGTAGTCCACGAACATCTGGAGGACCACAGGTTGACTTCCCCTGCTCTAGAAAGCCAGCATAGTTTGGTAGATAACAGTGGCAACTTCTAATCTGACGAGCTGGTGGGTTTGATTCCCCACCCAGCCAGCAGGGTGACCTGATAGTGCAGCTCTCACAGAGCAGTTTTGTCAGAACTCTCTCACTCCCGCCTACCTCACAGGATGTTGTGGGGAGGGAAGGCAAATGTAAGCCGCTTTGGGACCCTTTTGGATAGTGAAAAGCAGGGTATAAAAACAAACTCTCCATTTTTGTATGCCCATCTTTTTCTTTAAGAAACTGGTGAAAAAGTCCTCTTTTTGGGTTGGGATGCTGCTTGGCCCTATAAACCCACAGGGGAGGCAAGCTTCAGTTGAAATAGCCAGGAGTATTTAAAACGAGATTTGTCACAGTGATCAGTTATTTGAAGTAGTGAGTCATGATATATGTCCTTTTACGCTTTTCAGATTATGGTGAGCCTAATTAAAGGTTTCTGTGCTTTTCCTGTGTTCCAAATCTTGGTTTTAGGCCAGTCCATTGCCCAACCCCACAAACAGACAAGACCGTTCATTCCAGGGCTTTTGCCAAAACATGCACCTTTCTGTTCTCCAGGGGCACCTTGATCAAGCAATATTGAGGCAGAGTCCTTCAAGACCCCTTACAACTGTAGGAGGGGCCCCAACTGTATTAGGTAATGGACTGCCTGAAACATAATGCCCAAAACAATATATCACCGGAAGGAGCTCAGACACGCTGCCCAGAAAGAGGGCCATCTGAATTCTTACCTGACAACGGTCTGGTCATATTATGGTCATCCACCAGTCTGAGTGAGTGAGGGAGTAGGCCCCACACTCTGAGGATGGAGGCAGCTCGGATGAGGGTTTGGGGGAGTAAGAACACCCTCCCAACCCTGGAAGGAATTCCAGAACCCTAAAGATATGCATGTAACCCTAGCAATGATAAAAAAGGTAATATTAATCCTCTCCAGACTGGTGGATGAGCCAGTTAAAGAAGAATAGTATTGAAAAGAGGGAAGAGTTAACTCTTAACTAGGGATGTGCAAAGAAAAAAATCACACCATATTTTGGGTGTTCAGATACACTGAACCTGAATGTTCAGTGTACATACCAATTTAGGGTTTCCAAAAAATCCTGAATTTAATACCAGTATGGTACTTAAATTCAGGATTTTTTGGAAACCCTACATTTTTTCAGCTCCATTATGGGGACCATTATAATCACTGGTCCCCATAGGGTATATGGTATTTAAGGCACTGGGAGGGGACTGTTTGAGGTAGGGATACTAAATTTGTACTACAGCTACTGATATCTCTCCTCAAAAAGCTCCCCTCCAGTTTCAGAAAGATTGGGTGCCCCCATCCTCCATTGGGTTCAATGGAAAGAGGGGAGTTTTTTAAGGGATCATGGGCCCTTTAAATGCCTTCTCCGAGTGATAAGTTTATCTCAAAGCATTTAAAGGAACTGCAACCCTTTAAATGCAACTATCCAGTCATCCTGAAAAATCGTGAATATTTTCAAGGCTTATTCATTTTGGATAGCCAAAAGAAACACCCAAATCTATATCCAGCTGAAAGAATGTTTGGAAAATACCAATAAGGTTTCTTTCTGATTTTTTTGGGCTCAGATATAGGTGAATTCACACTCCTAGAGTTAAGCCATCAACACTGATCCAAAAAAGAACTCTGAATTCTTTAAAAGCCAAGTTAACACATGCCTTTCCAGGGTAAAGTAAGGAGAACCAAATTCCTTATTTTATACATCACGCCTGGAGTTTATTAGACAGCAGATAAACCGTGCAAGCTGAGCTACTCTCTAATGCAGGGGTAGTCAACCTGTGGTCCTCCAGATGTTCGTGGACTACAATTCCCATGAGCCCCTGCCAGCAAATGCTCATGGGAATTGTAGTCCGTGAACATCTGGAGGACCACAGGTTGACCACCCCTGCTCTACAGCACACAAAATTTTCCAGCAGCGCTTAAAGAGGGACTCGTACACTCAGGATCCTAGTTGGCCTACAGTTTTGGGAAACACGCCAACCTCCGCACCTGTCCAGCGTTTTACGTCTCACGTTAGTACTGTTGTCGTTTTTCTGACAAAGAAGCCGTTTTGCTCTTTTGTTTCCTTATGGCTCACGTAACTACCGTCAACAAGCAGGTCCTATTCCATACCTTCTGGCTCAACATCTTCTCTCTAGCTTCGTCATGTACAGCTGGATTCCACGGTGAAAAACTGAAAATGCAAGCAGGATACAAATCGGTTGTATTGCGAGATTTCACCACCTCAGCAAAGGGGGCGTTGTGACAGGCATTGTAAAATAGCTTGATATCACGGACTGAAAAATAACTGAGGATGCAAATGCTTTTCTTTAAGCAGAACTAGGAAGGAATGTGAAATATACAGCCTTGATTGAAGGCCAGTAGCACTTCACAGACCAACGAGCCTTTCACAGTATGAGTTTTCAAGCCGGCAGTCCGCGCATGCGCGTTTGCGCTGGGGCTGCTGTACGTGTGCGGGGCCCCAGGCCGCCCTCTCCCGCCACTCCAGAGCAGCGGTCCGCGGCAACCGGAAGGTTGCGGGCCATTGGTTAAGACAACCCAATTCACCGGCATCCGTGGCGGAAATCTGCCTAGGGTGGGGTCATCGTGACAAGGCTGTGCCAGGTTAGAAGTTGAATACACCATCTGTGCCCAGGAATTCCTTACCTAATTGCGTAGGGGTCCTCTATTTTCGGTGGCTCAAATAAGTGACTGCTGCAAAGCCTGATGCTGTCGACCACCTTGCTTTTGAAAAGTTGGATGTCCTTTTCGTATCTATGACAGCAGCGAGCAAAACAAAACATGCTTTTGAGACTGTGGGCTCAGTGGCGGGACCTCTGCTCAACATGCAAAAGATTCCAGGTCCAAACCCACCCAACCCCCAGCATCTTTGCAGGGCGATGGGCCGGATCTCAGTCTGAGACCTTGGAGAACGGCTGCCAGCCCGAGTAGACCAGCTTTTCTCAACTTTTTTACCACTGAGTAACCCCTGAAACATTCTCCAGGCTCTGAGAAACCCCAGAAGTGGTGTGATGGTGTAGAATAGGGTTGGGAAGCACAGTTATGTACATGCCTAGGTCAGGCTAGCCCAGGCCCTCCAAATGAACCTCGCCAACCGTCCCCAACCAGAAACTTACAGCACTGCAGCCTCAGGGTTTGAAGGGCAGGTGGTGTCGATCTTATAAAAAATTCTGCGGGCGTACATGAGGATCTGCCATATGTGGTTATGGTTTCGCCTTCAGGGAAGAGAAGCACAAGAAAACCATTGTGAGTGGGCGGGCCGCTGCAACAAAAATTCTGCTTCCAGAGCTGAGCCGCACCCCACTGACCTCCACTTGGCAAAGGCTTTTTTCACATCCAGTTCACCCGACACAGGATCAACTAGTGGGTTGAAGACGGGCAGGTCGAAGACCAAGCGCTTAAAAACAGGAGGAAAGAGAAACTTTAGAATCCGGCTTGCGCAGGGCCAGGCACCCAAAAAGAAAAACACGATGAACAGTTTTGCCTCTTGGTCTCCTGGGAGATGTTGGCATAAGCCACAAAACTATTCCCCCTTCCTTCCAAGGAGCTTAGGCTGCCATAAGTGGTTTACGGACTCTTGTTTCAATTTTTTCCTCTGAACAAGCCTGCGAGGTAGGCTAGGCTGAGAGAATGTACCCACCTTCAGGTCTCCCAGTGAGCTTCAGGGGTTATCAGCCATAGGGACTAAAGATAACCTCCACGATCAGAAGTAGTAAACCTCAGAATACCGGTGGGCCAGGGGGAAACTTCCAGGGAGGCCCTCGGCCAGAGGAACTGGTTGGCTACTCTGTGCGACGAGGTGCTGAACTAGATGGACCACTGGTCTGATCCAGCCAAGCTCTTCTGATGTTCTTATGAAGGCCTCAGCCTCTATGCCTGTAGTTGGCCCTACAGAGGAATTAATTGGCCACTGTGCGAGACAAGATGTTGGACCAGATGGATTATTGGTCTGATCCAACAGGGCTCTTCTGATGTTCTTAGGATGCCTTGGTCGCTATGCCCTGTTTTTGGCCTTCTAGAGGAACTGGTTGACCAATGCTGGCCTAGATGGACCGGTGGTGTGATCCAGCGGTAATTTTATTCCTGTCTCACTGGTCCTAGCCTGATTACATCAGATGCCCTTTTTGAGCAATGCACCATTCCCATTGAACAACATGCTAGTCAACTATTAATATGAGGCACACCACTTCTTAGCAAGTTGGAATTTAGGAACGGACTTCTGGGAGGGGAAAAAAATTATAGCTATGCCCTATTTGATTGAGTGTGAAGAAGAGAGCCGATGCCAACGGAGACGCTTCTCCTTGGTGGTCTCCCATCTGACTACTGGCCAGGAAGACCCTGCTTAGCTTCTGAGATCTACCTACCTTGGCCTAGCCTGGGCTATCCAGGTCAGAGCTTCTCAACTAGGACTGCGCAAAGCGGCCGAAGCGCACAGCCCTATTCCCAGCCGTTGCCCTCCTCTACTTACTGGGCAGTCGCCATCTGGATAGTTGTCAGGGATGTAGACTGTAAACTTAAACACGCCGTCCTGATACAGGCCGTGCCGAATAAATATGACTCCAAACCACACTGGGGACAGAGAGGAGAGGAAAAATAAAAATTGTGAGCTGATGAAACTGAAGAAAGCTTTATGGTTGGGAAGGAACTGCCCCCACCCTCCCCACCAAACAAAAGTTACACCCAAACTTACTTAACGCTGACTGGTAAGAAGGCTGGATGTAGACCCCTGGCAGCTTCTGCTTCACCACCAGAGTACTGCATAAAAACCAAAATTGGTTAGCTGGGATGTGGATAGGGATGGCAGCCTCCAGGTGGAGCCTGGGGATCAACTGGAATTATAGCTCATTTCTAGACTAGATGGAGATGAGTTCCCCTGGAGAAAATGGCAGCTTTGGAAGATGGACTCCATAGTTCCCCTCCCTGCCTGAAACCCTGCCTTCTAGTGTCGCCCCCAAAGTCTCCAAATATTTTCCAACGCAGGGGTGGAAACCCTAGATAAGGATGTCAAATATATACGTAGACACTGTGCATCTAGCTTTCTGGCTTCCTCCTTTTTAAATAATGTTTTGCTGAAATTTTATAAGCAGTGAGATGACATGAACATTGGAAAAAATAAGAGTATAAGAGCTGCAGAGAAGATGAAAGGTAAAAGAAAATATATTAAGCTTCCCATTTTTCGGCCACAGAAACCTGCAAAAGTAGCCCAAAAGTTGCAAAACAGGATTCTCGCAGATGTTCCTCACTCTCAAACTATTAAAACTATTGAAGAATTCCAGCTGTGCAAAGTATCATTCCTTTCAGACCCACAGAGAAGGTCAAACCCTGGAAAACTGCCCCAGCTCAAGCAGCACAAAGGCCATTAACAGATCCCAAAGATGCTCAGAACGGAGAATGTTTCCTTTTGAGAAACAGTAGGGATTGCATGCAAACAATGCAGGCAAGACAGAACGACTTTTTCTTGTACCAACACACTTACAACTCTGCCAGGAGGGAGTACTCCAAGTAGAAAGGCCCGTATGAGGCATGCGTTCCATTTGTAGACTGTGCGGAAAGGGCAGGAGAAGCAGCTTTGGTCACCGGCACGGCGTTCTTGGGAATGGTCGGCAACTGCTTCTTCGGAGCGGAGCGAGGAGGGCTGGTCTTCGGCTCACCGGCCAGGGCTTTTTCTTCTGTTTCGGGCCTCTGGTGGAAAACAACAGAACAGGGGAGAGAAAAAACTTTCATTCCAGTGGTATTTCATGATGAAGCCTCGGGGGTTAACCACACATGGAGCTCAGACACCAAACTGAACTTTTACATGAAAATAATAATTCTGCCAGTTCTAACCTTACTAATGATATATCCGGCTGCTTTGTTGGATTTGGCTGCTCTGCAGCGGCGGAAATGGCTGAGGTCCAAGCCAGGCATCCAAACCAGCCTTGGAGATGAAGGTCAGCCTGTTTCTCAATGCCAAATATTCCCTGTGAACTGATGCCCTACTCGTCGTGGCCAGGAATTATGGTTGCTAATCTCCAGGTGGGTCATGGAAACCAGCCTTATAATGACAATTTATTTTCAGACTACAGAAAACAGTTCCCCGACAAAGTGGATGCTCTGGAGGGTGCGTTTGCTGGCATTATACCATGTTGAGCCTTGAGCCCCTTCCCTTCCTCAAACCCCTCTTGCCCCAAGCTCTACCCCCAGCCCCAAATTTCCAGGGATTCTCCCCCCTGGTGACGGCAATAGTATTCTCTCCCAAACAAGACTTTGTTTGAAAGTATAAAGTCAGGAGAATTACTCCAAGGTGGGTGAATAGCCTTAAGCAGGGTTAGTCAACCTGTGGTACACCAGATGTCCATGGACTACAATTCCCATGAGCCTCTGCCAGCCTTTCCTGGCAGGGACTCATGGGAATTGTAGTCCATGAACATCTGGAGGACCACAGGTTGACTACCCATGGCCTTAAGAACATAAGGGAGGCTATGCTGGATCAAGGTCAGTGGCATATCCAGGCCAACACTGTGTCATACAGTGGCCCAAACCCAGGTGCCTTCAGGAGGCCCACCAGCAAGGCCAGAACTCCAGAAGCCCTCCCACTGTTGCTCCCCCAACCACCAAGAACACAGAGCATCACTGCCCCAGCCAGAGTTTCCCATCCAGAAGTTGAGGCTAAGAGCCACTGATGGACCTTCGCTCCAGATGTTCATCCAATCCCCTCACGAAGCTGTCTATGCTTGGGGCTACCACCAACACTTCCTGCAGCAGAGAATTCCTTGCATTAATGACTCTTTGAGGGAAGAAGTCCTCCCTTTTTACCTGCTCTGAACGTAGTACTCGTTAAGTCTTGAAACACTTTGGGGTGACCCATAATCAGGTTGCGCTGTCAACTGGCTAGCAAAAATACCAGTTTGGGCTCCAAGTCTCCCGTTAGCAAGCGTCATTCAACTCCACTGTTTTGCACATAGTTGGGGGCACAGGAATTTACTCCCCCAATACATTTGCTTCGTCAAAAGTGTTCTGCCTTGGGTTACCGTGCATACTCTACCTTGCGTGCAGAACTCGAGGACATGCTCCAGAAGGGATTCATAACGTGTCTTCCAAGGAGAGGATGGTTAATCTCCCTAGGCCTCCCTACTGAATGGTGTTCTGGAGAGGCTTCTTATTCTGGAAAGACAAAGAGACATGGATCAACATGGCACCCTCTTGTCATATGGTGACACCACAATAGGCCACATCTTGCAGCCGGTCTCCTGGACTTTCAGTTAACTGGCCGTCCTTTCTTAATTGCGGCTGGAACCAAACGCTGTCCAAAACAGACGTCTCTCTTGTGGCCACGTACTTAATACCTGTGGCGTTTCCCGTATCTCAGGAAATACGAACAGTAAGAGCAAAAGACAAACACCTGCCAGCTTTGACACCAAATGCTGCTGGGGACCTGACACAACCATCCTCTTAGGTAACAACATTGTGGTCCGAACACAATCCTCAGGCAAAAAAGGCCTGGGAAATAGCCACACAGCACGCGTGAGCAGCCTTCTACCTAGAATCATATCACAGGTGTTTATAAACCTAGATAATACATTTCCTGCTTTCTCCCAACTAAAATGAAAGCAGCTGAATTGGCCCCAGTCCTGACCTGCTCTTTGCCTATGAATCGGCATGTGCTGGGCTTTGTTATTCAGCAGTCCGTTCCACACCGGCGAATTCTATTGTGCTCGGGGATGCTGGCAAGCTCCAGAGAGCCGTCTCATTTCCAGCATGACTGTTAACCCATTCTCCCACAGGCCTAGCCACCTTGAGGGAACTTAAGGACCCAGCAGGGATCTGGTCTCCCATCTTAGTCCAATGCTACCCGTGATTTGTTAAGAAAGTCTTAACTTGGAAAGCCAGCTTGGCGTCATGGTGAAGAGCGGCAGCCTCTAACCTGGAGAACCGGGTTCAATTCCCCACTCTTCCTCCACATGCAGGCAACTGGGTGACCTTAGGCCAGCCACAGTCCTGATAGAGCTGTTTCCACAGAGCCCTCTCAGCCCCACCTACCTTACGGGTGTCTGTTGTGGGGAGAGGAAGGGGGGGAAGGCGATTGTCTGCTGCTTTGAGACTCCTTCGGTGGTCAAAAGTGGGGTACAAAAACCAGCTCTTCACTTCGATGGTGCAAATATCTAGCTGCCCGCCTTTTATTTCAGCTCATTGCTACTTTGCTTTCCTCCTAGTTCGGTGGCTGAAGGGGCTTATCTTCTCCTCTCCCTCATTTTGTCCTCACACCTGCCCGGATTAGCTTAGAATGTGTCAATGGCCTGGAGCCACCCATCAAACTTTTGGGGCAGAGGAGGGATCCAAGCTCCGGTCTCCTAGGCCAGCGTTCTAACCACAGCACTGCACTGGGGCCCTTAAAGGCACAGTACGTTTTGCAAAGAACACGGGGACTCAACGAACATAGCCATGCCAAGGTTTACACCGGGCACAGACGCAGGAAGCCATTCTGATGCGTAGCAGCCATTCACGTCCGTGTCGCTCACCCAGGGCAATGACCGCCATTGTCAAAAGATGCACCCGTCATCAAAACTTGGGTGATTCAAAACCTTTGGCCGACCCCCCTTCCCTCCTACTAGTTATATATACCCTTTGCAAGCATCACATACACTGCGCCGTCCTCGGGAGGCATGAGCTCACCTCCCGAGCACGCCACGTAAAAATAGGCCAGTCAGAGGCCGCCAACTGGTTAGACTCGTCTGCCAGCTTTGCAATAAACAACGCCGACACACCTCCTTTAACTACTTCCTAGGGGAGCGCTTCTCAAACGTCAAGCCCTGGATGTTCTCCTGCCTCCATCTTCCGATCCTTTCATTAGGCGGCTTATTTTTCGCCGGGACTAAATGGGCCGGAGGAAACGGCAGGCAGTTCGGATGGTTCACGCAGCTCAGACAGACCCCAAAGGGAGTTGGGAACAAGGAGAACAGTTCAGGCGCAAGCAAAAAAAAAAAAAGAAGACACTGTTTGGGTTTTTTAAACAAGCATGGAAACTAAAGCTACAGCATTAAAGCCAGTCCAGGGTGTACTTTGGCAGCAAACATTCCATGCCTTTGGTGGAGATAAGCCATCCTGCTAGCTTCTACTGAGGGAGACATAATAAAATCAGAGTCCAGTAGCACCTTTAAGACTAACAAAGATTTATTTTCAAGGCGTGAGCTTTCGAGTGCAAACAGCAAAGAGACCCTTACTGTCAGAATCTGCCCCAGTTCTCATGACCGAGGTTGAAAGCCTAAGATTCCAGAGGGTTTAGTCACCAAATCAGCGGGTGACTGGACGAGATGCTATGTGCCCCAGCTCATCGAGAAGCCACATGCCTGAAAAAGAAAGATGCCAACTGCATGATAGGCCAAGGCATAGCATGGACAAGAACCTCTATCGGAAATTTATGAGCAGACTGTGATCATTACCCAAAATAGATGTGTGCTTCAGCACAAGACCCTTTAAGCAGGGATCCCCTGTGCCCACTGAAGCTTTCTGTGTGAAGCTGATGCAACCATCAACCTTTTAAAAATTCCACACTCTGGCCTCCAAGGGATTGAGGATACAGAGTTTTTCCCTTGCCCCACAACGACCCTGTCGGGTAGGTTCAGCTGAGAATAACATGCCCAAAGTCATCCAGCCGGGCTCTGGATGAGGCAAAGGGGATTGAACCCAACCTTCCTGATCTAAATACCAATAGTAGGGCTACTGCACTGCAGTGACTCTCAGTTCCACACTCAGACGAGGGATGATACTCATTGTTTGCACCTGGCTCCCTTATTGTCCCCAAGCCTGCAGCCAAAGGAAGCACCTTTCTTTAGTAGCTTTCCCCCAACCTAATGGCATTTAAAAGGCAATAGCTTACAATCTACTTATTCTTAAAGAAAGTCTTCACCTTCCACTGTCAACTACCTGGGACCTTTCCCAAATTTTCTAGCTACCCCTACGTGTTCTCTCTCTTCACTGGGCAAAGAGCTGCCAACTCAGCACAGCAAAACCCCAGGCTCCACTTTACAAAATGGTTTTCTGGTGGCGTCAGCTTTTCATTGTCCTTCCTTACCTGCAAGATGTCCCACACCTGTGCTTCATCTCCAGCTAAAGAAAGCATCTCTTCCTACAGACCCCTGTCTTTATCCTGCCCCTATTTTTAACCTGGCGTACTTATAAGGAAATCAGAACAGTTAATATGGTTCTCTGTTTTATCCTCAAATGAACCTGGGATATATGTGTGCTTCCCTTTGGTTGAAGGGAAGCCCAGGGCCACCCCAGTGAGTTTCTTGGCAAAGTGATGATTTGAACTCAGGTCTTCCTGTCCCTAGCTCAACACTGTCGCCATTAAACTGTGCTGAGTCCACCAGTGAAAAAGAGAAAAGCCAGGCTAGAAAAATAGATCTTCATCAAGCCCTTCATCAATAGCCTTCTGACAGACAAAGCTCTTCTTGTTGGATTTTAAGGGGACAAGTCTCCCTCCCAGTGGTCAAACTGCAACTTTAAAAAGCACACGACCCTGTTCAACGCACCCTACTTCTTTAAACACAAAAGACAACGTGGCTTTACCCCTATGCCTCTGAACCAGCAATCTGGCAGGCAGCCATTTAACAGGTGCAGTATTTTTGCTCATGGGAAGGAAGCCGCACCTGCTGGGCTCCAGCTTAGCAGGCAGCAGGGCCAATGCTGTGTTGCAGGAGCTCAACAGGTGAGGGTATCATCAGCTTACCCCCGTGTAAGGGTAAAAGGCACTCCTATTATGCAAGACCACAAGAGGGTCCAGGCCACAGGGCCCTCACCCCACTTACCCAAACTGAAAACAAAGAGTCACACACCAAGTTCTCCTTTATCATCTCAAAGGCATTTAAATATGGGAGCATGTCCACACTCATGCAGGTACTTTCTCTTTTTATACCTTCCCAACCGCACTTCCTCGCCCCCCACCTCCCATTGGCTGAGAGGCGGGGCTTACAATTTACACCTGTCTGCCTTGGGGGTTAATGCCTTTAAAAGAAAACAGAAGTTACAGGATAATACAGGATAACAAAAGCAAGAAGATACATTTTCACACCTGTTTAGCTTCCTGTCCACTTTTAGCATGTCAAGTGTGAAGTCAGCTGTTTCTGCAAAACTGTTGGGTTTTCCGCCCAAAACCACATATAAACCTTTGACCTTCGGCTTCTTAAAAAAAACATCCGTGGGCACCCCCTGCTTGCGGTTTTGTCTTTGTTTGGTGCAGAGGGGGAAATGGAGCTTATCCAGCATTTAATGTGTCCTTGACAGACCTATGCTTGACAGCTGTTAAGCAATGCTGCACGATGGGTACAGAAAGAAAAGGCTTCTATTGTCTATTTGCAACATAGACCCTGAAAAACCATCTCTCATTATCACAAGCCAAGGGAATTTCTCCTTTCTTCTCTGCCACCCCTGTTGAACTTCTGCCTGCCAGCCTGCTGGTGGGAAACTGCGGGCGCGGCGAAAGCTCCTCTCTCCTACCGCCTGCGCCTCGGGACGGGCAGCAATTCGACAGGGGCAGCTGCCTGCCACGCCCCGCCTCCCCCCCGGGGAACCCAGCTCCACCCGCCGAACTTCGGCCTGAAAAAGGGCCAACGCTGCAATGCAGCACCCTCGGGCCGGCCGGCCTCCCTCCTTCCCTTCGCCACCCGAAGCAGACCTGCAGCCTCCACCGCGGAGAGCCTCCAGCGCAGGCCGGGCTGTCAGCTCGAGCAAACGCGTTCCAGGGATATATAGGGAGGGGAGAAGAGGTGGCCCTGAGCGGCCACCGTAGATGAAGTTAGCGGCCTGTGCGGCGCATGCGCGCTTCCCATGCCTCGCCACTTCCCACCGCCTATTGGCGCAGCGCGTTCGGAGCCGGGTAACCGGCCCCTTTCCCCGCCCCTTTCCACGCCCCCTCGGCTCACCCGCCTCGGTGCCCCTCCTCCTCCTCCCTGGTTAGCCTCATCTGGCCTCGTCTCCCTCGCCCGACTGGCGCTCCCTTCGGCCGAGGCCGAGCGCTCGCCTATTGGCCAGGGCGCGGGCCAATCGCATGCCAGGCCCTGCCCTTTTGTGACTCCGCGCCAGCCTATCGACGCCGCTCGTCCCTTGTGAAGGCCGCCCCCTGGTTGCTAAGCGACGCCTCCGTGCCCAGCGCCGGCTCGGGATTGGATGCCCTCAGCGGTCCGCTTGGATGGGCGGGGAAGGTGGGAGGGGCCGAGTTAGGGGCCGGAGGTTGATTGACGGGAACAGTGACCTATCGATGCCCGGGAGGAGGTATTAAATGACAAGTGGCCTCGCCTATGGTAGGGCGGGGTTTGAGGCGGAAGGGGTTGGGGTCACGTGATGGTCAGGGGTCGTTGGGGGTGCTTCGTTTTATTTAATTATATTACTTTAAAATTTTATTTTACTGTTCATTCTCACAGCCCCAGCGTGGCAAATTGATGGTGACTGGGAGGGGATGTAGAGGGGCTGGAGTGTCACTCTAGGAATTAGGTTTCTCTAGGACTCTATGGTATATCATCGAGTCTGCCCTCCACTTAGCAACCAGCATTAATGTGGGACAGAATGGCTACATCCCTTCACGGGCCCTGTTCCCCACATGGAAGAGTTTCAGGAAGAAGAGAGAGGCCACAAATGCTGGCTAGCAGGCCTTTATCCATCCCCTGTCTGTCAGCATCCGACCTAGCTTCCGAGGTCCATGCAACAGTCTCCTCCAGGCTGGATTACTGCAACTTGCTCTATGTGGAGCTACCCTTGAAGCTTCTCTGAAAGCCCAAACTGGTCTTTATCAGGACCCAGTGGAGAACTCATATTCCACCCAGTTGCACTGGTTCCAAACTGGGACCATCATAGCTGCAGGACTACCTCCCCCATTCAACACACACACTGGTCCCCAACAGGGTCCCAAGCCTTAAGAATATCAAACTGGCCTAAGCCAGCGGCGGCCGGTGGCAGCAGAACCATAACAGTGGCTGCCTCCACACTGCCTCCAGATTGTTGTGCGCCTGTGCACGTGTCCCCACACATGCACACACCACTCCCACTGCCACCACCGCTGCAGTTGGGGTCATGGCACTACGGCAGTTGAGAACTGCTGATCTAGTCCCTTCTTGAAGTTGTCTATGCTTGTAACTGCCACCATTTCCTTCAGCACTGAATTCCACATGTCAATTTGTACCTTGCCTCTTCTCCCCAAAAGGGAAAAGGTGGCTTACCTTGCTCTCTGCTCCTCTATTTTATCCTCACAACAACCCTGTGAGGAAGGTGCGAGTGCTTAACTAGCCCAAGACCACTCAGAAGGTTTGGACTCAAAACCTAGATCTCTCCAAGCTGATACTTTTGCCACTGCATCGCACTGCCTCACAATCAGAGAACTGTGCCCAGCAACAACACGATTGAGGGTAAGGAGAAGGGAAGGACTGCGGTGTAGGGTAGCCATACACTTCTCCGTGCCTCCAGGCCTCGCTAGCTTCAGTGGGAAAAAGAGGTAGAGAGTGATGTCATGCATTAAAGTGCAACGCTACTTACAGTTTTTTCTAGAAATGAGGTCACCATAAATTCACATGCCTTGATGGTTCATAGAAGAACGACTCCCTAGAGTGTCATGATTTCATTTCCTGGTGTTCATTGGAAGTGGCATTACATTGTGCTGCATCGCTCCCTGCCCCCCCCCCAAAAAAAAGATTCCCTCTGGATCATGCCCAAAGACGCAGTCTTCCCACGTGTTTCCAGAATTGCAAAGGAATGTGAAAAGTATTTTGAAATTATTTAATTTTAGGATCTACATAGCACCACTAGGGGGTGTTCTGCCGCTGCTCTATTGGCAAAATAAAAAATCTCCCTGAGCTGTTCTGACCAGTGACAGGATGGACCTTGCAAAAAACAAAACAAAACAACTGTCAAAGATGATTTTGGGCAATGATTATTTTCTCACAAGTTGGTCATCTCAGATGCATATTGTTCATTTGTTCATCCTTTAAGGCAAACAGTATTTCCAGGTTAATTTTGTTTTCTGTGTAATTAACATCATTCCTTGAGCTGCTCACAGGTTTGAAACTTAACAGAACTGATAGAGGCTGTAGTTTGGCCTTCCGGTTCACTTGAAGAAGCTGCCATTTTCTCCAGGGGAACTCATCTCTGCAGTGTAGAGATCAGTTTTACTTCTGGGAGAACTGCAGACCCAACCTGAGGTTGGTACCCTCTGTCCCCAGCATAGCCTTTTTGGGGGTCGGGGGTGTCACAAGGAACCCCGCCTACGTTTTTCACCTGCAGAAAATCGAGCTGGATATAACCTCCAATTTTACAACCAGAAGTTTGATGAAGAAGCAGAACCCAAACAGTGTGTGGAGCATCGCCAGCCTTTGTCCAATTATTTACCATTGAGAAATCCTTGAAACATTCTTCAGGTGTCAAGTAATTCCAGAAGTGGGACGATCATGCAGAACATGGTTGGGAAGCAGAGCTGTGGACACACCCACCGGGGGCCCCTCCCCTTCCCACCCCTTCCAGGCCCATCACTGGCCATTTTGGGAGGAGGGGGGGTCAACATGACCATATATGGTCATATCACCCAATAAATGTTTAACACATTTTAAAAATATATTAAAAATTAATTAATTCCATCTCTTCCAGGGTATGTCAAGAATCCCCAGGGTTTCATGAAACCCTGGTTGAGAGAGGCTGCATTATAAGCTCATTCGGTATACCTGCAGTGCTCAGCCATCAATCGTTATGTTATTCAGTACTTGATGGAACTCTAAAGAATATGCTATCCGTACTTGGAATGTAAAGAATGAAACAGAATTTTAAGACAATGTATGGGGGGGGGGAGTTGTTATTCCCTGTTGTATTTAGTTCATACAATTTAAACACAAACACCATGGTTTGCTTTTAGACTCCAACTGAATAACCTAGACTCGTCATCTTAATCTGAGGAATCCTCCGCTCTGCTTTTAGAGCACGATCAGGTACAACCGCAGGAAACACAAGTCTGGTAAACAACCTTTGATCAAGCATGTTCCATAATATAATTACCCATTTTATTTATAGGTGTAATTGTATGAGGGGTTGTAGCCAGACTGGAAACCAATTTGAGGCTGCGTTTCCAGTGAAAATTAATTTGTTGACGGAGCACAATGATACTACAAAGCACTCGTGCTTGCCTAATTTGAGAGGTGATCCGACATAACGCTGTTCTTTTCCAGCCTTTCTCCCCCTCCTCTTTACGTTTTTGTTGACTTGCATATGGAACCCGAGTTTTACGCAGAAGTCACTTGCTTGCTTTCGTCTCTTGATTACCTTCCCTGGGAAGTGACATATTAAGCAAAATTGTGGTTGATAATTTGGAAAAGGTACTTTAAAAAAAAAAGAAAAGAAATCACATTCTGATGATCAAAGCACCAAAGAAAACACTGTGGAGGTGGAATAATAAAATGTAATAAAATGTGGGCTGGGAGGGGAGGGGATCCTAAAATTATGTTTATTGGAAACACCAAAGGAATAGCTGTTAAGAGGGAAAGATCTAGTTCAGTAAGGCATGTCTCCTCAGAAGTAAGCCCCAGTAAGTGCTGCTTTGGAGCCGAGTCCTATGTTACACACACAAATATATAAGGCTGCCAAATACCAAATCAAATGATCAGCCCATCAAGGAGTCTCAGACAGAGGTCTTTCACATCACCTAATGCTGGGGACTTGAACCCAGGACCTTCCGCATGCGAAGCGGATGTTCTGCCCCTGAGCCGCAGTCCTGAAGATAGGTTTGGTCTCTTCACTGGAGTTTCGTTCCACATAAGTGCGACCAGTCGATGTGATCATGCCCTGTAGTTTTTGGAACCGGGTGACTGGATACAGGCCGCTGCTTTCAGAAGCCTCCGTCCGAAATGACCCCTCCGCCGATTAAGACTTGTCGGAATAATTGAAGGGATCGCTGGCTATGAAATCTTTAATTGGCCCTGGTAAGAACAAGAAGAGAGCTCAGTGCCCGCAACCCAAAGGCCATGAGAGCCGCCTTGCAAAAGCTGAAGGGTCTGAGCTTAACTTTTTTTCTTTCCCAGGCCCGTTTAATATTTATTTCCCCCCTCGGCTGACATGCTGTGGCTAATCAGAATGGGCAAGAAGGTTATATCGCCTAAGGCACGCGGTGTTATGCAGAAGCGCCGCATAACAATTTGATGAACAAGCAGAAGGATTTCCTTCGAGGGTACAACACAATAGGCACGGGTATCATGCGCTAGCGATGCGCCTGTTCATTTCGACCACGCCTGGGTAACT
Organism: Paroedura picta; assembly: GCF_049243985.1. Classification (NCBI taxonomy): domain Eukaryota; kingdom Metazoa; phylum Chordata; class Lepidosauria; order Squamata; family Gekkonidae; genus Paroedura; species Paroedura picta. The sequence goes on from NC_135382.1 coordinate 36,225,873, forward strand.
ACCCTGTGACTTATGTCCGACGGTCTTATCACGTCTGGATGCTCATCTAGTCCAACATCGGCCGTGAGAGAGTTTCCCTGAAAATCCCAGAACAAGATTCTGTCCCCCTGTCTCAACCCCATTCCCTTTTGGAGGAGTTCTTTTCATAATTCTGGATTCCTGCAAACAATTTTGGATGGTAGTTAAATCGTGTGTGTGGCAAATCGGCACCTGTCGTGACTTGAGCCTCTCCCATTCCTTCGTCTAAAATATTTTCATCCCTTCGTTTCCTCAGAGGGCTTTCAACTCACACCCCTTAGGCATCATAAAGGAACAGAAAAACAGATCTGTTAAAGTTACTGAACGAAAGCCAAACAACATGGAGATCTGGATTGCACCTTGACTAAACCAAAGGGTTGCCAGCTGGCTGCTTTTTACTCCTTCTGGCTGGTAGCTGGATGGATCGCTTTCTATATAATAGAGGAAATAAGAAGAAAGCCGGGTTATAAAGTTTAGTGCTTTTTAAAGCAATGGATTTTGCTGTGCTTCACCTGTAAAGAATTCTGAAGCAGTTGGCTTGCCATCCCAGTTATTTATTTTAATGATAATGATTTTTATCTCACTTTATCTCCTTAGACCTGGCTTGCCTTCTGCCTGTCCACAGCAGGTAAACCTGGGCCCCAGTTCCTCCCCTCCAGAAACTGTGGAGTGGGAGAAAAAAATGCCATAAAAATGGCTCCCATGGTGATAATCTAGAACTTTTCATGAGTCACTGTGGTCTTTACCATAGAGATAAGAAGTTCCTAGAGCATCGCCCAGAAGTGACATCACATCCTCCCCAAACTCCTCCCTTCCCATGCACTACCCTTAAAATCCTCTATTGCTTGTGGAATCAATGCTGGTAATCCTATACAAGACTAGCAGGATCCAACAACACAACAGCACATAGCAAACTCATTAAAAAAAAACAATAACAGTCTATCAACAAGACAAAAAAGATAAAATCTATATCCTTGCTAAAAAAAATACAATATATGTTACACATACCACTGAGCCACAGCCCCTCCGCTAAAAATATTGAAATCTAAAAAGCATAGCCAAATCTGTACAAACAGGTAACTGTCTACTAGAACTATGGTGAAACAAGCTATCTACATCTATTTACAAGGTATTTTACATCTGTATTGTTACCCAGGGCATGCTATCTTCATCACTATGGCTTCGGTTTAACTCATTTTTGTAGAAAAGTCAACCCAAACTGTGTTTCAAAATATCGTTTCAGCTTCTTTGAATGTCCAACAAGGCCTCCAGAACCATGAGGATTTATTGGACTCTGAAACATTCAGGGACCTCTAGAGTCCATCAACGTTCTCTTGAAAATTTCAAGGCCCGCCAGGAAGGGACGGTGGGGGGCGACCTTCGATCTTGGTAGGAGCATTGGAAGAACCCTGAAATCAAATCCATGTTTCATATTTCTTTGAAAGGACATGATCTGTTTGAAGGACTCTGTTACAGGCATTTGGGTTTTTTAAACTTCGCATTCTATTATCCCAGAAAGACGGTGCTCCCTCCCCATTCCATTTAACACTCCATAGGCCCTCTCCATGCACAAGCTGTCCCCCCTTTTCTCCATTCCCTTTGGCAGGTCACAGTGACCAACCAGCCTGTCGTTCTAGGATGACAGGAAGTCTTAAAGGTAGCATGTACATGTACAGAACAATAAGAGTGCGTACACACTTTGATTCCCCCCCCCAAAATGAGTATTCTGGCTCTGCTCCTTTTCACCTCCTGTTAACTTTTGAACGGCTTCTTTTCATAATTCTGGATTCCTGCATCCCGGTTTCAAATGGCAGTTAAAAATGGCACACAGCTCGTCCCGACGCAATTGAGTTTGACAGCCTGGCCATCAAAACTAAAAATAAATGACTTCACATCCAAATAATAAGTTATAACAATGTTAGCCTGCATAGGAATTGCAGGAGCGGATTCAAATACAATATTAATTTTAGGGATATGAGTGAGGAGGGAAGGAGAGAGAGAGAGGCAAAGCAACAAACCCTCTTCATATAGCCAGTCTCATCTTATCCCCCAGGCAACGGGCTGCCTTTCACCTCGGTGGCTCGGCAATTATCTGGCATAATGACTGCAGTGCAAATAAGCGGGGAGATTTTATTAAACCAAACGAGCAAATCATGTGCGTCTTATTGCGGTTTGATTGACAGTGACAACTGTCGAGCAGACATGGATGCGAAGATGATAAAGCAGCTCGCAGGGAAGCTCTTGATAATGTTACTCTTGATAAAGTTGCCTTGGCAAACCTTGCTGAGTAAATAAAAGGGAAGGAAATAGGATGCAGATTAATTCACGTCATTTGCCACCCGGCGCTGGGTGGGAGGGTAGGAGGATTGCGCCGGGCGGCAGAGGGAAGGGGGGGAGAGAAGAACCTTGCGGAAGGTGCGGTACGTTGGCATTTCATCTGAATTCCAAAATTGCATTCACCAGCCACACAGACTTTACAATAATATATTAATATTAAAAGTAAAGGTCATTCCACATAACAGCTAAGCTGCCTGAGCCTCAACCTTTCCATCAGTAACAGGCTGGTGGGGGAAGGTGGAGAAGGAAATGAGACGGAAGGATCTGAATAAAGGATGGTGGGCGGGGGGGGGGGTTGTTATGGGGAAGGAACACACAACAAAGTTTGGGGGGCCGGATACAATTACAAACATCAGTTGGGGTGAGCATGGGGTGAGTGTAAATGAAATCTTGAATAAAACTTTGTCGGTCTTGAAGGCGACTCAAACTTGGTTCCGCTGCTTCAGGCCGACATGGCGACCCACCTGGCCCAGCGTGCTTGGACTTCCATGGGGAAACCAGTGGGACTGGCTGGGTTAGGTTTTCACATTGTCCGATGACTCCATGATGCACTGAACCCTGTTAGACAACCTGGTTTTAATTGATTATCAAGGAATGTGTCTTGAATGAGTCTTGTAACATCTTGTAATAGGAATTGATTCTGGGCTGCCACCTGGAAGGACATCCTGAGCCAGTTTCTTCTGGAAGCTGTACTGTGTTGCTTTGAATGGTGGATGAAAGGACCAAGGAGTATTATGACTGGCCACTAAACTTAGGCTTGCATCCACCAGCCAAGGAGAAATACCAGAGTCCATGAACCACAAGAAGCAGGCCACATCCTCACAAGCATTCTGAAGCATCTGAAAGACAATTCAAATGTTGGTGGGGCCATAACTACACGTGGTCTCTAGACTACAGAGATCAGTTCCTCCAGAAGAAATGGCGGCTACAGAGTACGGTCTCTATGATGTCACATCCCTGCTGAGCTCTCTCCCTTCTTCTCTTTTCTGGTTTTATCCCCAATTCCTGTGAATTTCCCTATCAGGAGTTCTCAACCGTAGACTGACATGAGCTTTCCTGAACATGAGAGAGTTTCCGTTTGAGGCCAATGGGTTTGACTCTATGGAAACTCAGCACCCATTCCCCTTCTGTTGGCCCTTCCAAGAAGGTGGATAGAAATAGGAATGTTATTGCTCAGATTTCTTATCGCTGATGTATTTTTCAATGCTACTAGTGTGTAAGTGAACATTATACTATATACATTGTTGGTAACTGTGATATAAACCGTGATATAAACCATGCATAGAAATTATCTACCGTTACTCGATGATAACAAACAAATCTATAAAACCGGTTGCAAAAAGTGGAAAGCTGAAACTGTGAACAAAAGTATTAAGAGCCAGTTTAGTATAGTGGTTAGGAGAATGGACTTCTAATCTGGTGAGCCGGGTTTGATTCCCTGCTCCCCCACATGCAGCCAGGTGGGTGATCTTGGGCTTGCCACAGCACTGACCGGGCAGTGATATCATGGTTTTCTCAGCCTCACCCACCCCACAGGTTGTCTGCTGTGGGGAAAGGGAAGGCGAATGTAAGCCACTTTGAAGGCGAATGTAAGCCACTCCTTCAGATAGAGAAAAGTGGCATATAAGAGCCTACTCTGCTTCTACTAGTTGGGTGTCTTATGCAGTCTAAAAAAGGTAAAGGTATCCCCCCCTGTGCAAGCACCGAGTCATGTCTGACCCTTGGGGTGACGCCCTCCAGCGTTTTCATGGCAGACTCAATACGGGGTGGTTTGCCAGTGCCTTCCCCAGTCATTACCGTTTACCCCCCAGCAGCAAGCTGGGTACTCATTTTACCGACCTCGGAAGGATGGAAGGCTGAGTCAACCTTGAGCCGGCTGCTGGGATTGAACTCCCAGCCTCATGGGCAGAGCTTTCAGACGGCTGCCTTACCACTCTGCGCCACAAGAGGCTCTTGCCTTATGCAGTCTAATGCATTTTAAATATATATATATTGTAATCTGCCTTGAGTTTCAGTGCAAAGGGTGGGCAATCAAGCAATCAATTAATTATATCAATTATATTTATTATATCAACTATATACCCATAGTTACCATCAGGAAAACCTGTGTTCATTTCTCATAAGAGCCAGTTTGGTGTAGTGATCAAGAGTGCAGGTGTGATTCCCCACTCTTCTTTTATATATAAAATAAATAAATGTATATATAAATACATATATTTATTTTTCAGATTCCCCACTCTTCTTCATGACCTTAGGCTAACCACAGTTCCCTCAAAACTCTCTCAGTTCCACCTACCTCCCAAAATCTCTCTAGTGGGAAAAGGAAGGGAAGGGGATTGTAAGTTGCTTTGAGACTCCTTTGGGTAAAGAAAAGTAGGGTATGAAAACCACCTATTCTTCATCTTCTTGCCTTGCTTCAGTCTTGTGTCACTGACAGAGACAACAAGTATTTGAAAAGCCCAGATTTTTGCCCGTGAATAGAGAAGATCATACAGGCAGCATCCAAAAACAGCCATTATACTGATTTATGCCTCTTGGCCCAGCAATTACCTTATTGAGATGGCTTCCAAAGAAGCACTTCCAAATGCTAAAAAGGTCATCCAAACCAGAAGCCAACAATCACCTCAGCAATAAAACCTCAGTCCGAATATCAGTACCCCTAACAGCAAACAAAACAATAAATAAAAAGTCATAGCATGAAGGCGACAACAAAACTACTTAAAGACGAGGCATAAGGAATAGCCATTGTGAGTCCCAGTTTAATCAATGGAATAAGTCTTGAGACAGCTTACAAATAAATACTTCAAATGATAAAAAGTCATCAAAAGTAGCAGCCAGCAATGAAAGCAGCAATAATACCTCTGTCAGATAATCAGGACCCATGACAGCAAACAAAACCATCAATAAATACAAACCCATAACATAAAAGCAAATAAAGGGGGGAAAAAACTAGTCAAAGAGGAGGGAATGGGGATAAAGCGCACATGAGCCCTATGAGGTCAACGGGACAATTTCAGTTACCCTTGCTAACAAATTTAGCCAACTTGTTTGGGCAGAACCAGCATCCTCAAGGCAGCAGAAAGGTATGCCTACACACCTTAGCATCTTATAACTATTGATTTCTCCACCAGCCCTCTTACTTATCAAGGCCTCCGAAGTTACACACTGTTTCTCATTCTTTTCTCTTACAATTCCACAATCTCTTTGGTAATAATGTTAAGCTGAGGGTTTTTTTTAAATATATGCTTTAGGCTTTAAAATCAGTTGCCTGTCTCCCTCCCCGCGTGCCTGATTCCAGCCCTTTAGAAAAATCAGCTTACTTATGAGACATTAGAAGTATTATTGCCTCCTTTAATATTTGCGATGGTCTCCAGGAAATGTATCACAACCTGGCATTTATTAGTGCTAGGCACAAGTTAGGGGCATGTTATTTGATTTAAATAACAGCTGGGAGCTACTGTTTGAGTCTGGAAATATATTAGTCAGGAACAATCTCATTTAATAACACCGAAACTAATAAAAGGGAGGGAGGGGGGGATAAAGTATTCCAACTTCTTCAAAATTGAATTTATGAATATTGCTTAGCAGGATTAATGATCAAAAAAGCCCAACCTGTTTGTCATGTTATTACTGTATTTTCCATTTAAATGCAAAAACGGGGAGTTGAAGAACCAGTCAGATTGAGGATTGTGGCAAAAGGCAGCCATTTCTGCCCATCAGCTTGGAGACCCGCGATAAACTTTAATTACGAGGTCAGGTAATCAAATTATAATCAAGTGGATGCGCATAAAATCTATGTTTGAAATTAATCAGATACACATCGACAGCCCTGTACTACTGTACCTCTAAAATGTACAGAAAGACATTTCATTTTCATTTAAAAGTCACCTTAAGGACTTCCCCCTCAATTTTTTTCAAGTAGCTTAATTTGATTTGGACCCCCCCCCCCTCTCTCTCTTTTTGTTCTCTGTAATAACGTCTAGCTCCCTTAACAATTTTATAAAAATTAATCATGGTATTTTTAAAGGCATATTTCAGACTTCGAAATCCACCACCACGCTGAATGAGTTCCTGGTCCCTCTGAAATGATGCTGAAGGACATTGACTTTCACTTTGAAAACTTTTGTTATTTACCGGTTTTTATTTTCTGCGTTGGACTTGTGAAGATTTGGTTTGAATGTTTCTTGCGAGCTGCTTTGACATATGGCAAAAGATGGAGAGAAATAGTTAAAATAAATGCACTTTCAATAAGTTCTTTTTACATTCAATTAAGGTGCCCCCCCCCCATAAATGCCACATGACTACTTGCAGCTGATTCTAGAAGCAAAATGTCCAGGAATCCTGTGATCTGAAGGATTTTCACAACAGCTTAATCTCAAATAACAAAATGGGACAACGGTGAGGGATCTGTAGACATCAGGTTCCAGAAGATCTTTTGGCAGACTCCAAACTTTCTTCTGAAAGTCACTCACCCAGGTCAGGTCTAAAGGCCTGACCAGACATGACACTGTCCACTTATACCCTTAGCAATTGTTGTGTCTAGCTGGATGTTGCCAAAGGATACAGTTCACATTCTCTTCTGAGCATGAGGGAACAGAGGGCATGCGAGGAGGAAGAAAAGTTGGACACAGCTTTCTACAACCCAATTCTATTTGTTCTACAACCCAATTTGTTTGGACACAGCTTTCTACAAACCAAAGGAGTCTCAAAATAGCTCACAAAGAACTTTCCCTTCTTCTCACCACAACGGATACCCTGTGAGGTGGGTGAGGTTGAGAGGACTCTGAGGGAACTGGGACTGGCCCAAGGCTACCCAGTTGGCTCCATATGGAGGAGAGGGGAATCAACTAGGTGCTCCAGTTTAGTGGTCACCACTCTTAACCACCACACCAAGTAGGTGCAGAGATGTAGGAAGCTGGTGTAGAAAGACATCCAAGCTCCATTTATATTGTTGGTATGACGGGTTGGTGGTGCCTGGTTCCTGCTACCTTCTGTTCCGTACATAGTTGAAACCCATTACTGCAGGTCTTGTCCTCTGCTGCACACAGGAAGCTTTCCCTGCCCTCTTCCAAGTGACAACCCTTCACATGTATCAAGAGAGCCATCCTGTCTCCTCTCCACCTCCTCTTCTCCAGGCTGAACATTCCCAAGTCCCTCAGCCTTTCCTCGTTGGATGTGGTCCCCAGGCCCTGGATCGTCCTCGTCGCTCTCCTCTGCACCTTCTCCGGCGTTGTCCACATCCCTGGGGATTCTACAATGCCCACAGCAGCTTACAAAACATAAATATACACAACATAACTGAACCTCATGAAAGAGCAAGTCAAGCCTGAGTTTTTTCCTCTTGGCTGTAGATGGAGCCATCACACAATCTTTGCAGAAGCAGAGTCTTGCATTGTGACAGAGATATTTTAGCAAGAAGTCTTACTTTTTTTTTTTTTTTTGGAGGGGGGGAACTAAATTTATACATGAACTACTTATTTATTTATTTTTTAAAAAAACCCTTAAGAAACACAATCATGTTCATTTAGCCAGGTTGACTCCTCAGTCAAAGTCCAGAAGCAGAAGAGGAAAAGGGGGGAGAGGGATCTCTAGCAATCAACTTTTATTCTTTCTGGCAATTATCTGCTTATCCAGCCTTCCTTCAGGGAATCTCCAGGGGAGGTGCTGGCAGGTTCATTTGGAACATTAAACCCACACCTGTCTGCATCTTTTACCCTAATTTTGCCTTTTGTAAATATCTTCCTCCATCACTTGAAATGAAAATACCAGCTTCTTTGCTGATCCTATTGTGGCATAGCAGTCAGAGTGCTTGACCACAAAGGCCTGAGTTCAAATCCCTGCCCTGAGGGAAAGAAAGAGAGAGATCTGGTTTACATAGACACATACTAGTGAAGGGTCCTTCCATTATCCGTGTCTTCCTTCGGCTCTCTCCTCACCAGAACTAGGGTACCACCTCTTGAAATAACATCTTCCTACTCTTGGAGTACAGGAGGCAAAGACTGCTGAGAGTTCATGTAGAAAAAGGCAACAATAGTTATACGGAGGGTTACAACGTGGTTAAGAGCGGTGGCTTCTAATCTGGCCAGCCGGGTGTGATCCCCCGCTCCTCCACATGCAGCCAGCAGGGTGACCTTGGGCTTGTCACAGCCCTGATAGTGCAGTTCTGACCGAGCAGTCCCATCAGAAGCTCGCTCAGCCTCACCTACCTCACAGGGTGTCTGTTGTGCGGAGAGGAAGGGGAGGAGATTGTAAGCTGCTTTGAGACTCCGAGCAGTGAAAAGCAGGGCATAAAACCCAGCTCTTCTTCTTCGTCTTCTTCTACAGCCCAGTAGAAAGCGGGTGAAGGCCTGCACCATCTGTGATGGAGAAGAACAGGAGCTAAGCAGAGGAAGAGGGGAGGGAGAGTCAATCCTGAGGACACCGGGTCTGCAATCCTACAGTGCTGGCAGCAAAAGTTATCTCGGACTGGGTTAGCTTGGGCTACTTAAATCAGGCCTTCGTAAGCTTACCCCGTTCCTATTACCTGCAGCTCTCGCGGCCAACGCTGTAGGACGGAGGTTCTGCTTTGTGAACATTCGTCGGCAACCACATGAAGCAAAACTTACAGCCACTGACTTTGACGCCCAAACCGTGGAATGTGACTCTGTGCCTTCCTTTTAAAGCCGGCCAGAGCTCTGCAAACAACAAGGCTCTGGCTCTGCCAGGAAGCCTTAATGTGTCTGTGGATACTGATGCGCATTCCTCAGCCACACCACACAGGGAGCCACGTTGGCTGCATCTCGACCCCGGGCCCAGATGTTTCGAACGTGGTCTGCTGAGCTGTGTGTGTGTGTGTGTATCTCTGTGTGTGTGTGTGCGGGGAGGGGAACGGGATGAAAGACTGTTTTCTCTCAGGGGTCTAAAAGAGCGACATGTGCCCCTATCTCCTCCATATACTTTTTGCGGTTCGTTGTGTGTATAAAATTAAGAAGGGACAATATAAGCCCTTCTGGGACCCCATTAGGGAGTCAAGTGAGATAGAATTGAAATTTCGTTTGTTCATTCGTTTGTTCATTTGTTCGTTCATTTATTCATTCATTGGATTTCTAGCCTGCTGCTCCTGGACTAGCCGGCTTGCGGCAGCTCACAAACGTAAAACTAATCCAGTCAGTAAAACAAGTTGAATAAAAACATCAGTTGAAAGTAAACAATAATAACATTGGTTGGGTATACTAATAAATATAAGTCTCCAGCATCATATGGTTTTTATACTGGGGGCTGCTGGAGGGGCCATGAGATGAAGCATCTTAGCTTCAACAAAAGCTGGCAGAAGACCTCCGTCTTGCAGGCCCTGCAGAGCCCAGATAGCCCCATCAGGGCCCTTAGCTCTTCCGGAAGCACATTCCACCAGGTAGGGGCCAGGACCGAGAAGGCCCTGGTCTTGATTGAGGCCCAACGGGCTTCCCTTGGGCCGGGGACCATCAACCTGTTGGTATTTGATGAGCGATGAGCTCTTGGGTGGGTGGGGGCACAGGCAGACAGATAGTCCCTCAGATACGCTGGGCCCAGGCAATGCTTCTGAAATATTCTCCCACTGAAGGTCTTCGACTTGGCCTTCCCTTTCCGTTCCTCCCACTTAGAGGACTCCAAATGATGTAATCTCTTAATGAGTGACAGGCAGCTGATAGCGACTTTTGGCTAAGACCTGTTAGGATAAGAATGCACAAACTGAAAAGCCTATTATTGGCAGAAAGACGGCCATACTCTCCTCGGAAAGCTGCTGATTAATTATGAAAATGCTTATTAAGCCAGATTCCTGGTTTCCTTTCTTTTTCAAAACACCCCGTTTTTGTTAATACCTAGATTTTAAATAATAGCGCTGCGATGCGTCCAACGTAAACGGATTGTTCCAGGGCTTGTAGTATTAGACTTTACTAGGCATTACAGGAGGGAAGCCAGAAATGAAGTTGACCTGAGGAATTCAAAATACTAATCTGGGAGGGGAGGGGGGGAAATGGCCAACAAATCGAAAGCAAAGACGCCAGCCTGGTGTAGCGGGTAAGAGGTGACCATGGCCCCAGTCACTTCTCTCAGAACAGTTCTCTCAGAGCTTTCTCTCAGCCCCACCTACTTCACAGGGTATCTGTTGTGGGGAAAGGAAGGAAAGGCAATTGTAAACTGCTTTGACATTCCTCAAAAAATAACTCCTTCTTCTTCTTCTTCTTCTTCTTCTTCTTCTTCTTCTTCTTCTTCTATCTACTACTTTGATTTGAGTCCTGTAGGACCGTAGAGACCGATGAGATTTTCAAGGTATAAGGTTTTGAGAGTCAAAACTTCCTTCATCATATACTGGTGACGTGAACTTTGACCCTTGAATGCTAATGCCATGAAAATCTTGTTGGTCTCCAAGATCCTGCTAGAGTAGAATCTGGCTCTCCAACTGTGGTCCAACAATGCTGCCCTCCTCAAACTGTCTTCTGTCTTGTAACATTGGTCCATTTGCATCAGTTGGCATCATCTCCTCTGGCTACTCCACTGAAGCCCTTCCCCTTGTCAACCTCTGTCCTCCCCAGGCCTCACCCCCAAATGTACAAGAATTCCCCGTTCCAGAGTTGGTGACGCTAAACCTGCTACATCTGCACCTGAATTCTCCTGAACGATTTCCAAACTCCAGTCAAGGAATACGGTTTACTGTGTCATGGAACTGGATAGTTTATTGGCCTAGACATTCAGGAGTCTGGAGGAGCATGTGGCTCACAACAAGACTGGGGAGAGAACAGCGTCAGACAACGCTTTGGCCCAAAGGAATGTTGACAGCTTTTCTGTATTCCCATTTCCATTCCTCTCCAACATTTTTTTCTCTGAGTAGACAATAGGAATCGGGATCAGAAAAGATATGGTATAAATCTCGCTATTCAGGGCATATGTAATGTTCTCCCACCCCACTCTTTCTTTGACTATCTCCATGACAAATCACAGGCGAGCATGGCCATGTGCAAACCCTTTATGTCCCCCAGATTAATGATTGCGGAGCAAGAGGCAGCCAAAACATGGTTCCACTCACACGGAATCTTGATTAAGTTCCAGAAAGAATCAAAGGAAACAATCCTTACATGGTTGCACTATGCTTTTTCAATCAGACCCCTTGCTGTCTAAGTAAAGAACTCGGCAAAAGCCCGACCTGGCCTTGCAAGCTTTCCAAAAACACTTGGCAGGTGTCAGGAAAACTGTTGGTTGGTGCTGGGGCACCCATGGGCCTCACATTGGGGATCCCTAGTATAGCTACTCTCCAGAAAGCTCCAGCGATCATAAGAAGAGGCATTCACAGGATGTGTTGCATGCCGTTGGATCTTGGCCATTCATGCTTCTGAAGGGGTAACATTAACTCTGCTCCTTTCTTCCTATCATAACTTTGGATCTCATTCTATACTCTAAAGCAGGGGCAGTCAAACTGCGGCCCTCCAGATGTCCGTGGACTACAATTCCCATGAGCCCCTGCCAGCGAATGGGGGAACTCAGGATCTCGCTGCTATTTGTTTGTGTATTTTTGGCAAACCAGATTAATTCAAGACACGTTTTTGGGCAATGAGACAAGCTTCCCGAAAGCACAGAAGAATCTTCTGGAGGTTGTTAAATGCTGATTATATAGACAGCGACGGTAATAAATGAGAAATCTATTTAGGCGAGACTCCATATCACATTTAGGGGAAACGCTGGGAAATGTCTCTAGGATCTCTTCTCCCAGGCGTGATGTTGGTTTCCCAGGGCATTTCTTGGGGGTGGGGGGAGATTCAAATAACATTGGGGCCTTGCGGAGAAGGGAACGGTCGGACGCGTGCCTTCCGAGACAGAGAGACAACTACAACAACAATGCAATTCAAGGCGTGTTCAGTGAAAATAGGAAGTCTGGTATTGAGTCCAGCGTAATAGCAATAGTAAATATCCCACCCTTTCACATCACACAGGTCAGTTTAAAATATTTAAAACATACAGTTAAAAATCTTTACAAGTTTACAATTTTCCCAGCTAAAATTTCCCCAGACCGTTTTTTTTTTCTTTTCTTGATAACCACATTTGCACATCTGCAGGAAGCTGAAAACCAGGGGTGACACCGAATTTCTCAACTCCATCGCTTTGACTCATTCGGTTTCTGCCTCTTCCTCTTCCTTGTGCAAATGAAACCCGCTGCTCTTTTATTCTGCACAATGGCCTGTTTCTTTGAGCCAAAGATGTCCATGTATAAAAGATGCATAACTTTTTCAAAGTGTCAAAGCAACACAAAACAGCGTAAGGGAAAGAAACCAGTAGGACGGGCGGTTACAGAAATGGGCAAACAATGCATGGTGAAAACAGAGGGAAAGAGAGGACACCTTTAAAATCAGAGTCCAGTAGCACCTTTAAGACCAACAAAGATTATTCAAGGCGTGAGCCTTGAATAAATCTTTGTTGGTCTTAAAGGTGCTACTGGACTCTGATTTTATTGTCCTACTTCAGACCAACACGGATACCCATTTGAATCTATCCTTATAGAGGATACCTTTGTACATCTCTAGTTGAAATGTGGCCTTCCTAAACCTTCCTGTTTCATTTTTAGTCCCATCTTTATTCCACTCTTCAGGGAGATGCACACAATTACTTCCTCTGTCTTATCCTCACACCAGCCCTAAAAAGGAGCCACTGTCCCCCCTCAGCTGCTCATTAACCCAGGAAGCCTTGCTCAGCTGTGCATGCCTGGTAAACGCACACATACGCACTGTCCAATGCCCATTTTAAGATTACAGCAGTTCTATTCTGCTCAGGATGTGAACTGCTCCACTCAGGAGCAGAAAATAAAAGAAAATAAAAGAAAGTTGGGCTTTATCCCCCACTTTTCCCTACTCAAAGGAGTTGCAAAGTGGATGACAATTGCCTTCCCTTCTCCCCTCAACAGACACCCTGTGAGCAGGTAGGGCTGAGAGAGCTCTGAGAGATCTGTGACTAACCCAAGGTCACCCAGCTGGACGCAGGTGGGGGAGTGGGGAATCAAACCCGATTCTTCAGTTTATAGTCCGCTGCTCTTAACCAGAAAAACACGCTGGATCTCGATAGGTAGAGGAAACGTTGGAAGTCGCTAGTTGGAAATAAGATGACTGGCTCAAGATCACCCAGAGAACTTTGAGTGGGAATTTGAACCCAGTTCTGTCCAGTGCTGGGCAAGAACTTCCCACCGCTACCGAGCCCCCTCCCTTCTTCAGCGATCACCAGACAAATCAGAAACTCAGCACAGGCACGTTGAGAATTGTCGTTCTGTTTTCACACATGTATACCAACTGGAGAGGAAGTGCTGAAAAATGCTTCTTGAAGCACAGAGAAATTTGGCCCAGGCTCCATCCACCATCTGGAGCTCAGATAAAGTACACAGAATTGGGGGGGGGGGGGGACAACAGTTCCCAACCGCCCCCCCCCCCTGCAATTCTCTTAAGCTGAAGGCCTGTGGTGTAAAAATCTTCCAAAAGAGGACCGGAGAGAATGAGAGAAGGTTATTCAGAAGGAATGAGGACAAGCCATTTTTCGTAGGCTTTTTAATGAAATCTGGAACCTGCTTAATTACGGCGGGGGAGAAAAGATCCAGGGACAGAACCGCAGTCAGTCTCGCTATCAGCCGGATCTCATGACCTTGGAAATATTGACCCCTGCATTAAAAAATCCAAGCAATTAGCCTCTGTCATAACTAGATCTTCGAACAGGCTTCCTCAACCAGGGTTTTGTGAAACCCTGGGGTTTCTTGACAGCCCTGGAAGGGTTTCCTGACTGCATGAGGGTTAATTAATTTGTATATATTTTTAAAATGTGTTAAACATTTATCAGATGATATGACCATAGGTAGTCATGTTGCCTTCCCGCCCTCCCCAAATGGCCAATGATGGGCTTGGAGGGTGGGAAGGGGAGGAGCCCCAGGTGGGCATGTCCACAGGTATATTTCCCAATTATATTCTGCACAATTGTGCCGCTTCTGGGGTTTCTGGAAGCCTGAAGAATGTTTCCAGGGTTTCTCAATGGTAAAAAGTCGAGAAAGTCTGTCTTCGAAGCTAAGTAGGGCTTGCCCTGGTGCGTCAAAGGATGGGAGACCACCAAAGACGTCTACGGTCATGATCAGATCAGAATACCTTTATGGGCATAATTACTAGATTCAATAGTAAAACAGTGTATTACTGTAATCAATAGTATCAATAGTAAAATAGTAAAAAAAATAGCACATATAGAGACAACAATTACAAAGTACCAGCTTTGAAACCAACTACAACTGTAAATTATTTGGTCACTATTTGATTCATTTACAAAAATATTTTTTTTTGTCTAGAAACTTCTAATAGAGACTTAGCTATCCTCACAATCTAGGGTCATGACATAGGGGCAGGCAATGGCAAACCACCTATTATTAATTAATTAATTAATCAGATTTATATCCCGATGCTCTCAGAGATTGGCTCTATCCATTTCTTGCTTTGAAAGAACCTTTGGGGTCACCATTAATTGGCTGCCCGGTGCCCCAGAACGGCACAGACGCTCCGCTCCACCCGAGAAAGTTCAGCATCCAGCGTATCTTTCCAGTGCCTTGTAAGGATTAAACCCATGCAGTCTTGATTACAAAATATCAAGAGTGCGCGGCTTTGCTTTAATCTGCGCTTAGTGTAAGCTAATAAATGCCTCTCGTAAAACTTTGCTTTAATTAGAGCGACACTGTGGGTATTGGATAGAACAAATGCCAGTTGATTTAGGAACAAAACCATGGCCAACCCCATCTGAAAAAAGCTTCCAACAACAGCTGCTTCTGGAACACTCAGACGCTCCAAGAAGAGCCTTACCACAATGCAACATTTGTACAAGTTTTAACTGATTGCTGGCGACCGCATTCAATAGCTTTAGTCTCTGCCCATCCCTGAATCTTTTATTGCAGTTGCGTCTTGGCCTGTGATCAGTTTTGGGGCATATTGAGGACTAAGTCCCCTAGAGATCTAAGTTTCCGGTTCTGGGTTGAAAAATACCTGGAGACTTTGGGGGCGGAGCCAGGAGTGGCCGGGTTTTGGGGAGGAGAGGGACGTCAGTGGAGTACGATGTTATGGCGTTTCCCCTCCAAATCAGCCATTTTCTCCAGGGGAACTGATCTCTGTCGCATGTAGGTAAGCTGTAAAAACAGGAAACCCCCAAGTCCCTGGCATCCCTGCAGAGATCCAACAAGATTTACCTTCAACCCAGCAAATGTAAGATCATGTTGCGAAATAGCATTTATCACTGCGTCATTATGAGATATTTGGTGTTGTTCTTCTTTTCCTTCTTGAATCGACTTAGGAAAATCAACTTGCTGTGTTTTCCTGCACCGTGGTAGACAATGAGCTGCAATTGTCTTGTCGAAGTATGCTTTCTTGACCATCCAGTGATTATCTGAAAGCGTTCCAAATCCTTTGTGGGTTCTGGCATAACACTTCCTTCCATAAGAGAGCCTCCGGACCCTCCCTCCCCATAGATCCCCCTCCTCCCACCCTAACTCTTGATACATAAGGAAATAATTCTACATTCTATCCTGGTGCCAGTTTGACGGAGTATATTAAGGGCATGGAAGAAACCCAGTCTGTTAACAAACCCATCAAAATGCTGGGCGGATTGTTATTCAAACATGTGTAAGAGATGTTTTGGGTTTGAGTCCTCTGATGTTGTGCGGCTAAGGATATTGTCATTTTGCGATGAGATGTATGCATATCAGTGGTTTCCAGTCCCGTCTACTGATGCAAGGGTCTTCCAAGGGTGGATCAGCGCTTGCTTACCCTACAAGGTTACCGCAAAACAGGGCCAAGCAGAATTGGATTGAGCTCACATCTAACCACCAGTTTCTGCACAGGGACTATCCAGAAAGCAGCAAAGAGACAGTGAGTCATTGGGGAAAGGGGGGACGGGGAGGGGAGACGTCCGCTAAAAGTTAGCACAGTTTAAGGAAATACGTGGAAACACAAATCCCAAGTGAGCCTTGTACTTGTGGTGAGTTGGCATCTGTGGCTCAACCAAAGAACCACAGTCGTTAGGAATCTGCCACGAATGGAGTTGAGCAAAGATGCCCCCCTTGCCTCAACACCCACTGAAAATTGATTAATCTTTATCAGTTGAAATCTATGTTTACACATAAGTATCACTCCCATTTTGGGCAGTCGTCTTGTTGGATCTTGGAAACTAACCCAATTCAGCCATGATTAATTTCATCTCTGGTACGTTATCCATCTATTCCTAGGTCTGGGGACTCTTCCAAGAAGATTAAAGGAAGCCGTGGTTAGTCTACATCTGGAAAAAAACAGGGCTTGGACCCATTTGGACCCAGCCAACTACCCCCTGGTTTTGCATTTGCTGTTTCTCTTTTGTTCAACAAGGGAGTCGAGCGTGTGGTCACAGGACAGCTACAGAGTTTCCTGGAGGAAATGTCGGCTCAAAAAGGACGTGGACAAAACTGAGACTACTTTGAGTAGTAAAAACAGGGTATCTCTTGGTACCACATTTTCATCCCCAGTGATGGTGAAATCAGAGCAGGGCCACGTAAGATGGTCTGAACTGATGGTCAGGTGTAGACAGAAGAAAGCATGGCCTTTGGTCCTAATGCCGTAATACAATCAACATTACACAGTCTCTGTAACTCACGACTGTTGGCATTCAGTGGTTCTCAACCTGGGGGTTGGGACCCCTTTGGGAGTCAAATGATCCTTTCACAGGGGTCACGGCAGGGCAAGCAGGTTGGCTGGGGGGGGGGGTGTCATCTGCACAACAGCCTTGTGGGGTAGATTGAGAGAGAGCCTTCATCTGTCTAGAGCAGCGGTTAAGAGCGAGATCAGCGTGGTAGGACAAGAGGCACAACTGAACTGAGAAACCCCGGGAAAAACCCAATTTATATCCAGTCATGAACAATGGATCTTCACGCCATTGGTCAGTTTCGGTTTAATTTCTGTGGAAGAACCCTTGCATAATTTTATGGTTGGGGGTCACCACAACAGGAGGAACTGGATTAAAGGGTCACGGCATTAGGAAGGTTGAGAACCACTGCTCTGAGATCTGGATGCACAAATAACGCCTGCAATGCCTCGCCTGGCCAGTACTGCCCGTGTGGCAGCCTTTCTCGACTTTTTACAGCTGAGAAGCCCCTGCAACATTCTTCAAGCTTCAAGAAACCCCCGCAGTGGCGTGATGGTGCAGAATATGGTTGGGAAGTAGAGCTGTGGATGCGCCAACTCCTCTTTCAACCCCCTCCAGACCCATCATGGGCCATTTTGGGAGAAGAGCATAGGTTGACGTGACCATATATGCTCATACCACCTTGTTTAACACATTAAAATATATATATATATTGAAAATTTATTAACTCCCACCCATTTGGGAAACTCTTCCAGGGCCGTCTGGGAACTCCAGGGTTCCCAAATCCCCAGTTGAGAAAGCTGGCTGGGTGGACATACATTTCCTGCTACAGTTCCAAGACAAATGGGAGGATGTCGCTACAAAAGTCATGCAATGGCCTGATGGGAAAATCTGCAGAGAAGAACCGTGAAGATGACCATAGGTCTGACTGGAGATCTACCTAAAAGATTCCAGCCTTGCCCATTTGCTTCCAGTTGCACTGGTTGGTTGTACCATTACAGACCAGAGTGGAGTGAGGGCCAGGGTATGGAAAGAACCATTTAATCCCATCTGAGCTAGACCCGTGTCTGGACAAAGGATTTGTATTTTGTGTGGCCGAGGCAAAGTATACAGTGGGAAAATCTTCAGTTAAACATCTCGTCTATTTTAGTAAGAACCACAGAATGAATTAATATGGCGGGCGGCAATGGGGGGGACTTCAGAGCTTTTACAACGGTTCGTTTAAGCACCCATGTTTGCTGAAAAGCGTTAATAAGAGGCAGTGCAAAGTCAACGGGCGGGTGCTACAATAAACTTGCTCTTGACGAATTTATGATGGCTTCTACATTTTCACTGTCAGATGCTAAAGATTAAAATGCCGATTGCAGAGGTTCACGTAAGACAAACGACACAGGCTAATTTTACCACTTAATACGGCCGAAAAGGATTAAGGACGCACAGAAAACAATCGCCCCGTTCCTCGCAGTTATTCTACAGAGCCCAATAAATAGTTACCAAAAAAGGCCCAGTGTTTCATTTCTTTCTACGGGATGATATTTTGTTTCGGGTTGCAAAGTATTAGATGAATAATATAAACCTCCTGGTGAAATACCACAAACTCCCATTTCTGAAAAGCCACTTTTGTTAATCTTGGTGTCGAATCGAGCTGTTTTAAATTACTGCAATGTATAATAACAAGGCCTTAATGACAATACAGTCGTGAGGAGCCAAAGAACATTGCTAAGCTGGGCCAAGAACGGTGAGCTCGGAAGAGCAGCGCAAGTGAGAACACAAACATGGGCCTGTTTACTAGGGATGGAGGGGCTTTGGAATGTCACCGTCTGCGGTTTCTAGAAGGTTCCACGGGAAGAAATTGTTGTGGGAAGCGGCAGGGTATGGTCTTTAGAGATGGCGGCCTGTACGACTTGGGGAAGTGGTGGAACCAGGAATGCCGTGGCGGGAGCCAGAGATTGCTGTGGTCAAAATATATTCTCCTGGCCTCACAATGTACATCAACAAATTAATATTGCATGGCTCCCATTTCAAAGCCCGCTGAAGGCGGGGAGACGTATCTGAAGCCATTAAGAGCACAGATGGTTCAAACTATATGCAGATATTCATACTTGAGGGTGTGTATGGGTTTTTTTTTTGCATTTTGTCTGGGTATATATATATATATATATTTGCTGTTGAACTGTAATGAATTGTCTCATAATCTATTCCATCTTCTTGCCATTAGCAAGCTCTGAATGTTCACAAATAGGAGCAAAGAACTCATTTTCCAGAGCTTTAATCACACAAAGAGGGAATGCCTAATTCTCTAAATGAAATGGGCTGTGATCACTGAAGCAGAGATTTAATATATCACGGCAAATTAGGTAGATTTTAATAAATTACTTATCTTTCTGAATACTTTACATATGCTTACAAAAGAAATATAGCCTGTTTTGCAAACAGAGGGGGGGAAAACCCCACTTACCTATCAGATCCGGTTTAAAGAAACAGAAAATAAGTATGTATTAAAATAAATAAAATGCAACTTAATATATGATTACCATCTAATGCCAGTATTTTTTTTTTTTTGGGGGGGGGTGTTAATTCACAGCTCCATTAAAACAAATATATCAATTAAACCCTTCATTGCCATTAGCTGGAAGCTGAAAATTGAGTTTGTGGTCGGTTTTCATCTACTGATCAGCAGGGTGCAAATATTCATTGTGCAAACATAAATTGTTGACTTTAATAGGGTTTTACAACTGTTGCTTTTTTTTTCTTGTCCTGCTCATGAGAAGAGCACAATACAAAAGAAAACCTTTAGGATTTTGGGCAACACCCCGCCCACTGAAGTTGATCATCCCAAACAGCTGATTATAACATGAGCAGAAAGGCAAAAAGTTGTGTGTATGTATGCTTTTCTTTTTCCTTTTTCTTTTTTTCATGAAAGCTTGCAGTAATTTAATAAGTCTTGGGACCAGCCTGGTTCTTTATATTTAATTGATAGAAAAGGCATGCATCAAAGAAAACGCATACTGAGATTTAATGTGCATAAAATGGATATTAGCATTTTAAAGAGGCAGATTAACACATTAATCCAAGTAATTTTCATATATTGCTTCTAATAAAAGCTTCACAGTATAAAAATTCTTAATGAGGCTAATCGTGGGCATTCCATTTAGCGGGGTGATTAGGGATAACATAAAAGTATTTTTAATCAGTTTTCTAAGGCTTAAGGTTTTTTTTTTTTATTAAAAATTAAAAATTTGACTTGCATTTTTATGACTGTTTTATGTAAGGCAAAAAAAAAATTGTTGGAAATGCAAATAAAAGCACACCATTCAATCATGTAGGTATTAATTATTTACAAGCTGGTGTCCATTGTGGGGGGGGGGAATTCGTGCCCTTAGGGGGCACTCGTAAACCGAAACAGACCGAAAAAGTATACAAACTTTACAGCAGAAAATTATGCATCCTTTACATATAAATTATACATTAAATATACTGTAGCATCTCCCCATGAGTTCTTCTGCGCAGGTTAGGCTGGGTGAAATGGCTCCCTGTAAGATGAGGCACTCTTGGTTCAGTCTTTCGCCCGTTTCAGAGCTCCTCGTAGATTGAGCGCAGAGCTTGGAGGGCTTCCACGGTTATTTTCAGCTTTCCGATCACTGTCCCATCATCTTGCAAATCAAAAACTGGGGGGGGGGGGGGAAAGAGAAGGGTTGCAAAGTGACATCAATAGCAAATACAGATCCTCGTTCCTCTACCCGCTTCTCGCCCTGCTGAATAATCTCACCTTCCGTATGTGAAAAGGCTTTTGTACAAAATGGGGAAAGGGTTGACCAGTTTCAGCTAACGTACGTCTATCCCACAGCATTTTCAAGGCAAGAGACATAGAGAGGGGGTTTGATATTGCCTGCCCCTGTGCAGAAACCCTGGATCTCCTTGGTGGTTTTCCATTCCAGAGATTACTTATGGCTGACTCTGCTTCTGAGAGTTGAGGATATTGAGGTAGGCAGAGCCATCCAAGGTACCCCCCCCCCCGTGTTTTCCTCCACTTTTCAACCCACTCAAAAATAATCAGCTCCCAAAACTGACTCACGTTAACAATAACCTGACACAAATGAGAAAGTTCAATATAAAATGATCCCCAGGGGAGGGGGATTCTTGAATGAACTGATCTCAAATATAGTGGAAGGATAGTTGGCTGCTTCCTGCATTATAAGAACACTAGATTCAAAGCCCGTTCGTGAGAACGGACCAGCCCCGCCCAATCTCCGCCCACTTACCCCTTAACGAAATATGAAGGTGGAAAGATAAGAGACACCATGTTGGATCCCGCCAATGGCCCATCCAGTGGCCGAAAGCCAGGTGCCATCAGGAGATCCATCCATGAGGCCATTATTGGGGGAGGGGGCTCTCTCAATGGGATCCCAGCACAGTAGAAGAGCACCTTTCTACTTCTCCCATTCTCTAACGATGCCGTAATGCTCGTTGGGACCTGAAATGCCGGAGGCTGCCGAGCTGCTTCCTGCCGGCCTCCTCATAGGTTCATCAATGGAAATAGAGGGATTGTTCCAGTCTTCAGGTTTAGCGTAAATGAGCCTCATAGTTGGTTGTTCTGGTCTCCAGTATAAGAACAGAACATGTATATATTTATACAAAATGAGGCATCGTTGTGCAGAGTTCATGTAGAATTTTGTAATCGTTGTTTGCAAATTGCGCTCTCCACGTTTCTGGTGAACTGTGTGCTACGCTAGAAGATGGACAAACCCTTCTAGGTCACTGGGGTTTGGGGCAGAATGAGTCTCCAAACCATCTCCTCTACTTCACGGAATGAAAAACCCATGTGCCAGAGGCCGAATTCTTTCAAGAGCACAAGCAGCAGCGGTGGTTGGGCAGAAAAGTCATTTTCAGCGTAGTTCTATTATGGGACAAGGGAGGCGATGCTTTCACACCATGTGTTCCTGTCTCAAACAGAGACTCTTGGCTATGATTCCCCCACATTTTTGTTCTTTTTAAACCAATGTATCGTCTGGGGACTTCGAATCCCTTCTGACTGCAGATTGGGGAGAGTATGGCGGGGAGAGGAGGAAGGGCTGGCTAAGAAATTTTGTTCAAGCCAGGACACCGAAAACATTTGATCTCTTCTCCCGTGGTAATAGGAGAATCCGTTCTTCCCGTGACCCTTCAGGTTGACTACCGTACTGTCATTTTAGGTACTGGCAAGAATGTGAAATTAATCACAGAGAATTGGACTGCCTCCAGTACATCTGAATGTTATTTTCTTATACAGCAGAGATATACATCTGACAGAAGGTTAAGCCAAGCTTGGGAGCTGAGAAGTAGTGATTCTGGGAGTGTGGACAGAATTGTGCTCACTAAAATCCAAAATAACTTTGTGCTGAGACTGGGCATGACACTGTGCAACTTTATATTCTCTTAAAGGAATATGACTCACTACTCACTTGATTTGATACCATTTTTTTTCTTTAAAACATTCCAGGTTGAACAATTCTCAGCTGGCCGTTGTGGGTTTTGTGGGCTGTGTGGCCATGGTCAGGTAATTTTAGCCCTTGATGCACCCTTTCTCAACCCCTAGGACATTCTTCAGGCTTTGGGAAACCCCAGAAGTGATGTGATCATGCAGAATGTGGTTGGGAAGCAGAGCTGTGGACACGCCCACCCGGGGCCCCTCCCCTTCGCATCCCCTCCCATCATTGGCCATGGGGGGGAATTCGTCAACATAGCCATATGTGGTCATACCACTTAATACATGTTTAATAAACGGAATTAATTTTCATCCATTCAGGAAACTGTCCAAGGCCATCAAGAAACCCTAGGGTTTCATGAAACCCTGGTTGAGACAGCCTGCCCTGATGTTTTGCCAGTAACCGTGGCTGGCTTCTTCAGAGGAAGGGCACGGCAAGATGAGAATGTCTCCATGTCAAAGTTTGGAGTGCGTGAACAGTTGCCGGGTATTTCATTTAACGCCCCCTCCTAGCAAATAATATGTTTCTTTTTGTAATGTAACTCCCCCTCCCCCCCAAAAAAAACCCCACCAAGGTAGCACTGAGGACAGTTTGGTGTGCCATATTCACCTCCCTGGGTTAGCCTCGCTTCAAAATGCACCATCAAAACGGTCTTTGAAGGAAAACTTATTTCAAAAGAGGCCTCCTTCGGAATCTATATTACAGAAATATCACTCCGCCTGTCTGTGTGAACCCCCACAATTCTGGGGAGTTCGGGCAACCCTACGAGGTGACAATTTTGGAACGGAACACTGGAACTAAAAACAGACCGGAGCTCACCATCCACGTCGTGTTCAACGATGTCCTTTCCGTTCCGAAACATCTCACTTAGGCTGACATGTGCTAAGCCAATATCTTCACACTCAAGATCTTGTTCATCTTCCGGGGGGTCGCTCACCACCGTAAATCGTATGCTAAGAAGAGGGGAAAGAAAAACCTCACGCATTATTTGTTACGCTTCAGCCCCTTTCTGATTAGCTGTGAACTCAAGCTGCTAAGAAACCATTTCTCACTCCAAAAAAGACTCCCAGAAAATTTAGGCAATTCCTCAATAAGTCACAGACACCGATATGAAATTTAGATAACTTGAGACGCGCCTTCACATCCCCATCCAGCTTATCAGGAGAGCGGTTTATAAATAGAAAAAGAGGAGTTAGTTTTTATACCCCGCTTTTCACTGCCCAAAGGAGTCTCAAAGTGGCTTATAATTGCCTTCCTTTCCTCTCCCCACAACAGACACCCTGTGAGGTAGGTGAGGTTGAGAGAGCCCTGATATTACTGCTCTGTGAGAACAGCCCTATCAGTGCTGTGACGAGCCCAAGGTCACCCAGCTGGCTGCATGTGGAGGAGGAGCGGGGACTCAAACCTGGCTCACCAGATTAGAGGCTGCTCTTATGCACTACACCCCGCTAGGTTATGCCCCTGCGCTGCTCTACACATCTATGTTGTCACTCCCTTCTGAACATCTTGCACATCTTCTTCTGTGGCCCTGTAAACCATGGATTCCCGTCCCCTTAGAAAGAAGGTGCCATCGAGTTACAACCAACTCATGCCGAGTCCATCCAAAGCTGGATCCAAGTAAGAGGCAAACAGAGGTGGTTTGCCACGGCCTTCTTCCATGTAGCAATGGCAATCTCCCATCCAAATACTGCTCATGGTTGACCCTGCTTAGCTTCCAAGCTCTGAGGAACTCAGGCCAACTGAACTATTCAGATTGCTACAGGAAATACAGGAGGAAGTCCTTGAATGGTGCACATTCCTTGCTTTGGATTAGGTATAAAGGGGCTTAGTTTCTACGCGGTGAGGCCCTGCGAGTTCTGCCAATAAAGCTCTTTGCTTAAAGAGCAGAGAACTGGAATGAGCCATGCTTTGGAATGCCCGCTTAGGTCAGGACACAGAATAGAAGGAAACTAATTTTGGGGGAGGGGGGCATTTAAAAGGACATCATCGCCTAATGAGCAGACAAGCAGCCCACTTCCCGCGATTCCACTGTCTTTGCCTGCGTCTGCATCCTCGGAAACGCGGAGTGGCAGATCACACGTGGGACTTGTTACTTCTCCCGCCGTTGAAACCGATGCCACAATCGGACCGCAAGAGCTTTGAAGCTTGTCAGATCCGTTGTGCATGTCGAAAAAACGGAATGGAAACATCACTGTCGATGAGAATTAATTCCTCTATTTATGTGGTGGATGTTGCTGTGGAAAGCAATTTTGCTTCTAAGCTGGTCCAAGAGATCAAAACGTTAATGGATTGAGGAAGCGCTTTCCTACAGAAGACGGGGCGAAAGCTGAAATCCTGTTTCTTTTTTTAAAAATGGAAACATTGGGAGATTTAAGTGCGAAACTATATCTACCTCATTAATTTCAACATGGGCACGTTAGCTCGCGGAAAGCATGTTTTGCTTGCTACTTTAGGGATGCCTGCGTTTAATTCCCTTTTCTTTCCTTTTTTTTCCTTTTTATTAATTACATTTCTTTTCTCCTTTGAGGCCTGAGGTTCAAAACAATCTTCCCTAGTCTCACAGAGATGATTTAAGGGCAGCAGTTTTGAAATCAGTGAATGAACCATTTAACCAATTAATTTCAGGGCCTATTTTGTCTAGCTTTGTCTAGGGCTTAACAAATTTACAAAATATATACAAACTTAATCAACTCCCATCCCCTGAGAAACCCTTCCAGGCTGTCAAGAAACACTGGCTGAGAGAGCCTGACTTAGGTGAAGAGTGAGATTTAACAAACAAACAAACGCAAAAATCGTTTCCAACCTTTTGACCATGGACCAGGCCCTCAAATAGTTTTCCAGGATTTGAAGAGCCCCAGAGGTGATGTCAGCTGGCCAAACCTCCCGTGTCACACCCCCGGGAAGTGACATCACCACCCATGATAACAGGCTGGCTCAAGGAGGACTGAGGGGGGAGGAGAGACTGGAGGCGGCTCAAGGCGGGGGTAAGTATGTAGGCTCCGTCCCCCTTCCAAGCACAGAAACATGAGAGAGCTCATTCTCAGGAAGGGGGGGGAGGAGGAGCAGTGGGCCACTACCCTAGCTTGTGGCTGAGTCCATTACGGCAGGAGGGGAAAGGCTGGGGACCTCTGGGGGTCCACAGACCCATAGTTGGGAATCCCTAAGACAGAGTTTCTGGTGTCACCTGATACTGATCTAAGACACTGCTTCATTGTATCATGCCCTCTGAGCATTCAAAGCTCTTTTCATATAATACGTTCTCATTTTTCCAAGCAACAACCCTGTCCGTTAAGGCAGTGCTATGACCTCTTCATTTGGTGTGAAAGTGGGACCTGAAGCATGGGGAGAACATGCCAGCCTTTGGCTTGCAAGCCATGTTTGTCTGTCTTTTCCAAACTCAACTTACTGTCTTTACACTTACAATATTGCCAAGGTTAGGACATATGTAGGCAATTTGGCTTGATATTTATATCCTTGGTCCTTTGGTTTCCTAAACTTTAAAGCTGAGTTCCTGTCTCATCCAAAAAGAAAAAAGAAAAAAGAAAAAAGATTCCCAATATTATTATTACACAAGGCTTCGTGATAGGAAACATGTGCCGGCAAAGTGACGTGGCCCACTTCAACACATACTGTGTCAGGGGGGTCAAGGACCAGACTGTGCATTTCCTGTCCTTGTGGCCCCCATTTCTAAGGGTTGGCCACAACAGATGGGTAGAGAGAAAAGAAGCTTTCTTGATGACACCAGAAACTAGAATTGTAGGTCACAGGAGATGGTACTCTATCCATGAAAAAAAAAAAGCACTTCCATGTGGTAGGCACCATGTGTGGAGGTCCTAACATATGTTGGCCAGCTCCCATTGTACACCAATCTGACCATGTGCTGAGTCTCCATTTCGGCACCCGGTGGGAAATAAAGCGCTGGTGTACAGACTATATGCACAATCTGATCCATGTGGGGAGCAGACTGCAGACACTATGCTGCCAATGAGGCCGCCAATTTGATAGTTTCAGCCAGGGGTCAGAGGTCCCCCTTTTGTGTGGTTATGAAATCTATTGGTGGGATTGGGAGGTCAAGAGGTAACAGCTAGATTCCAGTCCAGTAGAACCTGAGAGAACAAGACTTTTAGGGTATAAGCTTTAGGGTATAAATATATTTGTCAAATGGCAGTGTTGGGCCCGGATGGGGTGGGGAGTGGTCTCAGGTGGGCATGTCCACAGCTCTGCTTCCCAACCATATTCTGCATGATTGCACCATTTCTGGGGGTTCTTGATACCTGAAGAATGTTTCAGGGGGTTCTCAATGGTAAAACAATTGAGAAAGGCTGAGCTAGAGAAATCAAAAGTGATGGGAAAGGCATCCAACTGCAATCCTGGAAAGCCCACAAAGATTATGATGACTTTGATGGGCCAACGGTCTGATTCGGGAGAAGGCGGGTGTCATGTGTAGTTCTTTGATTAGACTGGTACTCTTTCCCCATCTCCGACCAGGCTACTGATCTGCAAGGAACATCACATGCCGAACAGATCTTGTTTAGTCACTGGATTGTCCTAGAAAACAATTATCTGTGTGCCCGAATGTAGGGCTATTGAAGGGGATAAAAGAATCTGTGATTATATTTGGGATCTGTGCACGTCTGGCGGTGTTAGCCATCTGTCTAATGCATGCGGTAAATCTGGAAGTCCTTTGCTTGCTTGCCGAAATGAGAAGAGAGGGGAGGAAATATTCTTCTGAACTTCAAAGCGCTTCAGATGCGATAGTTCCCAGGTCTTAAAGGATCACTTTGTGGCACTTCCTGTCAGTTTCCGTTTAAAACAAAACCCCTTTGCATTCCGGGCCAAGTCCTGAAGCTCCATTTTAAAGTAAAAGGGGGGAAGCAAAGACTACGATCATCAATTCCACGCTACTAGTCTGTAAGTAGGTGGATAGCCCTAGTGGGTCAGAGGCTGATCAGTGGCTTCACGCCACACACTGAAACTGCTCTTGTAACTGCAAACACAATGCTCTAGAACAGGGGTAGTCAACCTGTGGTCCTCCAGATGTTCATGGACTACAATTCCCATGAGCCCCTGCTAGCAAATGCTAGCAGCAGTTTTCAGAGGTTTATTGCCTCTGAAGACAGGCTCCTTTGACTCTCCAAGGCTACTAGCCATTGATGGACTTCTCCATGAATCTGTCTAACCCCCTTTTAAAGCCATTTGTGCTTATGGTCATTAGAACATCCAGACCAGTGTAGGGTTGGCTGACACCTATTATTAAATCAGCTTCTGTGAAATAATACCCAAAACATTCACATTTATGCATTCGTTATTCATTAAGTCCCAGGTATTTGTCTGTCTGTCTGTCTGTCTTTTTTGTATGTGTGTGCAAAGAATGCATATTAATTTTTTAAAATGCAGATTAGAAAAGAGAAAAGGGATACAAGAGCAGAAGGAACCTACCTACCTACCCTGTGGGGCAGCGGAGAAGGTGATCGTAGGGCAAAGGGGCAAAGGAGCATCTGAAGACGCCTGGGACAACCCCACCCCATCCAAAAGATTCTCCACTGTGAATCCCAAAGCGTCTCAAGCCCATCCTTTCAGTTCAGATGCCACACTGAATTAACACCCACAGTGAAGAAGAGACCGCCAAAACGTTCTGACCTTCCAGGACTCGGCTCGGATCCTCGAAGCACGTCCTTGAGGAAATCTCGCCTGGCTTTGTTCTGGGCTTCATCCACACGGATCACTGCAAACCCATGCAGGAAGATTAGTGCATACAATCGCAAAATATTATAAAGTTGTAGTTCAAATTGCACTCTGCCAATGAGGGCCAAATCAGTCCAAACTACACTCTGCCAATGAGGGCCAATCAGTTCCAATTGCATGCAAATACTCCTTCCCAACCTGATTGGACCTACCTGGGGGTGTGTCACCACTAGGGAGAGAGAACTCTGCCAATAAGGGCCAATCAGTTCCAATTGCAATCTGCCAATGAGGGCCAATGAGTTCAAATTGCATGCAGATACTCATTCCCTATTTGATTGGCTCTCCCTGCAGGTATTTATATCTTATAGAGTGCTTATATCTGTTATATAATATAAGTACTCTCGGGAGGGGGAGTGTACTTCAGGGTGAGGAAGAGGAGACACTTCCCATGGAAAACCAACAATGAAAGCTGGCGTTGAAGTCGGGAACCGTCACGCGATCCGATGGTCGTGCTGCTGGCAGGTTTACACACGGCCTGTCAGAAGAGATACAGGCCGCATCTAAGAATGCCACACAGCTGTCATCTTCTGTTAATGGCCCTGGCAGTCATGACTGTAAAAGCCAGCGGCTTTTATTGCTTTGCAATAGAGGGGATTTACGGTGGTTTCTTTCGCCCGTTGAGAGCCAGTGATAGCGATAATGTATGGCAGGGCACTTGTCCTCTCTGACAGCCTCGGTAATCTAATCCTCCTCTCTTGCCACAACGGGCAGGAAAGAGAGACTTCAGAGACTGGCTGGAGGGGTGGGGGGGAGAGTCACAGGCAGATGGTGGTTTATCTATATTCCCACCCTGCCCCCCCCCCAATCAGATTTTACTGTGGATGCCCTTCTGAAGCATCTAAGGATGTCAAGCACTCGAAAGCTCACACCTTGAATCAATCTTGGTTGGTCTTAAAGGGGCTACTGCACTCTGATTTTATTGTGCTGCTTCAGACTAACACGGCGACCCATTTGAATCTATCCACGTGCCTTATGTCACTGTCACTCATATCTGACCAAGCAGGAGCCCTAAGGACCAGAAGTGGCCATTTGATGAGACTGGTGCTAAGTCTGAGCAACTCCTGGGACCCCGCTTACCTTGAGGGGCCCACTAAAACAAGACCCAGGCTCAACATGATCCCAATCCATTCATCCTACTCTTCTGCTGTGTTCAAGAGAACAACCCAAAAGCTGGACCCATGCTGAGATAAGCCAAAGGATGGAAGTGACTGAACTAGATCAGCCTTTCCCGTTTTTTTCGAAGTAGAGATACCCCTGAAACATTCTTCAGGCTCTGGGAAACCCCAAGGGTGGTGCGATTGTGCAGAGCATGGTTGGGAAGCATAGTTGTGTACATGCCCACCTGGGGCTCCTCCCCTTCCTACCCCCTCCAAGCCCATCATTGGCCATTTTGGGAGGGGGTGGTTGGGTTGACTTGACGATATACGGTTATATCACCTGATTAATGTTTAACACATTTACAGAATATATGAAAAATTAATTAACTCCTACCCATTTGGGAAACCCTTCTGTGGCCGTCAAAAAACCCCGGGGTTTCACAAAACCCTGAACCAAACCATTGCATTGCCTGGCTTGGGGCTCTTCCCCCATCACTGTACCCAGCCACAAACAGAGAATACATCCAAATCTCCTGGATCCGAATCCAACCTGCTTTCACATGTTATGTAATCACATAACCATATTCTTCGGTTGGAAAGCCTGAAAAATGTTCCAAAACTAGACACCTCCCGGTATCTAGGCCCTTGAATATTTTTGCTGTTATTTCTTCCATGTGTGTTTTTACAGACGCGTAGGTTAGAATGCAGTTCCGTCACCCTCCATTGGAAATGTGACTTTCTCAGACTGAACAGAACTGTCAACAATTTGGCCAAAGGACTTGATCTGAATCATGTTCTGAGCACGGGGGAAGCTTCCAAGGGTTTCCTGTGGTGTGAACGTGAAGAGATCCCGTCCCTTTTTATCATCCTGCTGTCCCGAATCTAAAAGTTTACCCAGCCGTTTCTTCTTTTCTCACTTCGCTTAACTATGGAAACTACGATTTGTCCAAATAATCAACTACTCGCTCCTCAGAGGCAAAGGTATCTGATCTATAGAGGTCTCATCAAAAATACTCTGGAAGATTTCATTAATCTTTTTCCCTTTTCTATTGTCAATTCCCGAGCAGGTTTATATACAGCCAAGATAACGTTCTTTCGGCCTGCTATCATTAATCTTATTTCCCGGTCCCTTTTCTTGCCTTCTCAGCATTCTCCTGGCAATATTCTCGCTGCCCCTATGAAATATAAATGCTTTTTCCTTGTTATCAGGGCCTATCCACTGAACTTAATCTTTGTTATTTCAATTATGGTGGCCTTGTCCAGGGGGGGAAAAATCATTTTGTCAAGGTGAAATTAAGAGTCGACCCTCAAAGTGTAACTATCAGTTCTAAGTTACCGAAAGTATCAGGGCTGCTGGGCTGGCATCTATCCTATTTTCTTCCTTGAAATCAAAATTACAGCTTGATCCAAACAGAAGGCGTCGGCAGGCCTGCCTTCCTCCGATCCCTGTGTCTGACATACCTTTGGTTTGGTTTGGTTTCGACGTTTGTCGCAATGGTCTTCGACATTTCTTGATCCACATTTAACCCCAGGTGGCAGCAAAGGAGCCCACTGGCTTCCTGCATGGGGCACACCCGACATCACAGTCATGTGACAGGAAGACGAGTCAGTGGGGCTGGACCGAGGCTAAATTTTCGGATAATGGAAGGGGAGGTGTCATTTTCACCAACTCTGCCTTTCTGCTGCAGACCTCTGATGTGACCTTCATACTGGACTTTAGGTAAAATTCCAGGAACCTGATTCATGGGTTTCGGGAAGGGGGGGGGGAGGAGGAAGGCAACCAAAAGTAGGCTGCAGTTTTGCATTTGAAGTAGGCACTGCCATCCGATAAACCCAGATTGTAACATCACCTAAAAGAGCTGTTTACCAACTTATATCATCATCATCATCATCATCATCATCATCATCATCATCATTATTATTATTATTATTATTATTTTTAATTTATTACCCGCCTCTCCCCGAAGGCCTAGTTGGGGTCCTTTGTATGGGTGTAGTTAAGTAAGTAAAAAACAAAACAAAAACCCAAACAATTAAAAGGAGATCTAAGTCCATTATGATATAATAAGAGTTAATTCATTAATTGTAATGCTATCTTAGCTCTTTCTATTGATTGATTCCCCCCGCCCCCCATACACGCTTTGGGGAAGATTGAGAGTGCTAAATTACTACAGTAAATGCTACTTATTAACCTAGAACGCCTAAAGATCTCTTTGTCTCAGCTCAGATGTAAAGCAATTTTTAAAAAAATCCCATTGTGGTGCTAAAATATAAAATATAATAAGGGAACTCAATAAAAAGGGTATTATTTACTGAGAAATAATGATTTCTTAAATTACATCTGGATTTATCATGATTTCCCCCCCTACCCCCCCAACAAAATCCAGGGGACCACTAGTTTCCCTCTAAGCTCAAAGTACACTTCCTTCCCCCATCATGTAAATCTCAGTTTTATTAAAGAAAATATTCAATTAACCCCAAATATTCTACATAGCCAAATCTAATTAGGCGTGAATAAGAAATGGAGTAAAGCTATAGTAAACACACACATTCCGACTTCATTACTATTAGATTATTGGCTCTCTCACTGACATTATCAAACAGCAAATTCATTAGGACTTTTTCCCTCCCCGAAATTCTATTGCCTTACAAGCAGAGCTGGAACTAAAGGGGAGGGGGGGGGAGAGATGGCCAGTTATTTAAAGTAAAACTCTAGGAAGAACAAAGAAGCCATGCCAAAGAAGAGATTTCAGTTATAACTTCATGGCAATTATGACGTAAATATTTCCTGAGAGAAATGACATTGTATCCCTAGCTATAACATTGATTAAGCGAGACTTCTAAACCAAGGCTTGGTTCCCAGCCAGAGTTTAACACAAAAACAAGACGGCATATTAGGCTGTTGTTGTTTTTTAATACAATAATTGGCTTTGGAAAATCAAGATGTCGAATCAATTAAGAGTTTTTTGGATTTCAGAAAACTACATTCAATGTTGCTCTTTCTGGGGAAGACAGTAAGCTGGCAAATGTGGAAACTTTTTCTTCTGGAAAGATGTACAAGAAAATTGCATCTTTACAGAAGAAAAAGTCAGTAACCTAGAGGGAATCAACACAACTGGGATAAATGTGAGTTTTAGTCTCAGTTCTTAGTTGGGTTCATGCAAACCACCTTATTTGTAGTTCCAAACCATGGATTGTTTTGCTCTTATTTTAAATGATGAATATATATTTGCGTATCCTTATTATGATGCATGTGGCTGGTTATAAAGGGTATATTTTGTTGGCATTCCAACGTCTATTCAAAAAGCTCTCTGCTTCCCTTTCTAGAGAGAAACCTGTGTATTCTCTCAAGGTCCATGTGGATTAGGCATGCAACTGAAAGGGAAATTCAACAACCCCCCCCCCCCCCCCCGGGAACTGATTTCTCTGGATCTAGGCCCATGGGTGCTCTACCAATTTCATGCAGTTTAAGTTAGAATCATAGAATCATAGAGTTGGAAGGGGCCATACAGGCCATCTTGTCCAACCCCCTGCTCAATGCAGGATCAGCCCTAAGCATCCTAAAGTTGGTACATCACATTTGACATGAACATTCATGAAGCTGCCTTATACTGAATCTGATCACTGATCCATCATAGTCAATCTCATCTTTTCACGGTCTCAGGTGGAGGTCTTTCACATTACCTCCAGCCTTGTTCTTACAACTGAAGATACCAGGGATTGAAATTTATTTTATTTGTTAGATTTTATACCGTCCCTCTCCGCAATTGCTGTCTCAGAGACCTCCTGCATACCTCAGTTCCCCCCCCTTGCATTCACAGACTCATAAAGGTGAATGGCAGGTGAATTTCCTCCAGGCCAGGCTGGATTATGGAGATTTTTTTTTGGGGGGGGGGGAGGATCACTTGGGCATAAAACTGGGGTCACTGTGGGTGGGTAGGTAGTTATGAGTTCCTGCATTATGCAGGGGGTTGGTCTTGATAATCCTGTTTTTCATCCACAATCTTTTTTTTTAGGGAACATACTAAGTCACAGCCAAGATAACTTGGCTGCAAAGTCCTGTCGCAGACGTCAGACAAATATAAAACTCAGGGCGTACCTGGGGCTGGATGCGGTCTGGAGACCTCCTCGTTTTACCTTGCATAGATATTTTGTTTGCCATGGAGTGATAAAAGAAACCAGGGCTAACCTACTATGAAAAGAATTATACAACCTAAGTCCAAATAATACTTGATAAGTGCTAGAACTGAGCAATATAACGAGGAACTAAATTTTTTGGGGAGGAGGAAAATAAAAGGGTTAGTAAAGCAGAGAAGACACAGTCATCTTTCAAGTATGAAATAAGGCAATCATTTCATAATGTGCCTGTTATAAAGACAGGGAAATGAATCCTGGCGTAATAAATCCACTCCCACTTGCAGCCCAGTGACTCTGAAAACCTGCAGCATTGATAAAGTGCATTTGAATAAATATCAACATTGCTGACATGAACAGCTGGATGAAGGCTTGACTGGCAAAACATTGTGATTACTTTTTGCTTGAAGTGGTATCCTGTGTTCCACAACATACCACAGTGGAACATGACACAGAATCTTATGGAGGACGCCTGAGCGATGGGAGTTTGTGCAATCCTGTGGGACAATGAATCCGCAGATGTTTCCTCTGTGCGACTCTGTCGCCATCAGAATTTATTGTGTCTGGCAAGGGGGACTGCATCATCTGTTTCCACCCGATGCTCTACAAGTTGCATATAGACATATATAAAAGCTATTTGGAATCACGGTTTGCCAAGTCCTGATCCCTTCTCAAGCGACTCTGAATGGAAACAGAGCCAAGAAACCCGCAGTTCTTGGATCATCCCCCAACCTGCTTATTGCATTAGTTAACTCCCAGGTTGAGATAGTCCTCCTGGATGTAGCAGAACTTCATTGGCCTGCCATAGGGTCTATTATGCTTGGTCTCCCAGACTTCTTATTCTGCACTTAAATGCTATAAGGACTTCTTGGAGGTGCTACCTGATGAACCAGTATTTAACCTTTTGTTAAGATAGCCAGCGTGGTACAGTGGTTAAGAGCAGCGGACGCTAATCTGGCAAGCTGGGTTTGATTCCCTCGTACTCCACATGGAACCCACTGGGTCACTTTGGGCTAGTCACAGTTCGCTTATGGCTATTCTCGTAGCTGTTCTCTTTGAGCTCTCTCAGCCCCCCCACCCCCATCTCACAAGGTTTGGAGAGGAAGGGAAAGGTGTTTGTAAGGTGCTTTGGGCCCCCTTCAGGTAGTGAAAAGTAGGGTATAATAAAAACAGCTTTTCTCCCTCTTCTACCTGGAGTCTTCTTTGAACAGGAATGGTGGGCAGGCAGACCGATAAACGATACTGAAACATCAAACAACAAACTCTGTTCCTTGCTGGAGATTTCTTTAAAATGGCCCCCTTGCCAATTTATTTTCTCCTGGGTTTGGGAAAAATTCTCAGTCATAATTTTCACGCCTCAAGGCCATTACGAACGTGGCGAGATGTTCATGTGCCCAACGACGGACATTTCATGCTTAGTCTAATAAATTCTTACAAGGCAATATAGGCTGCAATCCCAGGAGCAACTCCTATGACAGGGGTGGTCCCTATTGTGGCCCATGGACTACAATCCCCATGAGCCCCTGCCAGCCATGTAGCCACCGACGACTGCTTAATCCTCCCCGGGATCTTCTGTCTGAGCAACATTTGTCCCAGGAACAGACCCAGCTTGCTTATCCAGGTGCTCATCTGCCCACCTCTCTGCCAGCTCCTTGCTTCTAAAGCGCCAGCGCCAACTCCTCCTTGACTCTGCTCTTTATTCTCACTATTTTGTTTTGTTGTTTTTTTGGGGGGGTTGGAATATAAGCTTGCAAATCGCTTATCAGATATTTCCAGCTTTGAAAAGATGACACCTAAGCGGCAATTGGGGAACATCACAAAAGGGGCAATTGACGGCGGCATACCATGGCTGTAATTGAAGGAGATCCACTGGCCGCTTCTGGGTTTTGGAAGCGAGGCGGGCGTTTCATCGGCCGGGAAACTGGAGAACCTGCACTCCACAAAGAGCCGCTGTACGGTGTTATCCGCCGTGATCGGGGATTCGGTGAGGCTGAGGGATATGATTTCAATCCGGATTTTTTCAGCAGTCTATTAAGACAAAAAGCAAAAAAGCAAAACAACCCCGCCCACCCCCAAGAAAACATGAGACACAGAATGGAATTCTCTGTATTCTTGTAATGCATTCAACGTATTCTTCTATGCATTCTTGTAATGCTCAAAGGGTCACACCAAGTATTATTATTATTATTATTATTATTATTATTATTATTATTATTATTATTATTATTATTATTATATTTATATACCGCCCTCCCCGAGGACTCAGGGCGGTTTACAGAAAACAGGGAAGGATACAATTAAGTACGCAAATCAATGAGATTTTGTTGAACTAGGGCCGTGATGATGTCCCGGGGCTGCTTTGGAAGGGGGCCAGGTAGGATATGAACCACTGGTCCTAGGTCAGGAATGCATTCCTATGTGGCTTTCCTCTCCAACAGTCACCTTGGGACCACATCTATGCACACCTGAACATGAAAGGGAGCATGTGCTGCTAAAGACAGCACGTACTTGCAACCAATAATGGATCCTTGGGGGGAATCCATGGTACATCTCAAAGATCAAATACTAGGATATTCTTCAATTCCATTTAAAGTGTGAAGTGGGTTTGAGAACACTCAAGTTTCCCGTAAGGTACGAAATACCTAGTTAACAATATGTGTTTACATTGTTAAGATTGCCTCCAAGACTCACAAGGACACGTCACTCCGTTGTGATTTCCCCCTCCCCCCCATGAGTCGAAAAAACGGGCAGGTGAACCGAGCCAGACGTATGCATATGCGTGTTTTAAATATACAATGCGCTATGGTTGGCTTGGAAGGGTTTTCATGTCAAATATTAACAGGGTAGAGCACAAACAGTCTCCTGAATAAGTCAGTGGTTTCAAAGAACGCATAACCACTGTGATTTCAAAATTAGACTACACAGAAGAACACTCTTCAAAGAGCAAGCCAAGCACCTTGTAGATCTTAACTGTCAGGTTCTTCTTAACTTTTCTCTTTATGGTTTCTCCTCTACATTAAAGACTATTTCAGCGGCATGGAATTTGAAAGCGCCTGGTTGTAAATTCAAATCAGCAACCTTGCCGCAATAATTACGGAATTAAAACAACAAAAACGGGAAGGTTGGCGTCGCCGTGCCGAAAAGGGAGGATCGGCTTGGCTGCTTAAACGGCAAATCGACACAACACCCACGCGACACGACAATTGCTGATGCGTTTTCAAAGTATATTCTATAATTAATCAATTGAAAAGCTTGAGTATCTTATATATACATACATGTGTGCGCCCATACGTTCCTCATAAGAACAATCTTCATTCCTGTCAACCCCCCTTCAATATTTGATGAAGTAATTTTTAACCCCCCCCTTCCTTTCCAAAGACATTTTCTTTTATTATGTGTCCTAAGACACTTTAACTAAAAACCCAAATCTGAATATTTCAATAAGGTTGTTTTATTATTCAGTAGATTCATGGAAATTTTACTAGGACGACAGAGAAAATTCCACACCATTCTGTCTCCCCTAATACAGGTACATGGCTTCAGCTGGCGATATTACTAGGATTAGCATAGCATGATGAAATATTTAAAGGAATTTCCCCCCCTAAAAACCTAATAAATCAAATGACTGCCAAATGTCATTAAAGTGATGGTCTTTGACTTGAATATGCTTTTCATATTCAAATTTGAAAAGAAAGAGATGAAAGCCTTGAAAGGTTACTCAGTTTCAGCTAATAACCTCAACCGCTCCACATTCACATGCATAAAAAATGAAATGGCCCCTATTGTCTAATTTTACCTCAGAAACAACCCCTTTCTCTTTTTTCCCGTCGTACAGATACATTAGGAGCATTTTTAAGTGATATTCGGAGTCGTTTCCCCTCCAAATGTTTAACCGTGCTGTCAGGAACCGGCTCGTACCTGAGACGGCGGCTTACAAATGAAGTCCAAATGTTACGGGGTAAACACCGAGGGGCCTGCTCGATGTTTGGCAGAGGGAAACGGGGACACTTGTTTTACGTTAAAGCGAAGATGGGGCTTGTGGGACAGCGGTGGGCAAGGCAGACGAACAAACGGATTCCACGGGACCCGACAGCCTAACCCCGAAAAGGATGTGGAAGAGGAAAGTTTGGCCTGGGATTTAATGAAACGGTTGCGGGCGCCAGCTAGGGTTCCCCCCCCCCCGTGGAGTGCTGAAGGATACTTCTTGTATGGAAGCACAGAACTGATGTCTGTGGTAAGAATCAGACTCAGAAGTCTTGCTGTACGCGCATCGTCACAGCCCTCTGGAGCAGCCGGCTCCCACAAAATGTACATTTAACAACCAGCATGTTGCGTTGGACAAGAACCACATATAAGAACCAACTCTTCTTCTTCTTCTTCTTCTTCTTCTTCATCTTCTTCTTCATCTTCTTCTTCTACTTCTTCTTCTTCTTCTTCTTCTTCTTCTACTTCTTCTTCTTCTTCTTCTACTTCTACTACTACTACTACTACTACTACTACTACTACTACTACTACTACTACTCCTTGGTGCAGCTAACCTTCCAAGGCCGCGGGAGAGGTTGCGTCACCAGAGGACATCCGAGTGCCTGGCTGCTGATCCTGCTGTCCCTCGGCCCAAAGGTTACAGACATGCCTAAGAGGAAGAGGTAGCAGAACAGGCACCCTTTCTCAGGAGAGCGGTTCAGTTCTTTTCAGCATTCCATTCATGTAGGGGGTTGCTGGCTCAATGTAGGCTTCAGGATTCTAGCTGGGCAGAGCTGAGCTGTGGTCCATCAGAGCATCAGTTGCAAACCGGCCCATATGCATGTATGTGCGGTCAAGTCATGACGTACTTTCAGCAACGTGGGTGAGGGGCCTTTAAGGCAAGTGAGAAGCAAAGTTGGTTGGCCATTGCCTTCCTCTGCAAAGTCTTCCTTGGTGGTCTCCCTTCTAAGTGCTGACCCCAGCAAGGGACTTTCAAGGCCTGTGAGAAGCAGAGATGAGTCTTCCTCTGCAGGGTTTTTCTTGATGGTCTCCCTTCAAGGTACCAATCCAAGCAAAGGGCTTTCAAGGCAAGTGGGAAGCCAAGGTAACTTACATGTTCTTGGCAGTTACGCTATCTTTTGAGGGTCTGTTCTCCACGATGGCCACTGACAGGGCCATTTCTGCAGCTTTGCTCCATTCATGGAGTTACCCTCAACTCACTTGGTGTTCCCCCTCACCCTTGGGCATCATACAAAAACTTTTAAAAAGAATTACTTTCAAAGCCAACAGCTGAACGCCTTTCTTGCTTGTGCTCCTTTATTAAGTCTCCCCTTTTGGCGTTTGTCAGTTTTATGATCCACCTGGAGGGATGCTTTCTAAAAAGAATGACAAACTGGGACTTCTTTTGTAAAATAAATAAAGGTGGCCGGGGGAGGGGGGGGGAGGCACGGTATCGGAACGTGAATCCTAAACCTGGGATGTGGAGGGTGACAGGCTGAATTCTTGCCTATCTTCCTCCAAGGGAATTTGGACAAAAGAGAACTCTGAGGAAAACTGGGTCAAACGTACAAGAACAGTGTGAGAACTGATCGGCACGAAATGCTGCCACCCTCTGCTGCTCAAATTCCTTCGCAATCAGACCTCTTTCTTATGACTAGGCAACTCAAGGGCTCCAACTTGTTGCTTCTCTCTGTTACAGGTTAAACTGACCCACCTCTGTCTTGCTTCACCTGGACATCTCCTGTTCTGCCTTACCCCTAAGTTCTCAGAAATCTCCCATTCGTACTAATAAAAGGAAGACCCTTCCCAAGCTAAGGCAAGCTATGGTTACAAACAACCAGAGCGCCATGTAATCATAAAGGACTAACTAATGGCTGGTTGTGGAAATAGTATGGTATAATCTGATCTCAACAGATCCTGGAAGCTAAGCAGCATTGGCATTTGGGTGGGAGACCAGCCAAGGACAACTCTTCAAAGGGAGACAATGTTGAACCAACTGTGCTTTTCACCCATCTTGAGAGCACCTTACTGGAGATGCCATAAGTCAGTTGTGACTTGATGACATATACAGATATATAAATACCTGGTGCGGTATTTTTGTGTGTGTGCAAGGACTGCATGATTTAAGGATAGCATCCCATTCATGAACACCCCCCCCCCCCCAATGCTGATGAGCTATCCAACTATTTGCTGATCCTTCCATTTGGTGGCAAGGTATTCTAGACCAGTGGTAGTCAACCTGTGGTCCTCCAGATGTCCACGGACTACAATTCCGTGGGAATTGGATGGGATTGCAGGTCACCTTAAAGATCCTGGGATGGATTCAGATAATGCTACTGGATTCAAGGGTACCCTCTGCAAAACGGATCCACCTTGCGGAGCCAGGCAAAAATGCCTTTTGTTTTCCTGAGCACTTGGATTGTCCTTTTCTGCCATTTCAACAGTACTGAATTCAACCTGGTTTTTGCTTTGTGCTGTGCTGGATTATATTTCATCCTTGGCCGTAGCTCATTCTCAGGCCTGGTTTTGGATGTGTTTTATTGATCTCGCTGCCCTATATTTCTCTTTGTAAACCACCTTGTACAACGCCTACGATCCAGAATAAAACTGATTAAATCAATAAGACCAAAAAAAAAGAAAGAAAAGAAGACAAAAACTTTATATGGCAGCCATACCTGGAACAGATCAGGACTGGCCAAGGAATTTGAGGACTTGTTGGCAACTTGTGCAATATTTATATATTTT
This sequence comes from Paroedura picta, assembly GCF_049243985.1. NCBI lineage: Eukaryota > Metazoa > Chordata > Lepidosauria > Squamata > Gekkonidae > Paroedura > Paroedura picta. Next base: position 36,266,005 of record NC_135382.1, read on the forward strand.
TTCCTAATTCCAGTTGGGGCAGGGTGCCAAGGGGAGGGGGAGATAGCTGAGTTCCTCTACTGTAGCCAAAGCAACAAACGGTCTTGCCTTAAAGATGCCCTAAAGATGAATAGGATTAATTGCGGCAGAAGCGTTCAGGAACTGGAAGCCCCTTCTGCATCTGACCAAGCCAGCTCCATCACGCCAAAGTTTATGCGGCAATAAAGTCAACGTGCTGCAAGTCAATCTCTCCAAAAGTTGAATGTGTGACTACACACAAACATCCCAGAACCTAAACAGAAGCACATTCTTCAGTGCTTTTCCAAGGACGTATCTTGGAATTACCTTCGCATTTGATTTTTAACAGATGGAGTTTTGTGTGCTATCATCTTCTCTACACACACACACACACAGCGCTTGGGCAATAAGAGGGAGGGCAGAAAGCAGAGAAAGCAAAAGCTGTTGTTATCTTTCCAGGAACTCTGTTAGGCTCTGTTTGGGGAGACCAGTTCTCCATGCCTTCAAAGAAGGAGATTATGAGCTGGATCAGTTCTTGTCCATAACAGCTAAGGCAAGAGGCTCTTCTATTTGAGTCAATGGACGGACCTCTGCCAGAAAAACAGAAGTGCAGGATCCAACCCATAACAGGTATCCCTTTAGCCACTAAGTGAATTTCCCTGACCAAGATTTGCAAGATACACTAAGATTTAGACATTGGAAAGAAAATGCCGCTCCAAAAATCCAAGACTGCTTATCTAAAATACAGGAATGTATACCTTAATTAAATTAACTGCATGCCAAAACAATAAAGATATAGTGAACTTGGATTCTGTCTGGTCTATAGCAATATAAAAAATGCCTGTGATGATATTTTAGGTTGCAATCTTCAGGTTTTTGATAGTTTTTATGACGATGACGATGACAATGTTAGCTATTCAGTCAAGTCCAACACTTGGTGATCCTAGCTGTTGCCATGATTTCCAATCTTGCACCACTTCCTTAAGTTGTGTAATGTTCTGGCCAGGGCTTGTTATAATGGAGAAATGTATTGTGCAACTTTTATGGCTTTGTACATACAACGTCACTTTTTTATTAATAAAATTTAGTTTTAAAAGATTAGGATTTTTTTTTTAAAGAAAACCTAAGCTACTATTTCAATCTATTGGCTTTAAACCTTTAATTCTTAAAAATAATATTAATTTTTTAGGACCTCCAGTTAGATACTACATTTTAACTAGGTATCTTTCTAGTTTGTTATAATGCTCTACATTAGAAACGGGGCCACCTGGAAATGCCGTCTTGCACTCTTCAAAGGATGCTGTACATCCCCATTAATTAGGCCCCTAAGATCTTAATTTACAGAAAGCGATTATGACAGTTTTCACTAAACTGCTATTAGCACAAGGAGAGGGGAAAAAAAAAAACGCACAGAGACGATCTATAACGAAGACAAAAAAGATGTAAACACACCTAGAGGAAAACGAGACCCACCATGAAATAAATTGGTTTTGCTAAGATTTGCCTTGTGGGCACATTTGAAGAGAACTTGAGAGCCGACAAGACTTTAAAAAAAATATTGTGATAATTGAAAGCTATGTTATTACTCAAAGTGATCAAGTGCAGAGGTGGAAAGATGAGAACAATTGTTAATTTCTTTTTCTTTTTTTTTTGAGACTTTGCCAAAGCAAATGCAAATTTCCTGTTCTGATGTCTATTTCGAGGTCCTGTAACAAGGCTTTTAATCAATGTATTATACATCAAATTGATAATGTTAAACTTCTGATTATTCAAATGGTATGAAATATTCATAAAGAACTGTCCAAAGTTTTACATTTTCCTGATTTTTCTCTCTCCCCCCCCTCCCTCTTTTCTCCTTACTTCCATTAATTATCATGCCTGGAAGCTCTTTAAGCAAAAAAAAGCAGAAGAAGAAGGAGGAGGAGGAGAAAAAACACCAGCCGTCAATTTGACTCAACCTGACAAGCTAGCAAAGGCCAATTACGTCGGTGCTCTCTGGCACTTTGATGTAGTGGGAACGAAAAGAGATAGGGGCAAATTGTGTAGCACATTATGTTAATGACATGATTTAATCCAGCCGCTAAACTTTATGTAGCCTGTTAAAAAAGATGCTAACACTAATTACGCCACTTTGGAAAGGGAAAAGAAGGGGACAAGGCTTTCCTACCGACAAAGCGAAGCTCATAAATGTTGTAAATGCAATGAGACAAAATGAAGCAATCTATGATTAATTATACATAACAGACACGAGGGGGGGGGAAGAGGAGGGGAAAAGAAAAAGGAAAAAGAACAGCAAGTCGCTCGGCTAAAAACCATGGGCAAAGGGGGGCAAAAATAGGAAACCTATTTAAGATTCCTTTTAACTCAGAAGCAACCCTGGGATGCCCCAAAACTTCAAGAAGAAGAAGAAGAAGAAGAAAAAGAGGAAGAAGAGGAAGAAGAAGAGGAGGAAGAAGAAGCCATGCAAATCTTAAATGGCTAAACCCGTTTGGTGAGAGGTGGGCAGGTCTGCAAGATAATTAGCGAGGGAAACCTTCAAATGAAACGGGAAGCTGGGCTGATGGTGTTCTGGATGGCTGCGGGGATATTTATCGTGCCGATGAAAGAAAGGAGCTGGACTCTGAACAAAGGCTCGGCTCCTCTCTCTTCCCCCCCCCCCTCCTGAAAGCCGCTGCAGCTGTGGTCTCACATGGAGAGATTCGGATTTCAGCTGTGCCAGCATCAAATCCCTGCTGAGACAAACGGGGTGGTTGGAAGAACCAACTTCCTGCTACTGCAAGCACCTGGGTGATTGGCTGCAACGGTGGTGGGGAGGAACCCGACCTCAGCGGGCAAAGAACTGCAGGCAACCTCAGGAGTCTGGGGTTCAAAGGAAAGAACAAAGTGAGCCTCAGGTCACAGGCTTGCGATCCCATGCTGTGGAACCCTGTAGTGGGGTGGCTACAGAGAGTACCGGCTGGCCCAGGGGGTTGATTAAGTCAAAAGCTGCTATTAATCTATCCTTTCAATATATTAGTCAGCGGAATGCTTACTACCTGAACGCTGGAGGAACGGTTGGATCGGGGCTATTGAGTCGGAAGAGGTTTTTAGGATGTTTTTTTTTTTTTTTGCCGACGATTGGAGGGTTTTAAGGGGATGGTTGAGTTGTGTTTTATAACAGGGGTAAGTCAACCTGTGGTCCTCCAGATGTTCATGGACTACAATTCCCACGAGCCCCTGCCAGCAAACGCTGGCCATTAGCCTGATCCAACATGGCTTCTCTTCTGCTCTTATGTCTGGATGCTTGGTCGTCTTGGTTCTTGAGGTACAACAGTGGGAGGGCTTCTGGGAGGGCTGGCCCTGCCGTGTGACATAGATTGTGGACTGGAGGGGCCATAGGCCCAATCCAACATGGCTTCTCTTATATTCTTATTCTTAAGTCTTAATGATTTCAAACAGACTAAAACTAATGAGACTTGGAAACAGTTAACGTTGGTCCTTCAGCCTAAAGCAAACCCCTTGAAGGCAAAGGGACTTAACTGTTGTGTAATATCCACAGTCCATCCCTTGTCTGAATGCACAGGGGCTAAGGGGAACCTCGGGGAATGCCGCGCTCTCTCCTCTTCACAGCAACACAAATTTGCACATAGCTGGCTTGGCCGTGCCATTCAAATGAATGGGGGCAGCCATTGCTCACACAAAACCCAGCAAACAACTGCTACAGAGCTCTGAATCATGCCCTTGGTGCGGTTTTCTCCTCCGCCTCTCTGCCCGGCTGCTAGACTTCCGTGCAAGTCTGAGCAGGGGAGAAAGACAGAAATAAAAGACTCTCCTACGCCCGCTTTTTCAAGGCCGCAGATATTTCAAGGCGTCTTAAATCATTTCGGTTATAATGGAGTGCAACAATACTTGAGATTTGTGGGCCCAGCTGCATTTTTGCAGGGCTCATTGGCAATGAGTAATTTTCCTATTTGGCTCACATTGTTACAGCTTTAAAAGAATCTGACGGCACTAAAAACTCAGTTAATCATAATACAGTTCCACCTATTAAAATAATCTCTCTTTCTCTCTGTCTCGGGCCGGTGGCAGCATTTCAAAACCCTCGCGAGGAATGACGAATAGACAAGAAGCCGATCGAGCACAAAACATCGCCTCATGTAAGACGGCCTGCTTTCGACAACATCGCCCGCCTGCCGCTTTCTTTTCCAGCGCTCAGACGCGGATGACACAGGTAGAGATCGGGGCTGCCTGCACACTTGGGACGGCCCGGAATTCAAGGGGGGGGGGTTTGAATTGGGAAACCGCAGGGCCAAATGAACACGCACCTGATTTCCTACTTCCAAGACTGCCGCTCTCAAGTACAAAGTTCAAAGTTCGAGGCACACATTTCTGTCCTTTCTTTCTGGCCAGGGTTGATAGAGCTAGGTGACGCTGGAGATCTGTCATCCCCTCGAGATGACTACGACCGACCAAATCCAACAACCTCCATGGATCCCCCCCTCAGGCATCCATGCCCTGAACCAGCCCGACCTCTCTGGGGGCCGACTTAAGTTCTCGTTCCCGTTATATTGCTGTTGATTAAGATTCGGAACCACTGTTGGAGTATTGTTGATGTTATTTTCGACTATGCTCTATGTTAGATCGTTCCATGTACCACCCCCCCCCCCCGCGACATTATATATGAACTGCCCTGAGCCGTATGGAAGGGCGTCATAAAAATCTAATAAAATAAAATAAATAAAAAATAAAGTAAGATCTGTTCCCCTGGAGGAAACGACTGCTTTGGAAGGTGGATTCCGTGGACTTATACTCTGCTGAGGAACCTCCCTGCCCCAAACCACGCCCCCCACAGGCTCCGCCCTCCAGGTCAGGGGTAGTCCAACTGCTGCCCTCCAGATGTCCATGGACTACAATTACCATGGGACCCTGCCAGTAAATGCTGGCAGGGGCTCATGGGAATTGTAGTCCATGGGCATCTGGAGGGCCGCAGTTTGACTACCCCTGCTCCAGGTACTTCCCACCCCAGAGCCGGTAACCCTGTTTACAGCCCCCCTTTCTCACATAGTAACAAAATTACTATCACACATACCCCTCTTTGTCTTGCTCTCACAGTGTTGTTGTGTCCTTCCTTCCAGGAGCTCAAGGCTACACACATGGTGCCCCTCCCCCTCCCCCTCCCCCATTTTGTCCTCAGATTAGTCTGATGGAAGAGACGGGTCCCAAACCCACATGCCAGCTTTGTGGCCAAGTGGAGATGTGAACCCAGATCTTGCTTGGCTAGTTGGCTGACATTCTAGCAACAAGATCACACTGGTTATCTTCTTGCTTAATGCGCGTTCAGAGAAGGAATGGATCATGTTTGAGAATTCCTTGGTTGGAAGAGCTTAACCCACCACACACACACACAAATACTCACCTGCTTGAGACTCAGGTTTTCTGGACTTGGAACAACACACTCATCACTGTCTGTTACAGATTCAACAGTGTCCGTTCCCTGTCCATCGCCTTGCTCTGAATAATCAGAAAGGGGAGGGGGGGGAATTAGAACAGACTCACTTTTTCTTTGCACTTCATCTACCATGTCTTAGATTACGCACTGCGTTGCCTTCTAACATCATAATCCAGATTTACTGTAATCTTTATTATATTTTATGCTGTTTCTATGTCTATGAGGAAGTGAGACTGCATACAAAAGGTTCTTTCTTGAATAACACTTTGTTGGTCTTGAAGATGCCACCAGACTCAACTGGAGAAGAGGCGGGCTATACACAAAGCCAATACTTGGAGGGGAGATCTCCAAGGAAGTTCAGAGTGGAATGCAGAGACTGGTGGTGGCAAACCAGCTTTGAACATCTCTTGTCTTGATCTGAATGGGCCAAACAAACCTGATCTCGTCAAATCTTGGAAACTAATATGTCCGGCTTTGGTGTGACGTTGGATGGGAGACTACCAAGGACGTTCAGAGTCTGCTAGGCAGAAGCAATCAATGGCAAACCAGCTCGTCTTAAAAACCCTATAGGATCACCTTGAGTCTCGGCAGGACATTCCAGCACCCCCTGCCTGGATTGTCAGCTGGCCTATATTTCCCTTCAGCGGTCTCTAGTCGAATTGTCTTTATGCCAGTGCTGTGACAGCACGACAACAGAACACTGGGAAGGCAGCCCTAAAAGTGCATCAGATTTGAATACAGTCCCTGACAGGCAACAAAGCTTAATGAGACCCAGCTGATGGCAATTTATGCGTTCCGGCTCTATTACAAAGATCCGGAAACCACCGTTTTCACTGCAGAACCCGCATTCCTTCCAGCGCAGCTGCTGGGGGCGTTGTCCTCCCGATGGCTCTGCTCTCAGCAATTTGCTCCCATCCCTACACTCATTTTGGTGGAGCTCGAACGCACCAAAAGTCAAACGTTCAGTTCGAGGGAGCTTGCATGGAGGACTCTTCCGCTTTCGGTGGAAGTTTTCTCAGCTCGTGTCCTGGATATTGAACGTGTATAATAAAGTGAGGCAACGTGACCTGGGAATTTGCATTCTTTGTACTGAGCTGCCTCGAACCCCCTTTCATCCTGTTCACTGATAAGTCATGCTAGCCTCATATCGTCTGAGACTCTCTCTCTCTCTCTCTCTCTTTCTGTTTGACGTTAGGGGTGGCTGTTATCTGCAGACAAAAGCCGCAGATGCTTTTAAAATATTCTTCTGAAGGAAGAATCTCTAGTCTTCTGAAGAGGGAATATAAAGACATTTTAAAACAGAAGCCAGTTCCCTTTAATATTTTATGAAACCAGGTTTTGAGATGGAGGGCTTTCCCCCCCCCCTTCCTTTGTCAATTATTATGAAGTTGCATGTTAGACCAAAGAGTAACACTCATCGGCCTCACTTGGGGAGACCGAAATGAAGGCCCTTCTGCTGAGACCATCTCTGCTGTCAACAACACAGGCTTTGAAAAGAGCAGAGAGAGAGAAAGAGATGGAGAAAGAGGTGCAGTTGGTTAAGCAAAACGTTACCTTCTGCTTCCAGTTCCTCAGTCATTTCTCCAGAAGTAGACGAGCTCTGGTCAGCGAACTGACCTTCGGAAAGCTGAGAGAGATCCTCATTTTCCTCTTGAACGTTGGCTGCCATTTTGCCTGCTTTGCCATCGGCTTGTGTTTCAGAGACATCCTTGAATAAGACGAGGACAGAAACACTCACAGATGTGCACTTCAACAGGCCTCCCACGGCTATCATTTAAATACCGACAGCAGTTTAAACTAAGATAATCTTTAAGAGCTGCAATTCTGACGTCACTCAACGGCCGAGATGCCGAGATCTTCTGTCAAGGGAATTCGAAACCAGTGAGCGCTCCCCTGCTTCCGTCTGGGAGGGTTCTCCCTTCCGGATTTAAATGCACGTACGATTCGCACCTCAGCATTTTGCATTAGGAATGCACCTTCCAACTTGGACCGCAGCCCATAGCAGAAGCGCTATGCGCGTTGAATCCGTGAACTCTAATCGATCTCGGCACCGCGCTCTTGGTTCTTTAATATATAACATGACATATCTTGTAAACCTGTATAAAGCCATTCGCAGAAGCATTCAATTTGCCATGTCTAGCACTTCCCCTCTAGAATTCTGCTATGAATTTCTGAGCTGTTTTAGAACGGAATGAGCTGGACTTGGGTATTGCACTTTCCAGGAGATTTTTTTTTTTGGGGGGGGGGGAGTGCTGAAACATGCTGACATCACCTGGAAATGACATCAGCATGTCAGCAATGTCAGAGGTTACACTCTGGCTTTTGGGCACAAATTCTATGGTAGAATTAGCTTCACTGCAATGACCCCAATGTAACTTCCATGTGATGCCAACATGTCATGTTAATTTCCTGTGTTCTTCCCTTTGGGGAGGGTTAAGGGTGGGGGGGGGAGGAAGGACATCTAGAAAGCAGGGGACCCCCACCCAGATCAGGGGACTTGACAACTGTAGCTACGGCTCTCTTTTAGGCTAAAATTCATAGCCAATGGCTGAGGGCCCAGTTTAATGAGATGTCCATGGCAGGCAAAGTCATAATGCTTTGAGAGTACCTTAAAGCAGGGGTAGTCAACCTGTGGTCCTCCAGATGTTCATGGACTGCAATTCCCATGAGCCCCTGCCAGCAAATGCTGGCAGGGGATCATGGGAATTGTAGTCCATGCACATCTGGAGGACCACAGGTTGACTACCGCTGCCTTATAGGAGGTTATCAGATTAATCCTGGATAGCTCAGTAACCATCAATTACATTTTTACTCCGTTCTCCCTCACAGAACCTGCAGGTGCCATATACCAGCCTTCCCAATTTAACCTCACAGCAACCCTGCGGAGTAGGTCAAGTTGAGAGACAGTGAGTGGACCAAAGCGTCTAGTGAGAATCATGGCTAAGTAGGGTTCTGAACTCATGATCCCCTAGTCTGACGGCCTCGCCAATACGCCGTGCTGATGTAGCCAATTGTTTGGAAAGCTATCTACCATATGCTTCCTCTGGAGTCATAAAATAATTGTTTCTGACGGGATCATCCGCTAGTCATAAGACACACAAATTAAAAACCAGCATTTTGGTGCCAAAGTTTAATGAGCTGATCAGATGCGCAGTCAACCCCATCGCTAAAGAGAGCACAAGATCTAAACTGGCTCGCGACGTGGCGAAATTTAAGTTGCTTCGTACCTGCGGAATGTCTGAGACCGTGGGCCTTTCATCCTCGGTCTTCGGCCTCATCTCTTTGTTCTCCTTCTCAGGAATGGAACTCTAAAGTGATTAGGATGGAACACAGAAGCAGTCGTTTGCTTGTGGGTCGCCCAAGAACTGTCACTCTGTCACAGGCCAACTATTTAACAGGGCTTTCCGGGGGCTTTATTTTCTGGGTGCAATTATGCAGGACCTCCGTGTGGGCTTTGTGAACCCCCAAGCTTCAACAAGCCCTCTGCGGTGGTTGAAGGCAGGTAGAGGAGAACTCCCCGTAAATAATTTTTTAAAATTTATATACCACCCTGCCCAGTAAGCCAACTCAGGACTGTCTTATTGTCTACTGATGTTTTCATTTCTTGTTGTTTTAATTTGTTGTCTGATAAACTGTGTTTGTATACCCCCCTGAGCCGGTCTTGGGAGGCCAATTTAGAAATCCGATAATAAAAGACAATAATTAATTTCAAAAGTCCCGATTCTGTTCTGTGTTTAATCTGTGTTTTCCAAAGTGGAACAAAACATGATTTTGATCCTCCATAACAGGAGACATCATCAAGGTCAACCAAGAAGATTATTAAATGTCTGACTGCTAAGGTCACATTTGGAAGCCCTGATTGGGGTGCCCCCCCCCTTTTGAGATTAAAGAAGAAGAAGAAGAAGAAGAAGAAGAAGAGTTGGTTCTTATATGCCACTTTTCCCTACCCGAAGGAGGCTCAAAGCGGCTTACAGTCGCCTTCCCTTCCTCTCCCCACAACAGACACCCTGTGGGGTGGGGGTGAGGCTGAGAGAGCGCTGATAACACTACTCGGTCAGAACAGTTTTATCAGTGCCGTGGCGAGCCCAAAGTCACCCAGCTGGTTGCATGTGAGGGAGTGCAGAATCGAACCTGGCATGCCAGATTAGAAGTCTGCACTCCTAACCACTACACCAAACTGGCTCTCCCCCCCTGTGCAAGCATCTAGTCATGTCTGACCCTTGGGGTGACGCCCTCTAGCATTTTCATGGCAGAATCAATACGGGGTGGTTTGCCAGGGCCTTCCCCAGTCATTACCATTTACCCCCCAGCAAGCTGGGTACTCATTTCACCGACCTCGGAAGGATGGAAGGCTGAGTCAACCTTGAGCCGGCTGCTGGGATCGAACTCCCAGCCTCATGGGCAAAGCTTCAGACATTTCTGCTGCCTTACCACTCTGCACCACAAGAGGCTCTTTTTTTTTTTTTTGAGATTAGGTGGACAGGGCCTTCTTGGTCAACCCTGGAACTCTCCGCAGGGATGACAGACCAAGAAGGACCTTGGGGTTGTGGGGAAGCGGAATTCAATGCACACCAGAAGCGCGAAAAGGGTTCTTTGAACTCACCGAATCCAACAGCGGGTCCACGTCTACGAAAGACACTTTCTTTTCCACCAGCGTTGACCTCTGTCTTGGCTTAGGCTGTGGCCTCTAAGAAACCAATGACAGACTTCCATCAAAACGTTGCCAATCATCATCATTACTTGATTGGTCAGCTGAAAACACTGATTTCCATTACTTGTTTTATGAATGGTTTCTTCCCCCCCCCCCCCACCCTGCATTACTCACCCAGATCTCTCCCAGCCCAAAAAACTAAGCCAGTCTTAGTACAACTATCTCCAAATGCTTCCAGGCCCCGTCTGGGAAACATCTGGAGCATCATTTTTCTCAGGCATTCTGTGATTGATTGATTGATTTAGAGCAGGGGTAGTCAACCTGTGGTCCTCCAGATGTCCATGGACTACAATTCCCATGAGCCCCTGCCAGCAAACGCCTTTTTGCCTTTTTACAAAAGACAGAAGGAGGACTGGGATTCTAAGAGCTGAAAAGCATGGAGGGAGGGAGCAGGACTCTATTGGATTTAGATAAATGGACACTCGCATAGTAGAGGTGTTGAGATGATATACCGTTGCTGGTGAAGAGGAAGGAAGGGCCGGGATCGGAGGTTCTCCTTGCCCCTTCACTGGTTTCTCATTCCGGATATAATCCGTCAAATCTGCTGCCACAATTGAACTGGCTGGCGGGAGGTAGGTGTACTTCCACTTCAGTTCCACGCTAACGGTGCCGGTGGAATGGCCTTCGTAATCGGTTAGCTCAAAGGTACCTGGAAGGAAAGCGCCAAGCCAATATATCAGTCTGTCTCCTTATCAGAGGGCAGAAAGACCAGGTTGGGGACCTCCGGGCAAGGGGGCTTAAAGGAGCATTTTGTGATGAAGTGGGGCGGGCAGCAAGGAAGTTCCATTTCCACTGAACACTTCCTTGCACAGCGATGGATAAAATGTGGAATCCGGTCCCATCGGTGGTAGTGATGTCCACCCGCATAGAGAGTTTTAGAAGGGGCTTCGACAGATTCATAGAGGTCTGTTAGTGGCGACTAGCTGACAAAAGGGAACTTCCACATTCAGAGACAGGAAGTGATGTCAGGGGAAGGCCTCAGCATCCATGCCCTATGACCCTGCCACTAAGTTGGATTCATCCCCTCCTTCTCTTCCAACAAGTCTCTCTCTGTCCGAGGAAGATTCAATGGAAGAAAGTTTATTTATTTATTTATTAGATATTTCATACCGTCCTCCCGTACAGCTCAGGGCAGTTCACAGAAAACGTGACAGGAGTAATACATAGAACAATCTAAACGTATAACAGAGTCATAAATAACATATCAACAATAAGCTAACAGTGGCTTCAAATAGAACAACCACCCCCAGGGAGGTCAGGCTGCTTCAGGACATTGAAGGGGTGTCTGAGGGGGGGGACCAGCAGATGTTGTTGGGTCGGTCAGAGCAAATGCCAGGTGGAGGAGCTCCCTGTGGAATTGTGGGGGTTCAGGCAGGGCCCAGATCTCTTCAGGGAGCTCGTTCCACCAGGTGGGGGCCAGTTATCAGATCTAGTTCAGCAGAAGTAATTCACAGGGTTCAATACATTGGCAGAGTCTTGTTTTTTACTACCGGATTCTTCCGCCCACTTTGTAAACAAGCGGTTTGCCACCTTGAGCTACACATGGAATGCCATGGCATCATCGTTCCTTTAAATCAGGGGTAGTCAAACTGCGGCCCTCCAGATGTCCATGGACTACAATTCCCAGGAGCCCCTGCCAGCGAATGCTGGCAGGGGTTCCTGGGAATTGTAGTCCATGGACATCTGGAGGGCCGCAGTTTGACTACCCCTGATTTAAATCAACAAATACGACGTGAACAAAGTTTGCTCCGTAGATCAAGCGGCCTCGTTTACAGCTCGGGGAAGAAAGCCGAGTCCTTACCCGAAATGTATCTGTCGTGAGCCAGTGAGATCAAGGGGACATTTGCTTTCCCGATATAAACCCCCTCTTCCGCCTCGTTGTCATCGAAGACGTACAGGCTCAAGGAGGCGGATTTCAGGTAGCGGTCGAGGTCAGCGTCCATTGGCACGGGGAAAGAGGCGTGGTCGTCAAAGTGCGGGTGGTTGCTGCTGGGGACGATGGCCGTGTCGTGGTCCGCGAAATCAAAGAACCTGTAGACGACGTAAGGGCTGGGCTGGACGTGGCTCTTCTGGCCCTGCAGATGGCTGCAGTGTTTGACGGTGATGTGGAGCTCGTTTAAGTTTCCATCTGCTGAATTGTTGGTTTGGGAAGGGCTGAGAACGGGCTGGTTTCAGAGAGACAGAGAGATAAAAGGCTACTTTAAAAAGGCTATTTAAAGCCTCTTAGTAAGGAGTGGTCTTCCCCCCCCCCCCCCGCTGCTAAAAAGAGTATGCACAGAGTTATCTGCACTGGCTGCACGTTTGCTTCTGAGCAAAACCCAAAGTGGTGGTCCTTACCTTTGAAGCCCTAAATGGCTCGGAGTCTGAGTACTTGCAGGACTACTTCCTCCTTTGCTGCCCAGTCGCCAGTTCTCTGTGCCCCCACCTTCTGAGATGAGGTGGGAAGCAATGAGAGGCGGGGCCTTGTCAGGGGTGGCCCCTCCCTGGTGGAATGACCTCTCCCTCGAGGCCGGCTTGGCACCTACACTGCTTTTCCAGGCACCAGGTCAAAACACTTCTGTTCACCCAGCTCGTAATTCCATTAAGGCATTCTAGGGTGGAGAAGCTGTCATTTTAAGTGGGTTAATGGCTGATATTTTTATGCAGCACTTGAGTCTGCTATGCTGGTATTTAGGGTGAAAGCTTTCTAAGGTTTTGTTTTTATTACGTTCTCTTTTTGTAAGCTGCCTCGGGCTGTTTTCCTGGAGAGGCGGCACAAAGGAACATGCTAAATAAATAGCACTACGTACCAGCAAGAAACACACAACTAAAGCCAATAATTTCAGGGGTGGCTAAACTGTGGCTCTTCATGGGAAGCGGACTACACTTACCATGAGCCCCATGCTGGCATATTAAAAAGGGGATATGTGTAGACAGATCTGTGAGAGCCTGTGGGTTAAACAGAGGATTTAGGAGAAATCGAGAAAGTTCCATGTCTCTACAGTCTTACTGAATAGACCCAAATGTGGGGGGAAATGTTCAATGGTCCTTGTTCTTTGGAGAGATGTGATGAAAAGCAAATAATGCAAAGATTGCTGAGTTCATCCACTTGCCTGATCTTTTAGGTTTGTTGCTATGTATCCCAGAGCTTTTGCCCGCTCTTTATATAGTCTGATGGCTTGGTCCATGGGGACCCTTAACCTAACCCAGTATTCCACAGAGCCATAGTTCTGCAAGCCTCCTCCAACTCCTGCAAGACAAACACACGAGGTTAGAAGGTCCAGTGTTCCAGCCCTCAGGCATGCAGGCATGATATAAAACAGCCTGATTGCATCAGATCTTGGAAGCTAAGCAGGGTTGGCCTCAGTTGGTTCTTGGGTGGAAATCCAGGGCTGCTATGCGGAGACGGGGAATGGCAAACCACCTCTGAACCAGATCCACGGGGGAAACTAATCCATCCATAGCTGTTCCAACTATACCTTAAAACAGAAACCAGCGAAAATGGAAACTCTGCCCAATGCAAATGGTCTTCCTGACATCGCACAAAAACGGAAAGAAACGGGAAACCCCCATGCATCCCTAATCCAAAAATTGCAGCACAGCTTTACAATAACAATAAGAACAATAACGATAATGTCTCCAGACGTCATATTTCTGAAAACTTTATCAAGGCTTATGATCCAAAGGAGACACGGAAAACTTTATCAAATGAGAACGCCGCCCCCTCCCCCTTCTCAGTTCTGTTTTGTGGTACTCTTCATCTCGCACATCAAACGATCCAGAGGTTCATTAGTACAATTTACATGGTATTATTAAGCAATATAAAACACTCCATTAAAAACCCAGAGGATCCCTGTCCTCCACTGTGAAGTCTGGCAGCAAAACCAGGCTTTGAAAAACGCAGATGAAGTGTTAGGTAATCTTTGCAGGACGAGATCTGACAGCAAAAACATGTTATTAAATGAGAAGTTTAATAAAAATGAAAGAGGCGGGCAGGATACCAAAGCTCCCCAGAAAGAAAGAAAGAAAGAAAGAAAGAAAGAAAGAAAGAAAGAAAGAAAGAAAGAAAGAAAGAAAGAAAGAAAGAAAGAAAGAAAGAAAGAAAGAAAGAAAGAATGAATCAGCCCAAGGATTTGGCTCAACAAGAATAAAAAAACTATTTTTAAAAATAAAATAATAATTTGGATTGTGCTATCAATGGGTGCTTTCAATGTGCTTTATGATCCTTATCTGCAGTTGCACACTGTTATGCTCTGTTGCATGTGATACACAAAGGCTCAGTTGGGCCATCCTCTATGCCCTGATCCCAGGCCTCAAAGCCAGCCCACCCCTCCCCTCCTGCTTAACCATGGTTACATAGCTTGGAACAGTATTTTCCTATGAGCTGCCGGCAGAGTAACTGAGCACTGTTTTGTGTGCTCAAATGATCTGGGAAAGCTGGTTTCATTTCATTTCAAGAAATGGACTCCTTGTTGAAAATTTCAGCTAATTTTCCAATTCCAAAGACATTTGGAAATGTCTGGGGGGGGGAGAGAATAAAATTGTTTCTGCACTGCTCTTCCGAGGCGGTAGGAGCTCAGAACGGTATACAACAAATAGGCCCCAAGATGCTACATGATAAAAACCCCTTCCCAAAATGAAACTCTCTGTTCCAATAAACTTTATCTCCAGAAACGTTTCCACCAAATATATCCCATTCTGCCTCAAAAAATGATCCACATGCTAGTTTTGAAAAGCCGCACCCTGAAGGTTCTCCTAAAGGATTGGAAGGCGCCGTTCCACAACGGTGCAGCCGTTACTGAAAATATCCACCCTCTCGCCGATGCCAACTGTACTTGTGGATGAGAAGGGGCCAATTTAAAATAGTTTTAACTGGAATTAATCAATAGACCATATTTAGGTTTCCATCATTTGCCGTGTGCCGGTTTGACGGCCAAGAGACAGTTACCGAGAAGGGGCGTGTCTGATGCTTACCGACTAAAATGGCCGAACCGTAGATTCGGCCATTCTTCTCCAATATTTCGTGGAATCTCAGCTGGCACGCGGCGGCTGTTTCAAAGTCCACCCCATAGGCGTGGTGGACCTCGAGCGTGGCGGTGTTCTTCTGCACGTACTGCAAAAAGAAGTCATCCACCCGCACGAGGTACTGAGAAGTGAAATCGTAGGCTGGGTTCAGGCCCCGGATGACGGGAGTCGTCTGCAGCTCAAAATCGTAGAACGCGTAGGTGCAGAACGTTGCGGGCTCCTGATCGCGGAAAGCCTTGGCAGCTTCTGCGGAAAACGCCACTTTGCCGATGTGGATTTCAAACAAGTTCTCTCCCCGCTCTAAATGGGCGGTTTCGTCGAATTCATCAACGGGATCGTCTGGCATGATTTCGGGCCTGAATTTGTACTGCTTGGTTCCGTAAGCGATATCCTTCAGCTGAGCTGGGGAGGCAAAGAAGCATAGAGGGCTTAATTTCCCTTGTATTATTTTTACATTATGTCTTCCTTTCCGCCTTAGTTGAAGTCAGTGGAAGTCAACAAAAGGAGGCTATTGGATTTACTTTAGCAATGCTGTCGGTTGAGTTGCAGAACAACCTGGTGTGGAACGAAAAGCACTTAAAGATTTCCCACCATTAAAATCTGTGTCCTGATCAACGTACCTTCTAGCTTACGGATTCGCGTAGCCCTGACGTCAAGGAGATGGACGTACTGCTCCAGTTTTAACTCGTAGTCTTGCTGTAACGCCTCCATCTTCTGAGTTACCGCTTCCACTTCTGCCTGAGACAGAAAGAAGAGCTAAAGGAATATGAATCGGCGGGCACCCGTTACACAAGGTTCTCTGCCCTTTCTGTAAAATCCTTGGATCAAGTGAAATGCGAGTTCTATGACTGGATTTCCCAATGTAGAATTTAAATCCTGAAAGCAACTCTGTTGAGTGTGGTGTGTGTATGTGGGGAGATGGACTTTCCCACTGGGCCTTTCCCTGATAAACCCCCACCCCAATTTAAGCATCTCTTCCCCCTCTGCACCAGGCCCTGTTTAAAATGCCACCTCCATCCCAAAGATTGCTTTAAGTTTCAACTATTCACCCAGCTACAGATAGCCAGCCCAGCTTAACCTGTCGGAATTTTTGAGAAATGCTTAAATGAATGGAACAGGATGAGACTGAGGCCTTTGTTCTCTTGCAGCTATATGGGGGAGGGGTGCTGGGGGGGGGGAGATTGGCAAGTAGGGTTTGAACACCCTCCTCCATTTCCTTCATTGCACTGGAAAGTGAGTGAATAAACTTTTGCAGAGGTGGGTTCTCCATCTGGAAATTTTTAAACAGAGGCTAGATAGCCATCTGACGGAAAGGCTGATTCTGTGAAGGCACAAAGGGGTGGCAGGTTACAGTGGATGATAGGGATGTGATCGTCCTGCATAGTGCAGGGGGTTGGACTAGATGATCCATGAGGTCCCTTCCAACTCTATGATTCTATGAATCCTGTTCTCCTTTCTACTGGTCTTTCCAGATAAAACTCTCCAGTAAGTAAGGTTTATGGCCTAGAACCAGGGAGGTTTTGAATATAGGATTTCAGTATTCCAATATTAACTTTTCTCCCACAACAATTTAAGCTAACAGAACAGTCTGAAGTCCGTTCTGGATCCCTTCTTAGGCATGATGAATTAGGCCCTAGAAAGGGGAAATTTTCTCGAGTAGTTTGCACCACACCTATGCTATTAATTCATTTTTAATTTTGTTCTTTTTAATACCCCCTTCCCCCTCTTGTTTGACTCCAGGGAATGAAATACTCAAACTAATTTCGGAGAGCATGGAAGACTGATTCAACACGCCCAATCTCTGCAAATCATAAGTCAATTTTGCAGAAACTGGACAGATCACACTGGACTGATCTGGTCCAGCAGATGAGTCGGTTTCTTGGCTGAAAATGTGAGAATAAAGAACTCAACTGTGACATTAAAGTTCGGCCGACTTCGACTCATTAGGATTTGGTTAGGTGCCCTTCGAAAGTCCCGGGATTCATTAATCTCAATCATCAGATTCCACTTCATTTTTTGTTTTCAAAGGCGTGACGAGAAAGACGCCAGCGAGTCAACTGCACGGAGATGCAGAATTACATACCTGATAGTCTTTGTTAATTTTATGCTGTACAATTAGCATATTGCGGGTCTTTTCGAGCTCCCGAATGGTTTCTGCGTGGGTCGCTTGGAGCTCCCGCATGGAGCGTTCCAGATCTTGGTGAATGTCGTCATCCACTTGCTCCAGAAACGTGAGATCGCCACTGGCCTGCGGTCGCCGAGCCTGAATCGCAAAAGCTTCATCATTAGATTTTTTTAAATAAAATGTTGAGATTAAAAAGAAAAACCTTTCACTTTAATTGAAACAGATGGACCCCTCGCTTTCTGGCGTTAACAATAAATCTACGCTCGGAAACTGCTCTTTCCCGTTCCTCGGGGCTTTCAAGAAGAAAATGAAGGTAGCTCACAACCACCGTGGTAACCTATTACGCTGACCTGAGTCGGCTTGGGAATGTCCCACTAATTCAACAGGACTTGAGGGCATTTTCGCAGAGGATGTGAAGGTCAAAACCAAACCTTGATATGGGTTCAGGAGCAGATCGGTTGCTAGTGCAGCAGCTGTAGTATCAGGGTCACATGAACCTGACAGCTGACTCCATGACTTCTCCACTGGACCACGAAAAAGCGGCACACCCTGTGCATTTTTGGAATAACACCCTTAAATAATACTGTGGTGGGGGGAAAAGAATGATCTTTGCCATTCAGAAAAATGTCTTGTAGTTAATTGAGAAAGTAAACATGTGGGGTGGGTGGGTGGGAGGTGGGGGGTTCAGATTTGTTCTCCTCTGCAATGTCGTTGCGAAACATTACAAACTAAGACTAAGTGGAAATAGCCTTTTCTCCCCATCACTGTGTTTTTATACATCAGGTACGTGCTCAGGTACAGGGAGAAAGGAAACAAGAACCACATTACACGTTTCAGACGCAGAGCATTTTAGTGCGGCCTCTGCTTTTATAACCATCGGCATTATTTTTTATGTTTTCCCAAATCTGTAAACAAAAGGAGTGGGTTTTTCTCAGACCTCTAACAGGACAATCTGACAACAGAGAAAAGCAATTACTTTTACTCCAGCAATAAGGGGAGGGGGAAGAGAAGCGCTTTAAAGCATTACTCGAAGGGTCGGATAATTCACTTTTGATGTCACGATGAAATATGTACGTTATCTCAAAAGGGGGGGTGGGAATTTTGGCCCCCCCACCATGTTTTTTCTGCCTTGTTCTCTCTCCTCCACTCTGAAAGGAAAGAGGTCCGATTTTGCAGAAGCAAGACACGTTGGCCCATGCACGGGACGCCCCTTCTGGAAAACCGTGTGCTTGAAGAATAATGCTCATGATGGATATTGGTGGGCTTAAAAAAATAGCCCAACAAACGGCGCTAGATGAGCGTGAAAACAGGATTCGTTCCTGCAAAGTTACCTTGAGAAGCAAGAGAGCCTCAGTGAGTTCCGCCACGTCGATGTCGCTCTCCTAAAACAGAGACAGAGTCGAAAGGAAGGAGTTGTTCGCTGAGAATGAATAATGGAGAGATACGCAGAGGATACACGGTGTGCATTCTCTCCAAACATGACATTTTGCTGGATATCATGAATAAGTAAAATCTGTCATACTCCTGCATTCTTTGGCTTTTAAGAAAAGAGATTTTTTTTTTTTTGCTTTGTGCATAAAATATAGAAAACTTCTCTCTCTCTCTGGTCATTCTCTAAACAGTCAGAAAGAGTTTACCTTGGCGAAAAACTTCATGCGGTTTTTCAGTTCATCCAACTGTTGCTTCTGCTCCAGATAGCGTAACTGCAGATCTTTATTCTCCTGCGCCAGCTTTTCATTTTGGTCTCCAAAGGGAAAAAAAAATATATATATATATATATATATAACATGCATATGAAGAAAAAGAAGAAGAGTTGATTCTTATATGCTGCTTTTCTCTACCCAAAGGAGTCTCAAAGCCACTTACATTCACCTTCCCTTTCCTCTCCCCACAACAGACACCCTGTGAGGTGGGTGAAGCTGAAAGAGCCCTGATATCACTGCCCGGTCAGAACAGTTTTATCAGTGTCATGGCAAGCCCAAGGTCACCCAGCTGGCTGCATGTAGGGGAGTGGGGAATCAAACCTGGCTTGCCGGATTAGAAGTCTGCACTCCTAACCACTACACCAAACTGACTCTTACATTAATCCATATGCTGATTGTGTAGGGGTACAATTCAGAACAAACGGCAAAACAACCTCTTCCGTCTCATCAAAATAGATACCGGTGTCCACTGCTATTTATCACGATTTCTTACATTAATCCATAGAGAGAGACTTTTTCTAAGCAGACAGAGTCCCTGTCAACCCAATGTGCAAGCATTATCTTGCGCAGTTTCCATTAGTGGTGGCAGGGGGACGAGCAGATAAGTGTGTCTTTTAGCCGTGGAAACCAGGAAACTTGATAGGTTAAGATTTCTCCTATTCACCCGCAGGGCATGCAATTTCTCCTCCTCCTCCTCCTCCTCAGCCAGCCCCTCTTCACTCCCCCTTTTTCTGGAATACTTGGACAACGAAACAAAGGGGAAGTTTTGGACCCAAACAGTTCGGTGGATGCAAACAGCTGTATATCATGGGAGCATGTTTCTAATGGCACACCATACCACGGGCGTATATGTGTGCGTGCTACAGCAGGGGTAGTCAACCGGTGGTCCTCCAGATGTTCATGGACTACAATTCCCATGAGCCCCTGCCAGCAACTGCTGGCAGGGGCTCATGGGAATTGTAGTCCATGGACATCTGGAGGACCACAGGTTGACTACCCCTGTGCTACAGTAACATGCCATGGAATGATGAGCCTGGAAGAGAAGGGAAGGGGCCTCAGGGGGGCGTGTCCACAGCTCTGCTTCCCAACCGTATTCTGCATGATTGCACCACTTCTGGGGTTTCTCGAAGCCTGAAGAATGTTCCAGGGGTTTCTCAATGGTTAAAAACTTGAGAAAGGCTTAGTATATGCGTTTAAGAGCCAAAAGCTTTGTATCTGATGAAGGGAGCTTTGACTCTTCAAAGCTTATACCTGGAAAATCTTGCAGGTCTCTAGGAAGCTACTGGACCTGAATCTAGTAGTTCTACTACAGACTAGCAGGGCTGCCCTCTGTTAATAATTTTTTGGGAAGACCTTTCCCCCCCAAAACTGACTTTCAGGGTGATCATGTGATTTAAACAAGGCTGGTAAAGGGGTGCCTCATTCCGCAATCTGTTAACTGGATGGAAACCAAGCCAGAATATAGATGAAGGAAACGAACACGGGTTCTTTCCTCTTGGTCCCTCCTGCCTCCTGTCTCCCTCCCTTATGCCTGTTTTTAGATCATTAAGTTCCTTCAATGCTGATATGTATGGCCCAGGCTAGCCCTATCTTGTGACATCATGGAAGCTAAGCAGGGTTGCCCCTGGGTCCTACTGAGAGACCTCCAAGGAGGTCCAGGGTGGCTACGGAAGAGGCAAGCAATGACCAACTGCCTCTCTTTGCTTGCCTACTGCCTTGAAAACCCTATGGGGCTGCCATGAATCAGCTGCAATTCAATGGTACTTTCTTCCATGCTTCTTGGAGGAAGGGATCCAATTTCTGGTTGTCTGAAATGGGGGCCGGGGTGGGGGTGGGAGGATGCATAATGTCTGTGCCTGGGATGTTTCTAATCAACCAAGAGAGCTCTCTGGGCGTTTTTGCTTGATTTCATTGGGATTCTGCGTGATGTTTGCCTGCTCGCATGAAAGCATGGGGGGGGGGAGCTTAAGAAAACAAAGATTAAGATAATCTATTGGTAAAACAAACAGCTGTCAAAACCTGTTTGTGGTAATGCAATCATCGGTAATCAACACCCCACGGAGTGCTGACCTATACGTTCATGCAAGAAAGGAAGGGGTGTGTGTGGGGGGGGAGGATTGGGATAAAGACTCTCTTAAAGGCTGCGGTTAATTTAAACATTCACTCGCGCTTAAATATTCTAAGCCCAAAGGACTGCAAAACCGGATGCTAATCTGTATGCTAAAGGGGCGAGGGGGGAGGGAGGGGGGAGCATGCAACTCCAACTGTTCAGTGTCACTGAAATGGGAAGTGTTCACCAGGTCTCCTGCCAATGGTAAAACTGAACAGGGGGGGGTCTCTGCAGTGGGAGAAACAAGCAACGACTGGTGATCTACGACCGTGGGACGAATCCCACCAACTCCAGGACCTGCTCCCCACCCCTCCCGGCATCTCAGTCACGCTGTACAAACCGTCCCCAGAGCAGCTCTCAGCCTGAGCTGCCATGATGCAATTCCGGGATTCCCCGCCTTGGTTCCAGCTGGTTAATGTTTGCAAGGAAACCAAAGTTGATGTTCTTGGGGCCGGTCGCCCCCCCCCCCCCGTCTCACCTGCCTTACAGGGTCGTCGTGAGGGTAAAAGGAGGGAGCGAGGACTGAGTAGGGTACTCTAAACCAGGGTTAGTCAACCTGTGGTCTTCCAGATGTTCATGGGGAGGGATATTTAGTGCAGGAAGACAAAGGAAAGAACACAGGATCTGATCTAGTGAACAAGAGTGGTAGGATCCAATGTATTTCAGAGGTTGGGTCTACAAACAAGGCATTATCCCAGCTAGCTATACGGAGCTTCCATGCTCAGATGCAGTAACTCTCCGATTACCAAGTACTAAAGACAGTGGCTGCTTTGGAAGGGGAATTCTACAGCATCTCGTGCTCAGCTGCCCCACCTTCCCTTCCTCTCCCCACAACAGAAGCCCTGTGAGGTAGGTGGGGTGGAGAGAGCTCTGAGAGAACCATATCTGACCCCAGGTCACCCAGCTGACTGCATGTAGAGCAGTGGGGAATCCAACCTGCCTCTCCAGATTAGAAGCCACTTAACCACTGCACCAATTAAGATCACCAGTTGCCACCGCGTGGTAACAGTGGGGGGTCCCTGGGGCAACTTTCACACGCCTAAATTCTCCTCTAAATTGGCCCCAGTGGCCGTGGGTTGGCCCCATGGCAGCCATCACGTCTAATCTGGCCCCGGGCCGTCCAGCTCTGCAGCCACAGTGTGGAAATCCACCCCCCTCTGGTGAAGGCCCCCTTGCTCATTCACATAACCTCAGGCATAACCCCTTTGCGCACTTCCATGGCTCTACCTCTCTCTGCTTTTATTTTGTCCAGGAGCTCGTTTTTGTCTGCTAAATCCGACCTCAGAGCGGCCTCGAGCTGACCTATCTGCAGTCTCAGCTGATGCTCCTTCAACTTCCACTGCTGGTCGTGGGTCACACCAAAGGCACTGCAGAATTGAAACACAGAGAACACAGAGAGAGAGAGCTAAAAGGGTCATATTTTTTTTAAAAAAGAGAACATATGGGATGCAAGAAATCAACTTCATCAGAAAATAATAAAAAAGGGAGGGGGACGAAGAGGAGAGGGGGGGGAAGAGCTTTTAGTGGCAGAGATCACTGTCATCATGTCTTAGGAATTAAGTAAACATGTGCTGGTCGGCTGCTGGTTGAAACCCAGGCGCCTCTCTGAGGCTGTGGTTGTGGGACATGAAAGGGTTTGTGGGATGAGCAGAGGGGGCTGGCCTCAATTTAGAGCTGTGCGGCCCAGAAAAGTTGGCAGCCCCCGAACGTTTGCGGGGGCTCGGAAAAAGGAATTCAGATGTCTGCTCCGGCGGAGTCAGCTGCTCCGGGGCTCGCTGACAAACCCCCATTTGGCACAGACGCCCCTCTTTTGTGCGAGGAGCTCTGACGACCCACCTGATCCGTTTTAAACAATCGGAGGTGGAATGGAGGTGCGGGGAGGGGTAGGGGGGTAGGGGGAGAGCACTGCCTGGCCACAGAAACCTTGGCTGCAAGAGGAATGACGACTCCCTGTATCATCGAAACGAGTTTCTTTGATTCGAATTAGCGGCCTTTGTACTCTTTCAACACACTTTTTAAAGCCTGGAGCCCAAATTCAACGTTGTTAAGAACTAAAATGGCAGCTGGGTTCCAAGAGACGGCTTGGAAAACCCGAGCCGACGCAGATGGTCCCAAGCTCAAAAGCCATCGCTGGCGTTTGCTGGCAGGGGGCTCATGGGAATTGTAGTCCATGGACATCTGGAGGGCCGCAGTTTGATTCTCACTCTTGTTACAGCTAGGGCGAAGGAGCTGCTAGAAATCCCAAGAGTCTTTGCATGAATGGTTCGCGAGCAGCCCCCAGAGAGGCAGACGGACAGAGCCGGGTTCATTTATCTATTCTGTCCTGCTTTTCAAAGTCCGAGCAGCTCAGAAAATCATTCTAAAATTCTGATAAATGAACAGCTCAGACGTCTCGCAGAGCAAGGGTAGCTCAGAAAGTGGGCGAGGAATCTGCAGCTGGATCTCTCTTGGCCTCCGCCTGCCCTGTTCTGGCAGGACTTTCTCACTGACGTAGAGCCGCTGGCTTTGATGGAGTTTTGCAAAGAAATCCCAAAGAGTTACCAGCTCACAGATCCTCTGGTCAACTGGCCCTTCCCAAATGTATCTATGTCAATCATTTGTGGCATAAAAGAGAGGAGGGAAAAACACGCCAGCACACCCACCCTAACTTTTGTAATGGTTCACTTCTGGGTCTTCTGCAACCCATCCCAATTCATCAGGCTCACCCGAAACAGGCTGCGAAGGCCAGTTTTGTCTGTTAAGGCCCATTTTGTTAAATCAAATTGAGGTCTCAGACACTGGGGCCTATCCCATCACCTACTGCCTGGTCCTTTTTTAATGGAAGATGCCAGGGATTGAAACTAGGACCTAAAGGCTTTTCCATGGAGACACCCCCCCCTCTCCTGAGGCCTCACCACAGCTGACCGGGCAAAGGGCTACATACAATCTGGGTTGATGACATCAGCCAGTCGCTCATTCTCTGCAGATGCAACGACTGGAGATCCTGCTACCAGTTAATTCAGTTTAGCATTTCATCTGGTCTTTGGAACGCTGACACCGCCTGGCATGTAAGCATACACCTGGACTCAGCCTGCTTTGAGCAATCAGCTCTTTCCCCATCTACAAAACAAGAGCACCAGTGGACTGCCCCCCTCTGGCAAAGCTTTTATGGATGTGGATAAATAGATAGCCTTTCCACAATGGAGGAAGGGCTGCATAGCTAACTGTATGGACGGATGAAGCTGTCTTAGCCTGTGCCTGATGACTTGGTCCATTGATTCTGGTGTTATTTACCCCAGGGGGCACTCTGAGGCCTCAGGTAGAGAAAGGTCTTTCCCACCATCAGTTATCCACCATCCTTTACATGGAAAGGCCAGGGGATAAATCTGGGGCCTTCTGTGTATTTAGGAAGTGCTCTACCACTGAGTCACAGCCTCCCAAGCAGAGAAGGAAATGTTGCAAAGCTGGTGCCAGCGCAATGCAGTGAAGTCATATATAGTTTCAGCCATTAACAAAGATCAAAAGTCCTCAAGTCTACGGCCTCTTGCACATTTCCAACTGTAACCTTGGAATCTGGCTTCGGTTAACTGGGAGCAATTTAGGCTCTCCATGTCTCCAAATCCACATAATGCTGACTTTAAAGA
Source organism: Paroedura picta (assembly GCF_049243985.1). Taxonomy (NCBI): domain Eukaryota; kingdom Metazoa; phylum Chordata; class Lepidosauria; order Squamata; family Gekkonidae; genus Paroedura; species Paroedura picta. Next base: position 36,290,706 of record NC_135382.1, read on the forward strand.
CATATAAAATTGTTCCAAATTTAGTCAGCAGCCATCGTCTCCTTTACACGTAGGGGTTACATTCCACTGGTATCCACGTGGAATGTCTTTGGAGTTTACTGCATCCAGCCACATTCTGAAACTGTCTGGCCATCTATAAATGGCCAATCCACAGCACACCATGTCCTCGGGATGGACTGCACACAGAAGCAGAAGGAAGGTTGGTAAAGTATCCATTAATTGGGAAACCGCTTTCTTGCATTACCTCCAGAGCAACATGGACGCCAATTAGAAGTTCCATACACACCAGCTCTTGCAATGTCAATACCATGGACTCCAGTTTGTCTGAGCAAGGGTCAATGCCATTCACAAAATGATTACCTTTCCCCAGCTCTGGTTCATGCACTCAGCAGGAAAGTGCTGAAAACCATGTTATGGTTGGAGCTCCTGCCTTCCCTCCCCAATTACGCAAATAGCCCTTCACTGTGTATTTAACTCTCCGCATGAGCTCCCATCCGTATGACCAGGGTGGAGCCTGCTTAGCTTCTGGGGTACGATGAGCTATCCAGGGCCTAGTCTGCACACATAGGATAATGCACTTTCAATGTGCTTTGGCAGCTGGATTTTCCTGTGCAGAACAGGAAAATCTACTTCTAAAGTGCAATGAAAGTGCATTATCTATTGTGTGCAGACTAGGGCCTGGTCAAGAGGCTTTTGGTTGACAGTGCTTATTGCACCACTGAGGACGGGGGTCTTCTATTTATCCCTCAGCCGGAGCAGGTTGTCCTCTCAGCCAATGTGCTGCTAGGTTTTTTGCCTTGTTTATAATGCGTTTCCACTCTTGCTGGTTGATGGCAGTCGTTTTGGCCATGTGGATGGTCAATTGCTGGTTTCTAAGGTCTTCCTTCTTCAAGCCATTTTTTCTTTGGCGCCAGTCGTTGGATCATCCATGCAGTGGGTCGTTCTCGCCAGAGGAGTTTACGAGGCCTTTGGATTTGTTCTGTAATTTGCGGCTGGCTGTCACAATTTTTGTCCGAATTGTCTCGTTTCGATTTGTGATCACATGGAGAGACACAGAGAGGAAGGTGGTAGCTGAAATGCATTTGGCGTTTTGTTGGTTTTTATCATATGCTCTGTGGAACTGAATACGTGGTGGGGACTGATCTTTACAAATTAGTTTAATGATTCATCTTCCGTACAGGTAAAGTAATTTGTGTCTAGTCGAACAATTCTGGAAGGCCTGTGTGGTCGACTGGTTATTATTGTGTTACTAATGGGTCGCTGTAAGTTGAAACCAACTTGATAGCACCTAAACATACGATTAAAGGATGATTAAACACTATTTTTAGTCTGGTTTTTCATTTGTGTATTTTTTTAAAGGCCTGTTTAATTTTAGGGGGCCAGTGGTAACCAGAGCTGATTCATTCATTGGCAGGACCCAATGAGGACAATTTTTGATCAAAGCTTCCGGAATTAACACCTTTTTGGGGTAGGGGGGTGAAGGGTTATTTTGTTGCTGTTACCATAAGCGCAGAGGAAAAGCAAATACGATGCCTTGAGGCTGAGATTTAAATAAATCAATTAAGGTTTAAAAGCAGGGTTCTTTGTTAATTCAACTGTGCTTTCATTTCCCGAGCAGGCACCTCTAGCTATGGTTCGGGGAGCATGTTGTTTGACTGAATTTAACCATTTCTCTGGTTTTAAAAGGTAGGCGATTAAACAGTTAGAAAGGTGTGGTCTAGCTGGCAAACCAAGACAATAAGAAACTGCATGAATACATTCCTACATCTTGGTAACGGGTCTACTCCGTGTTGGGCATTTAGGTCATCTTCTACATCTAAGGAAGAATACCGGATACGATGGTACGGTAGCCCATAAGGTACAAAATCGGTCTTGGGACTGTGAACTCTTGACCTATGCTGCTCCGACCTACGTCCAATGACGTGGCACCGTGGGGTCACTCCCCTAAGCTCAATCGTCTTTGTACTCTAAACACATTCCCGTTGCCTTGGCAGAAACAATAGCAAGTGCCTTTGAACAAGCACAAAACCCACACCTCCCACAACTGTTCTCTCTCCTTCCGCCAGCCCCGCGATCAGGTGTTTCCTCATTAAGCTTCTGCAAATTGATGATAATTGCTTCAATTTTCTGTTCAACACCAGAAAATGAATCCAATGCCCTATCTCGTTTCATGTTGAATGGCTTTAGCCTCCTAATTTTTTATTTATGTGATATTAAGCGCTCCTGACAGAATTTACACAGGCTATTACCTTGGAGTGGCTTTACAGGAATATCAAGTGTACCCAACGGCACTGGTCTTCATCGGTTTCCCGTCTGCACCATCTAAGTGGCCCTCCCCCACCCCCTAACTTGCACTCTCATGTAGAAACAATTTTTTTTTTAACGAATCACTGAGATCAAAGCCAGAGGGGGGGGGGAAAGTGATGTATCATCCCATCCCTTCTGAAATCTGCTGTTTGAAATGGATCGTGTTATATCATGCTATATGGCTAAACTTCCTATGGTCAGAGGATCATAGAGTTGGAAGGAACTTCCAGGGTTATCTAGTCCAACCCTAGGATGCTTTGGGTTTTAGGATGCTTTGGGCTGATCCTGTGTTGAGCAGGGGGTTGGACTAGATGGCCTGCATGGCTCCTTCCAACTCTATGATTCTGTGATTCTATACCCCACTGTAGATTGCAGGATATTCACAACTACCTGACCCTCAACAGTGATCCCTGCCCAGATGATTCCCCCTCCCAGAAAACAACAACAACAACAACAGAATCCACTCACAACCTGTCTAGGTTCACAGAAATCAACATTTGTGTCAGATCTAGCCTCTGCTTAAACATTTCCAAGGAAGGAGAACCCACCATCTCCTGAGGAAGCCTGTTCCACTGAGGGACCACTCTGCGAGGAACTTCTCCTGGGTGTTTAGTCAAGAATTCTTTTGAATTAATTTAATCCTATTGATTCTGGTCTGACCCGCAACAGAAAACAACTCTGCTCCCTCCTCTATGTGACAGCCCTTCAAGTACTTGAAGATGGCTATCATATGACCTCTTAGTCATCTTCTCTCCAGGCTAACCAGACCAAGCCAGTCAAGTCAGTATAAAAGGATGGTGGCGATCCAAATAAACACAAGCTTACAAAAAGCAGTGTCCATGATATAGTGCAGTCTTGGGGTCAAGAGGAGGGTGCAGTCCAAATTCTGCTGGGTCAACCTGGGATACCTAAATGAATGATTCCCACATCAGAACCTGCTTTCTGCACAAACTTAAAAATAAGGAGACTCTTTAGGTACCCAAGCCCCATCCAAGGGGATTTCTGACTTTTAGATTCATTTTCAAAGCAGACACCCTCCCCCATCTCACATGCCCAGCCATGTCTAGGCCATATACTCGGGTTGCCAACTGCCAGGTGGAACCTGGAGCTCTCCGTGCATTACAACAGACCTCCCTGAACTACAACAGATATCAGAGATCAGTTCCCCTGGAGAAAATGGCTGCTTTGGAGAGCAGCCTCTCTATTATATCCCACAGAAGTCCCTCCCCTCCCCAAACTCCACCCTCCCTTGGCTCCACCCACTAATCTCCAGGAATTTCCCAAACCAGGAGTCGGCAACCCTAGTGCGCCCTGCTTATTTCAGTTACTATCTAAATCAAGAAAGGTAGCTTCAAGCAAGAGGAAAATTCTGTTGCCAGGTCTCGTTTACCTTTGATATAACTTATCATAGTTTTCCTTTAAAAGGTCCCTCTCTTTTTCCAGATCCATGATTCTTTCTTGAAGCTGGAATGAAGATTACAAGCAGTATAGGTCAAAATGTTTCTTTTCTGTTTTTAAACAAAGCAACAATGACTAACACAAAGAAGTTTTCTGGTTACAGAGGTCCATGTCAGGATCAGCTGTTTTTTGCTCTCTGATATCACAGCAGGTGAATGGCTTAACCCAGGGGTAATCAAACTGCGGCCCTCCAGATGTCCATGGACTACAATTCCCAGGAGCCCCTGCCAGCATTCGCTGGCAGGGGCTCCTAGGAATTGTAGTCCATGGACATCTGGAGGGCCACAGTTTGACTACCCCTGGCTTAACCACTATAATGTCACCAAAAACACCTACACACACACAAAAACAGACAAACTAAGTTGACCTGTCCATTAAGAAGTCCAACCCAAACAATTTTTTAGAAGATCAATTACATAATGTATTAAAGAAGTTCACACCCCTCAGTTTGCAAGACCTGCAAAAGGCTGCTAACGATAGGGCGTTTTGGAGATCATTCACTCAATTTCTGGAGACCCCAGAAGGGTTTTCAAGGCAGGAGAGGAACAACCCTGGACTTTCTTGTTGGTCTTCCATCCAAGTACCGCTACTAAGCAGGGCCTGCCGTACTTACCTTCCGAGATCTGATGGAACTGGCTATTTTGCCCCCTCCCCCAGCTCAGAGTCAGGAGATAAGGTACAAAACTTTAAAATTCAACTAAACAAAGTGTTAAATAAACTATACCATCTAATTGTAAAGGAAGGGAATGCATAGCGGGAAGGAGCCTTGGCAATATCACGGGCTAAGTGCCACTTGGACCGTTTATGCACTGGGAACTTTACTGCCCCAGCTCCTGTGCAGGAGCACAAATTGGGGGCAGATGAGGCACACCGGGCCAAATGCTCCCCCATGTGGGTGCAGGAAGACGTGGGGCAACCTGCCACAACTAAAACTCCAGCCTGCAGCCCGGCATGAAGCCTCCAGTGCATAAACGGTCATATGTGTGCTGACCGCTTCTCGGCCAGAAATCTGTTGTTAAGTAAAACGAAGCTAGTATGTTTATATGAGTCGGAGCAATCTTCCTCTCGGGGTCCCTGGAGCCTTAATGGATCGCTTCCTTCCCAGCTTGGGTCACGGTGGAAATGCTGCACTCCTGCGAAACGCTTCCGGAATAAAAGAGACTTCTCCTCACCTCTTCCGACCGACGCTTTGAAAAAGTCACGGCCTGCAGCTCTCTTTCGAGGTGGAGACATCTCCCGCGTTCTTCTTTAAGCTGCAGATTGAGTTCGTCTCCGTTCGCCATTAAAGCATCGTGGCTCGCTTTGAGGTTCTTTTGATTCTGTCGGGAGTGGGGTTCGGGGGTGGAAAGAACGCAATTTATGTTGGGGTGGAATGGGTAAGGGCTGTTCTTGGCAGCCGGGCGCGCTTTGAAAGTCTAACAGGGCTCTCCAACCAGCCTCTAGGGTGTAATCTTAGTTCGGTCGACAGGAGACGCTCTTGTCATGGGCTGTCAGGCGTGGCAAGTCAGAAGGTGGAGAAGAGCCCCCCCCTCCCCGTTGCCGTCTCCCAGTTTGCTAGCCCCTCCCAGTTCAGCTGGGATGAGAAAGACCAAGACAGACATCTGCCGAGCAATTAAAGCATTTTGCTGCGGTTCCTGTGGTTTGGACATGCTGACCAAAAAAACACTACAGTAGCAAGCAAAAAATGAACCCTGACCACAAGTATGCGCAGGCAGCTTTTGTCATTCTGCTGCTAACCCAACCCGCCGATGCTTCATTTATGTTCCTTATTCTTCCAACAGATTTAATTAACGGCAACAACAACAAACCAATCCCCCCTGGTGGGTTCTTGGCTGGAATGCTCTGGTTTGTGACATTTGACACAGTTTCGCTGTGCTTAGCTTGCATGCTAGGATTGACCCCGAGTTAAAACCGATGGCGCCCGCCTGAATCCACAGGGCTTTGGACCGAGGAAAGGTTCTTATCAAAGTTGTGGAGTTTCAGGTCCATCTCTTGGTCAAAGGAATCAAACCCCACAATTGTACTCATTAGAACAATATGCAAGCATGGTGCTCATACGTTCTTCAGGGGGAATTGGCTTGGAAGGTTCCAGGCAGCCGAGCCCTGGTGGAATTGAGCATTGGAGATGGTGTTGGACAAATGCTCTGGTGCAGAGGGGGCTGGGTCATTAATGCCAATTATATCAATAGGTCAAAAAAATACAATTACTTTGGGTAGGCTGTTTCAATAAGGGTTTTTTGTCAGTCCTGGTAGGGTTTCCCAAACGGGTGGGAGTTAATTAAAGTTTGTTAATTTTTACAGTTGTTGAACGTTTATTGGGTGGTATGACCGTATATGGTCATGTTGACCCCTCCCCTCAAAATGGCCAATGATAGGCCTGGAGGGAGTGGGGAGGGGCCCCGGGTGGGCGTGTCCACAGATATGCTTCCCAACCCTATTCTGTACAATCATGCCACTTCTGGGGTTTCTCAAGAGTCTGAAGAATGTTTCAGGGGGTTTTCAATGGCAAAAAAAGTTGAGAAAAGCTGACTTAGGGGTATTGACATTGAGTAGATTGGCCGATCGCCAATATTTTGACTAAGAAAAAAATGCAGTGCATTTTAAATGCATGCCGTCTCAGAAGATGAGTGCCCCTTTTTCTCTCTTACAGCACTTTAATCTCCACAGAATAGTCCTGAAAGCACATCAGCTTGTTGGACTCAACTCAGGCTGCATCTAACAAAAACGTTCGGTGAGATGCAGTATGCAAATCAATGCAAAAGTTTGCATGATGGAAGGATGGAACTGGTACCTTTTAAAAATTAATTAAAATATTGATAAGCCTACTATCAGAATAATATCAGGCCTCCGATCAGGACAGTCTGAGGACTTGGGTCAAAGTGTTCTAGTGACCAAGAGATGAATTTGGCCCCATTGTCAGACCCGGAAAAGCGATTCAACAGATAATAATAATCCAAAGAGTGGGTTGGAAAGGTAGCCACAAGCAGAACTGATTTAGTAGCTCTTTGTTCAGCAGGCAATTTTCAGGAACACTGAAAATGTGTAATCGATTCAAAACCCGAAATCTACTGGGACGTAACTCTCTCTGATACAGGAGTCAGCTCCTCGTCTAAAATGGCAGGTGCTTCCAGCATCATCGAGAAACAAAGGAAGAATGTTTGTTTGCTGGATGATATAATTTCCTTGCAAACTGAATGAAGTCACACAGGCTTAACTAACAATTCTGTAATGAGGGCGACCTCTAAAAAAAACAACCAGTACTTCAAATAAGTGTGAATTTCATGCAATCTGCATTCACGATAGCCTAAAACTCATCTCATGCCAAATGCAACATGTACACGTTTCATTGAATGGCATTTTAGGTGTAGCTGTAATCTATACTTTGGTGGGGCATGAAGGAAGCATAGCTCTCAACGTATTGAATTGAGAGGCGTTGGACCCATGGAATTCAGGGCTTTGGACCCATGGAAACTTGGGAGGAGGCTTCCTTCCACCAGATAAAGGTTTTTCACTGAGCTCAAGAGGAGACAGTGGATCCAACTCAATGGGATCCAACGCCCTAATACACTCGCCTAGAATTCTAGATTCTCTTTCCATACCTCCTGAAACTGAAGCAGTTTTTCTTCCACCGCAGCCAGCATGCTGCTCTTCTCCATCAACTGTTTGTTGAGTCTGATCATTTCAACGTTGTCCCGAATGCTTAACCTTCAAAGCAACATATTTGAGAGAGAAAGTCACGGTGAGTTTTTAAGGTGCCATAACACCCGCCTTGCTAGTTGTACTTTGAAAAAGCTGGAAACCCCGGAAAATTGGTTGGTCGTGGCTTCTTAATTCCAAAACGCAGTTATAAGGAGAGGAGAGCGCGTAACAGTCAGCCGTTTCTTTTCCAAAAAATTAATATCGCTGAGTGTTAAACATTCCCAGGTTTTACTGGAACAGGGTACGCCACATCGTTCTTTATTTGGATCTATCACTTCATTCCATCAACCCTGAAGCTTGCTGCCGTGCATGGAACTTACGGTCAACTGGTAAATTGTTCTTGCAATCTAGCCATTTCCTTCCAAGCCTGTGACATGGTACAACTGTTACTTACTGGAGTTTCCCCAGCCCTAATGTGACGTTATGTCCCCATAGGCAACTTTCCTGCAACCAAAAGCTCCATTCACTTTGGGAAAGGAAACTCTTCTCTTTGTTCATTTTTCATCCTACCGTTGACCCGTTGCTTGCTGCTCCTTCAGCTGCAGGAGAGATTCTTCAAACTCCTCTTCTTTCTTCCTGATTTCATTTCCGAGGGCTTCCACTGTACGTTCCAATTCCTCGTTGTGTGCCCTTTGCGATTCAACCAGGTTCTCTCTGCAAACCAGCAAAGTATTGTTCACAGCACTTGGGAGAATACTCAAGACCAGGGGTAGTCAACCTGTGGTCCTCCAGATGTTCATGGACTACAATTCCCATGAGCTCATGGGAATTGTAGTCCATGAACATCTGGAGGACCACAGGTTGACTACCCCTGCTCAAGACAACAGAAAACCTCTCCACCCTCAAATGGAGAAAAACAGAACAACAAGAAGAGTTGGGTTAGGGGCACATTGTGAAATTGAGGAACAAAATGGTAAAGCCCAGTCTAACTATAGGCTCGTGGGCAGTTGGTTCTGGTGTAAATTCTAGGTGGTCATTTCATGGGCCTCTTGGGTCCATTCTGGTATAACGCTGAACTAAAACACGTCTCCTATGGCTGCACGTAGCAGCGTGAGGACAGTCCGTAGTTTTTGGCAGATGGCCTTTTATGAAAACTTTCTCTCTTTGAGGAACCTCCAATCAATATCAGAGAAGTTCCGGAGTTCCCAGAGAACACAGCCTAAAAACCAAGCCAGTCTCTCATGTTTCTGACACATTAATGATACTATATCAGCCTTTCTCAACTTTTTTTATCATTGAGAAACTCCTGAAACATTCTTCAGTTTCCAAAAAGCCCTAGAAGTGGCATGGTCATGCATAGGGTTGGGAAGCATAGGTGTGTGCATGCCCATTTGGGGCTACTCCCCTTCTCACCCTCTTCTGGCACATCATTGGCCATTTTTGCCCGGAGGTCAACATTTCCATCTATGGTCATATCACTCCCCTAGATGTTTAACACATTTTAAAATATATTAAAAATTAATTAATTAAATCCCACCAATTCAGGGAACCGTTATAGGACCCTCAAGCGACTGCAGGGTTTTACAAAACCCTGGTTGAGAAAGCCTGTACTATCTAAACAGCCTAAAGACACAGCACAGATTACATGAGACCGATCAACTGGGAATGCAATGATTTATTTTATCTTTATTTTATTTATTTGATTTCTGTACCGCCCTTCCATATGGCTCAGGGCGGTTCATGCTTCTTTCCCTGCGTGGCACCTCTGGATGGGTCTCTGTGCTGCTTTTCAAATTAACATTGGGGAGATTGCAACTTGGCAACACAACTTGTGAAAGATCTTTTCTCTGACATTACGATCTCAGATATTAAAATCTCAGTAATTACAATGTTCCTCGGCATGTGTGATGGAATTCACTGTGCAGCATACTGTGGTCCATGCTTTCTAATGCCCTCTGTAGATGCGCTTCTATCAGGCCCGGTTATTTTGGGCAATGTTGACAAAATTTGTGCATGGGCAGTAGAAACGTGGGCATTTCACATGGAGCACATGGTGCTTAAAACATTCGCGCTGTGCGTGCATGCAGTCCATCGAGCAGTTATTTTGTAGCTGCAAAAGATTATCGAAATTGACGCATGGATGATAGGCTGATGGGAAAGGGTGAAGATGAAATCTGGCCGATTGCATGCGACAGCCTAACACACACACACAACCCACAATCATTCCCAGCAGTTGCACACAGAATCTAGTTGTTAAAAGTTTCTTTCTGAAGCAGACGAACATTCGTTCCACTGAGTTTATGGGGCAGGGGTGTGGGTCATGTTGTCTTTAGTGCGCGGTTCTTCCATTATAAAAGTTTTTTGCGACCTATCTGCATTTGGTACCTATTAGATGAACGAGAAGATGAATGGCCTTCAGAGTTTGGGTGTCTGCATGTTTGCTGTGGAAGGCGGCTGATGCAGGTGCCCGGGACTGAGGCCGAAACCACAGTGATTCTCTCTCCATAATGTTTGCTAGAGTTGGGGGTGAGCAGTTCATTACCGCCGTTCTTGCAAATGAATGATACGTTATGATAACGCCAATCTCTGAGGCAAGCTGCCAGGATGCACTTGAGGGCAGAAGTATTAGAACTTAGACATCACATCAGGCTAACAAACAACCATGTATCATTTGAGCCCTCTTAGAAAGCCAGCAAGTTCTTCTGCAGGGGTCCCCAGCCTTTTGGAGCCTTTGGAATTCTGGCACAACATGGTAGGTGCAACCACAAAATGGCTGCCACAAGGGGAGGCGCCAGCCCTGAAATATCGGGGAACGAGGAAATGCACCTCTGAATCCCAACTACAGATTGAGACTTTTATGTCTGAGCCAGCCCAGGCACAAAAGTAGATAGATATTCATGTCTCAGGAAGTTTAGGGCTCATTTGCTTATGATCTGCGATTTTTTTGTGACTTTGCCTAGGTGCTAGCTGAAAACACTACATGAACAAAACACTGTGGCCCTGGGAGGGATGGGGTGGAGGAGAAATACAGAAGAGACATACAGATTTCTTATCTCTGCCCTTGCTTCCTCGAGCAGGCTTTGTCCATATCTGGGGGGCAAGGCTTGGGGAGATTTCAGAGACCTCATATCCACATCCTGCAATCTCATGCCTGAAAGAGGAGGAGAAAAATAGCCCCGTTACGGCAATCTCATACACCAGAGGGGGCCAAACTGTGGCTCTCCGGATAGCATTTACTTTATTTATTTATCTGTAATTTAATTTATATGCCACCATCCCCAGAAATTCTGGCTCATGGCGGTTTACAACATATTAATGTTTTCCATATGCTTCTACTGTTTCCACCTTGCTTGTTGTTATCACCTCATTATTAGTCTTAAGTCATCTGTACTGTTTCTGTTTTATGTGAACCGCCCCGAGCCTTCGGGGAGAGCGGTATATAAATGTAATAAATAAAGGGGTAGTCAAACTGCGGCCCTCCAGATGTCCATGAACCACAATTCCCAGAAGCCCCTGCCAGCGAATGCTGGCAGGGGCTTCTGGGAATTGTAGTTCATGGACATCTGGAGGGCCGCAGTTTGACTACCCCTGAATAATACCTGTCACCCACACCTGTTTTGAAAAAGGTGCCTTAATGGCGTACCTTTCTTGGCACGCTCCTGGAGTCCAGCGCCCTCGTTGGCCTTCCGGAGGCCGGTGTTGATGCGGGCCTGAACGTAACTGTAGGGCGCCTGCCGGTGCCCCTGCAGCTGAAGCTGCTGCTTGGTGGAAATAAGCCGGTTTCGGAGGCCGTCGTTCTGCTTCTCCAGCTCCCGCACTCTCTCCTGCAGCTGCTCGATCATTTCCTCCATCTCCACGTCCTGGCCTAGCCGCCTGGGGCCACCCCCGACCTGCTCGGCTCTCTTCCTGTCGTTAACCAGCCGGATTAGCTTGGTGGCCATTCTGGGGAGGAGAGAGAGATTACGCAGGGGTGGGGTGAAAAACCCAATTAGAAAAAAAAAAAAAGGCAGCCTAAAAAGGATTCTGTTGAAAGGCACCTAATTGCTGCGAAGACTCGAGTGCGGAACCCCGAATAATAAATTTCAGGTTCTGATATAACTACGACTGCCTGTGAAAGGGCCCTTTGAAGATAATTGAAACCACCGAGTGGCAATCTGCTTTATAGCACTGACAAATAACCGTTTCCTAAGGGTTATCATTTAAAGTTTAGCAAAGAGGGAGGGACGGCATATTTACTCCATATGCTGCTCAAATTTGGAATGCGTGACCTTCTCGAGGAACTCGGCCTGCTGTTTTAAGTAACGTTACAGATTGGGGATGTGGTGGGGCCACGCATAAGAACTGCCGTCCCATCTGAGGATTAAGCGGCCCAGGCGCATGCTTACAATATGTAACACATTCCCCTGATGTCGAGCTCCCAGTTTGTGTGAGAGTGGGACACACATTTCGGTTCTAAAAACGAGGAGGTGGGCAGGCACCAAAGCTTGCCTCTTAATCGCGGGTGTCGCCTTGCGACAGCTTACACGCTGCAAATAATACCGAGGAGCTTAAGAGAGGGTTTAACAGTTAGCCATGGGATATAATTGGATGCAGAAGGCATGGTTTTCATCTAGTTTTAAAAGGATACAGGCTTTTAAATTCTTTTTTTTTTCTTTTCTTTTTTTTGCTTTTGGCATCTTGACGGTTGTACCTTTGATTTCCTTGAGTTTCGATAAACATGGGGAAGCCAGAACAAAAAGAGGGCACGGGGAGGTGATGTAATATACAAGAACAGAAAACATTTCCAGCAACGAATTGCGGCACAAGCTTGGAAAGGGGGGGGGGGGAGGTTGGAGAGGGTCTTGGCACGAAAAGAAAGGAAAGGTCGCTTTGATGGAGGAGAGAAGTTTTTAAGACTTTCAAAATTGGTCGCACATCTTCAGGAGCTGTGTCTAGTTTATAGGGCATCTTTTGGGGTTTTTTTTGTTTCTTTCAAAGGTCCAGACAGGAGACCGAAAACACAGACACCCTTCATCCGTTTAAAATGCTTTCCTTTTCAACAGTGATTCCCAGATTAAAATAAAATAAAATAACAGAACAGCGCATGTAGGGAGGAAGGAGGCATTAATAGCTCTGAGATGTCACAGAACAAGGTACTTGCCTTCACACTAAGCTCTGTACTGACAGTTAGAAATACAGAAGTCCACCCACAAAGCAAGGAACATCTCATCTCACAGAGAACGTAACAAGAGCCCTAGTGGATAAGACTGCGGACAACCAGTCCTCTTGGAGGAACCACAAGAGAGGACGATGCCCTGCCCTGATGTTGCCTCCTGCCACTGGGATTCAGGAGTCTATCACTCGGAACGTGGAGGCAGCCTTTACCGAGCGCTTCTTGGAGAACAGGGCTCCTCAACCTAGCACCTTTGGAATTCTGACACAAGGTGGTGCGTGCAACCACAAAATGGTCAGGATGGGACGCAGGCCACAAAACAGTCACCCAAGGTGCCAGAGTCAACCCCACCCACCCACAGAGGGAGAGGAAGCCCAAATGCAGGGGATAAGAGGAGTCATTTTTAAAAGGCAGTGAGAAAGAGGAACCACATCGTAGCAGAAGCCCATCAGATCTTCAAAGGACAACTGGAACCCCCACAGGTCAGAAGCTCAGCTGGCTAAAAACACTTGGTGGGTGGTAGGGAACGTGTTGTGAGCACCCCGGGTCGGGACCCCTATTGTGGCACATGAGGCAAGTTAAAGCCCAATGAAACAGGTAGGATGGCACAGCGTCCCAATCCACAGGGGTGCTAGTCCCTAAGCAGCCTTCCCGCCCGTTATCGATTTCGACCTGTGGTTCCCCCAATTTTAACTTGTGTTAGAAGCGACGTTTCAGAAAAGGGAGATGGCACCTTTTGATTTTGTCCTCTTGTTTACGGGCATGTTGTTTCAGCAAGAGATTCTCGTCGTGCAAACGAAGGTATCTGTCTTCCAGCTCCTCCCGGCCGATCCGGGACACGGCCTGCCGAGCCTTTGCGTTTTGGAGCACAGAAGCCTCTGCCAGAAAGAGGGAGAAAGCAACGGCATGTCACCCACTGTTCCAGGGATGCCAGCCTCCAGGTGGGCCCTGGGGATTAACTGAGATCGCAGCTCATCTCCAGGCTAGTAAACACATTCCTATATAGTAGGGGTAGTCAACCTGTGGTGCTCCAGATGTTCATGGACTGCAATTCCCTCTGGAGGACTAGGAACTCTGGAGGCCGGACTCTATGGTATACAAGAGAGTTCGGGCTCATAGGAATTGTAGTCCATTAACATCTGGAGGACCACAGGTTGACTACCCCTGCTATATAGTTTTCAACTGTCTCCAGAAGACTGAATGCCCTTAGCATCTTGCTTTAATACTGATAATTCTTACATTGTTGTTCTTATTGTCTTATCTTTACTTCATGACCTGGCTCAAGAAGATCTCTAGGGAAGTAGCATATAAATTTTCCAAGCAAAGACCCCAATGTAGGAGTTTTCATATCTTTGAATGTAGACTGATAATGTAATACTTAATCCAGAGGTTCTGTGTAACACAGAGTTTAAAGAGCTACAAAATGAAGTCAACAATAATAACAATTAAAAACTTTTATCAATTCTCAATAAAGTTTTTTTAATTGATTTTATTCTGATTTGGCTTATTTTTATGCTAATAAAGGTTGTTGTTGTTGTTGTTGAGAACAATAAAAAACCAACAACAGAACGCCACTACTTGGAAAGCCCTCTCTGACCAGTCCTGATTAAATTTCTACCATTTACATTTACTCATTAATATAGTTATTAACTGCCTTTTTTTGAGAGAGAGACACTGAATTCCAGACAGGGCTGGGGAGACCCAGATTTAAGTTGACACTCTGCCATGAAACTTGCTGGGCCATGGTTGTTGCTAGGGCAGAAAGGAAGTAAAGCAGAGCACTCTATGCCCCTTTCGAGTCTTGGGTGAGTAAAAAGGTAAGATCAAAACCTCCAAGTGTAACAAATAACAACAGGCACAAACCATTTGTAGGGTGACTGAGACCAATGTCCCTCACCGGCTGGTCCTCTGCAGTTTCGTCAGCTGTGGCAGACATGGTGGAGCTGCTGGTGACAAAATGCAGATGTTTATTTCTTCAACTACAAAACCAGAGGGCACTATGGATTGCATGGGATTAAATTATGATTTCCCCAGACTTGAATGGCCCAGCCTAGCCCAGTCTCATCAGGCCTTGGAAGCTAAGTGGGCTCGGCCTTGGTAGGTAATTAGATGGGAGACCAGCAAGGAAGTCCAAGAGGCAGCCAATGGAAAACCATCTTTAAATGTCTCTTGCCATGAAAACTCTACAGGTCACCATACCTTGGCTGTGATTGGCCAGTGATTCTCCTTGTCACGCACACACTCGTGCCTGTACACGACGACCGGTCAATTACAATACTCATTCAACCCCTCTCCACAATAAACTTCACAATGGTCGAGACACAGAAGATACTATCAGTTGTTTCAACGACACTTGTGAAGCTCCCGTTCCAAATACACATGTCTGTACACAGGGCATTGGGTCAAGGCAAGGGTTTTAGCAAGCTGAATATACTGGAATCACAGATCATTTGCTTCGGATTGTTTAGCTATGTTTGTTTTTAAGGCCTTAACTATGTAGATTAAGTTTTGAAAAAAACCAACAACGTAAGAGCACTTACGGCTAATTTAAAAAAACATTTTTTGGGGTCTATGTGTCAAGTCAAAGATTACTTCTAGTGACCCCATATCAATTGGATTTATCAATCTCCAGATGGAGCTTGGAATCCTGCCAGAATAGCAACTGATTTCCAGACGGCAATCATCCATTACTCTGGAGGGCTAGGAACTCTGGAGGAGGGACTCTATGGTATACAAGAGAGTTTGAGAGAAACAAGACCCTAGAGTGCCTTCACCCCCCCCCCAACTCATTGGGTATCCTATCCAAATTTTGCCCGAAATCTTTTTGAATTTCCCAAGACGGAGTTTGCATCCCAAACCTGAATCCTAGACTGCGACTCCAATCTCTGTACCTACCTCGCAAGATCGTTGTGTGTTTCAAACGGAGGAGGACGACGACGCTATACCCCACCCTGATCTTCTTGGAGGAAGGGCAGGGTGGGTTAAGCAGAAACAGTCCCCATTCTCAACCCCGCGGCCGCCTCCCGCGTTAGCAACAGCCTCTGTTGCTACTCTCACGAATCCACTTCCGGTGGAAATCCGGAAACGAAAGGCCGGGCTCGGAAGTGCCGCTATGCCTCATGGGAATAGTAGTTCGCCAGAGCCGTTCCTAAGCGCGACCTCCGGGGCGGCGAACTACCCAGAGGCGCTTCCGGGTTCTCCTTCCCGGCCGGGCTGGCGCGGGGCATCCTGGGCGTTGTAGTCTTAACGGGCGGCCCAGTTTGCTCGGGATGGGGAAAGGAGCGGCCGGGCGGCGTCGTTAGGCGGGTGGGCGCCGGGAAGAGCCGGTCCCCCGTGCCTGCCGGGCGGGCAGCATGAAGAGGAGAGGCGGTGGAGAAAGAGAGAAGGAGGCGAAGGTAAATGCAAAAAGGAAGGCAGGCAGGCAGGCAGGCAGGGCTCGCCTGGTCTGCGTTGCTGGATGGGGCAGCCTGGTGCAATTCGGTGCATGCTTCCTCGGGGGCCAACCCCGCAGGACTCGGCCGGGGGGCACCCAGGCTGCAGCCTCTGCCCCCCCCCGGTCCTCCCCCCGCTCTTGCTTTGCTTGGGGAGTTGCCCGGGCCAGGCCGGCTCGTGCAGCTGCAGGTGCGGCTCGTCAGGTTCCTGCGCTTGTTCCTGGCGAGTCCAGCCCAGCTGGTGGAAGCAAAGCAGGAAAGGCCCCCTCCCTCCCCCCCCTGCAAGGAGAGAGGCTGCAAGAGTCCTCGCCCATATTTTTATTGTGATAGATAGATAGATAGATAGATAGATAGATAGATAGATAGATAGATAGATAGATAGATAGATAGATAGATAGATAGATAGATAGATAGATAGATAGATAGATAGATAGATAGATAGATAGATAGATAGATAGATAGATAGATAGATAGATAGATAGATTGATTGATTGATTGATTCAGGGGTAGTCAAACTGCGGCCCTCCAGATGTCCATGGACTACAATGCTGGCAGGGGCTCATGGGAATTGTAGTCCATGGACATCTGGAGGGCCGCAGTTTGATAGGCCTGTTTCAGTGGGAAAGGTGGATGCTTTCAGACGCCCTATGAGAAGCGTGCTTTCAATCCACGTTCAATGTGTTTCTGCAGCTGGATGGGGCTGCCTAGACTGGCAAAACCCTCCTTGTATATTTCAGCAGGTAAAGACTACACACTTGGTGTGTCGCCTCCCCCTGTCTGCTTTGTCTAGCTTTCCAAGGAATACCAGGGTTGTGATGTCAGTTACCGTAATTGACAAACCACCTCCTGGCAGCCAGACAATCTTAGAATCCCCTGGCTGTATTACACACATGCCATGTGACAGATAAATACTTAAGCTGACAGCTAGAAAAAAGGTCAAGTTTCAGAGCTTCTGAACACAAGTTTTTTGCCAAGAAAGGGAGAAACATGTTTCGCTGAATTCCATATCTGAGAGAATCAGAAGTTACAGGTTACCCTTCTCCTCACTGGTGGTCTTTAAGCAGCAATTGGATAGATCCTTCTCCTGGATGCTTGAGGCTGATCATACATTGAGCAGGGGGTTGGACCAGATGGCCTGTAAGGCCCCTTCCCACTCTATGCTTCTAGGGACCCAGCTTGTACAGAAGCTATTAACTATCCTAGATCAACACACAACTTTAACACACCTTCAAACGTAAGCTCTGAGCATCCCATTGTTGCAAATTCTGTTCCATTTGTTCTTGGATTTATTCTGGGCACGAGGCCACTGATTCTTCAAAGCTGAACATTTCCAAACCATCGAAAGCATCACCAGTTTTTTTGTAGGGGCAAGTACTAGTTGGACCAATAATCTGATTCAGTGCGAGGCTGTTTCATATGCTGCTCATCTGTCGATCTGTTTTAATGCAAACCACCCTTGAAACATCAAGTTTTCTAAAATAGTCCCACTTATAAGTAACTCAATCACTGAACTGCACTAAATGATTGTGAAAACAACCTTCCAGGACTCAGTTCATCTGAAAATATGTTAATTCAAAACAGTTGATATCTTGAGTTTTCTGCGTAGTATTCCGTACAGGACCTTTAGAAGTTTATTCCTTTTTCCCTGTTATTGAAATCCGTTGCATTGATAACGGCTGGAAGGACTGCGTGATTTCGTTGGTAGCCTCGGGAGATCTTAATTTCTTTCTTTTCTTTGAAAATGTAACCGTAGTTTTTGTCCTGTCTCCATAAATTTAGGCAATATTTTATTATTATTATTGCTTATGTTTATGGATTTGCATGTGGGTCTCTATGTGAAGAAGGGTCTTCTTCGCTGGGTGACTATACCACTTATTCAGATATAAGGCTATACCATTTGGAAACAGTTTTTGTACGTTATTAACCAATCCCAAAAGATTTTGTTAATGACCGGCTGAGCATTGCTAAATACCACAGAAGTATTGTTTTAAAGCCTCAGATATTTAAATCATCAACACATTGGATACATAGGCTGCCTTCAGATGTTCGTTGATAAGAGATGAAAATGTTGAGGCCAAAGGAAAACCTCGGGGCATTTTCTGCCTCGAAAATAGTGGAATTTGTGAAATACTTACAATATTTTGTATCAAATCTTTAGTTATTTTGGTGTCAAAAGCCATTAAATGCAGCTTTCATGACAAGGCACACAAAAATTGTCCCATTTGGCTGTTTGGTGAATTTTGGAACTTGGACGGCCTATCGCTGTTTGATCTTTGATAAGCATTTGTCTGAACTAAAGACGATAACTCCCTTATATTTAGCAAGTGGTTGGTTTGTTTTGTTTGGCAAATATTCTGATTGCCAGCGTTTGAGCCAGTTCAACTGTTAAGTGAGGACTGCGCCAGGTGCAAACCACCTTGGAGCGTTCCATCGGTGAGCATTTCTAGGTAACTCGCGCCAGCACAGTAGCTGTGCATTTAACAGATCCCAAACATTGCACTGGAGCTGTGTGGGGCATGCCATGATGCTGACTGTGTTTTCAAGCCTTATGTTTTTAACTTTCTGCGCAGTAGACGTGGAGAATCGCTGTCCACTGATCCATATATATTTGAAGAGACGGTCCAAACCTTTGGTAGAAAAGGATCTGCCTTGTTGGTACAATCCCCAGGATTGCCAGTTGGCAATCAACTCACATCTTGGAGGCCTGCTAACGGTTTGAGCCTCTATGAGCCTCTGATCTCTTCCTTTATCAATAAATTTCCTCTGCATTGCCGTGTATAACCAAGAGAAATCATGTGCAGAGCTGGTCTCCTAGGGGTGCGATCCTCCGGGTGGGGCCTGAATTGCCGCTCCTCTCCAAACCATGGAGCTCAGTTCCCTGGGAGAAGATGGCCTCTTTGGAGGGTGGGCTCTGCAGCATTGTATCCCATGGAGGCCTCTGTCCTTCCCAGATGCCGCTCCCAAATCTCCAGGAATTTCCTACCTTGCAGCTGGTCCACGCCGGTGACCCGGAGGAACCTACCTGGCCACCCTGCGATCTCCTCCCTGAAAACGCTTGCATGAGCTTGGACCCAAATCGAGATCATTGCCCCTTCCCCCCCCCCCCCGTGCTATTTGCGAAAGGCTTGATTGAGACGGAGGATGCCTTCGGTGTAATGCATCACCCTCGCGTTGGGCTGCCAACCCATAAACAGCCCACGGAATTCGGGGATGAAGCGTCAAGATGGAGAGAGTGGCAAATTGTCTCTGCTTTAAAATTCATCACGCCGAGGCCAGTTCAAATTGCCCCAGCTGTTAACTCTGGGCCCATTACTGTAATGGCCTCTGCAAATGAAGGAGAACCCGCACACCCCCGCGCGCTTTATTACCGGAGGGGTAATTTTCTCTTCATCCGTAATAGCAGCAATGCCTCGTATTGATCAAGCCATCAAGATACTAATCCTCTGTAAAATTACTTGTTATAACTGAAACCGTGTTAATCCAGACCGGGCGGCCGTCCCGACTTTCGGCTCGCTATTGAATACAGGCCATTAGACGGTTTATTTTTCATGATTTAAGGCTCCGCACGGCGGTCTTCCTTTGAGCCGACGGATGCTTAATCTTCGCTCGTAGCCCAAAGGATGCCTCTTGGTTTGAAACAGAACATCATCCACTTAATTAAGGTGTGAGAGTCTGTCTTGCCGGGCTGAATAATGTGGGTACTTTTGCTCTCCCAGATTTATTAAGAGGCGGATATAAAACGGAATGTAAAACCAGGAGCGTGCACGCGGGTGTGTTGTAAATAAGGACGGAGGCCATGGTGCACATTTTAAACGCCAGCAGATAACAGGGGTTACCGGCGAGTTCTGAAGAAGCAAGGGGCTTGCTTCCTTTTGTTTTAAATCATACAAGGTTCTTTCGCTAGCGGTTTGCCGATCCGCATCTCGCAAAGAGAGTGGATCAGGAAGCGGCACATAAAGATCCATCTTATCTCGTCGCGCCAGTGTCGCCTGCAAAATCCTCACGCTCATCGTGGTGATAATTTGATTTCCTGTCTTTTAAAATGTAGCAGGTTCAGAACTGTGTTCCGAGGGAGACCTTGGGGACTTTGGAGCAGAGACGTACCAAGGTGAGGGACAATAACCCACCTGGTCTGAGATCCACGTCCCTGGAGCACCACCTCTCCCATCTACCTTTGTGACATCTTGGTCTTCAGGTCAACACCTATTGCAGAGCTCTCCAACTTGGTGTGTGCAGGTGTCCTCCAACACCTATTCTGATGCCTGCCAGGTGTTTTTAGAAGGTAGGGGGGATCAGATAGGGGCTGAGATTTGTGGTCTCACTTCCTGACTCAGTTTTGATTGGTTCAGGTTTGTGGTCCCACTTCCTTACTCAGTGATGATTGGTTGAGGCTAGTGTTCTCACTTCATGTCTCAGTCATGATTGGTTGAGGTGTGTGGTCCCACTTCCTGACTCAGTGTTGATTGGCTGAGGTTTGTGGTCCCACTTCCTGACTCAGTGTTGATTGGCTGAGGTTTGTGGTCCCACTTCCTGACTCAGTGTTGATTGGCTGAGGTTTGTGGTCCCACTTCCTTACTCAGTGATGATTGGTTGAGCCTAGTGGTCTCACTTCCTGACTCAGTGTTGATTGGCTGAGGTTTGTGGTCCCACTTCCTTACTCAGTGATGATTGGTTGAGGCTAGTGGTCTCACTTCCTGACTCAGTGTTAATTGGTTGAGGTTTGTGGTCCCACTTCCTTACTCAGTGATGATTGGTTGAGGCTAGTGGTCTCACTTCCTTACTCAGTGATGATTGGTTGAGGCTAGTGGTCCCACTTCCTGACTCAGTGATGATTGGTTGAGGCTAGTGGTCTCACTTCCTGACTCAGTGTTGATTGGTTGAGGTTTGTGGTCCCACTTCCTTACTCAGTGATGATTGGTTGAGGCTAGTGGTCTCACTTCCTGACTAAGTGTTGATTGGTTGAGGTTTGTGGTCCCACTTCCTTACTCAGTGATGATTGGTTGAGGCTAGTGGTCCCACTTCCTGACTCAGTGATGATTGGTTGAGGCTAGTGGTCTCACTTCCTGACTCAGTGTTGATTGGTTGAGGTTTGTGGTCCCACTTCCTTACTCAGTGATGATTGGTTGAAGCTAGTGGTCCCACTTCCTGACTCAGTGTTGATTGGTTGAGGTTTGTGGTCCCACTTCCTTACTCAGTGATGATTGGTTGAGGCTAGTGGTCTCACTTCCTGACTCAGTGATGATTGGTTGAAGCTAGTGGTCCCACTTCCTGACTCAGTGATGATTGAGACTTCCCAGTGAGAAAGTCTCATGCGGATCCGCGGGCTTTATGGAAAGATAACTTGCGTATATGGTTTGTTTTAGATTAGAATCCACTAGAACCTTAGAGACCAATCAGGTTTTTAGGGTTTAAGCTTTTTGGAGTCAAAGGTAATATTTGTAAATAATTATTTTAAATTATCACGGGAGCTACCAAGGCAACATTTTTAAAGAAATCTATAGAGCCAATTAAATCTCCAGAAGCTTTGCAGGGCAAAACCCTCACCCACTTTCTAAAAATTCTAGGCAGGCACCAGAAGAGATGTCAGGGGGTGCCGGGGCCCCCATGTTGGGACCCCCCCTCTTTAAACCATCAATGACAGCAGAAGTGTTTCAGTCAAAAACCAAAAAGCTCTGCTTTGAGACAAACTGACAAACTGAGTGTTTTGCGCATCAAACCGTAAATAACGTCTCTCTTTCTTGTTTAGGATTGCCTCTGTTTCGTTTTTCGGCCTCTTACCTGCCGCCCCCCCCCTCTGCTTTTATTTAAGGTGATAAAGTCACTTCAGCGGAACTGCCGTGCTCACCTTTGCCCTCAGCTAATCAAATAGTTTAGCTGGAGGGAAGCATTTATCTCCCATTTTCATTATTATTATTTTCATAGCTGTAAAGCATATTTTATTTATTTATTTATTTATTTTTGCCGGCGAAAGGCTGTAGCGGGGAAACGAGGTATTGATCTGCTGGATTTGGCAATTTCTTTCCCCCTTGCCATCGATATTGTGTCAGGCTCTGTCTGTACTGTGGTTGACCTCACAAATAGCTCTTTATGTTCCCTTTGGATTCAAATGATATACTACGCTGAAGAGTAAATCAATGAATGATTATAAAGTTTTGAGTATTATTTCATGACCCCAAGGCAACTGGGGCTTCATGCGCTGAATGCTTGAAAGGATGCCACATGTGGGAAAGTAGATGTTGCCGTTTTTAATCCAATACCGCTCGGGGAGAAATGGGCTTCTTGTCATCAAGATGGTAGAGAAGAGCCGAAAGCTGGGTGTTTTTTGTTTTTTGTACCCTGAGCTTACCTACCCAACGGAGTCTCAAAGCAGCTTATGACCGCCTACATGTCTTCTCCCTACAACATACTCCCTGTGAGGTAGGTGAGGCTGAGAGAAGAACTGTGACAGGCCCACGGTCACCCAGATGGCTACATGTGGAGGAGGAATGGGGAGACAAATCTGGATCTCCAGATTAGGCTCTTGACAACCACACCAAGCTGGTGCCAAGATTTTACCTTTCCTGGCCATGCCTGAAGATTGCAGGACGTGATATTTGGCTTGTGAGTGGCTATATGCCCCAGCATTCTATGGCCTTATGAAGCTTGCCTTATACAGAATTTGATCAATGATCACCGTGAAGATTTAGAATAATCTACAATTGACATCAACTCTTCAAGGTCCAGGTTGGCTTAGTCTCTTGGTGTAGCAGTTGGTGCAGTAGTAGTTAAGAGAGGATGGTTCTAATCTGCCGAGCCGGGTTTGATTCCCTGCTCCTCCACATGCAGCCGGTTGGTGTCCTTGGGCTCTCACAGCCCTGATAGTGCTGTTCTGACCGAGCAGTAATATTAGGGCTCTCTCAGTCCCACCTCCCTCACAGGGTGTCTGTTGTGGGGAGATGGAGGGAAGGTGATCGTAAGCCGCTTTGAGGCTCTTGGACACCGAAAATCAGGGTATACAAACCAGCTCCTTCCCACTGCCACAAATTGTCCAAGTTTGCTGCACGGAGGCAGGAAATAGCACACCACCTTTGTTTGTGTCTTGCCTTGAAAACCTCATGAGATGTTGTCATGGGTTGAGATCCTTTCTCTCAAGATGCCAGAGACTCACTCCATTCAGAGTCTTCTTCTGGCCACAGCCTGTGTCTATGTGGAGAATAAGCTCTCCTCAAGCTGTGTTTCCCTCACAGCAAAGGTCTCTCTCACACCAAAAACCCAGGTTTTATCCCCCCTTTTGGAGCAGACAGTGGTCCAGAAGATTCCAGGAGGCCTCGTCTTTTTGTTTTTTTCCCTCAAAAAACCTGTATAAAAAATCCTGATTTTAATTTTGAAAAATCTGATTTTAAAGAAAGTGTCGTAATGCAAGCATACATTCATTGTGTACACACACACACACACACAAATTCTCCAGTGCTTTCACAAGAAATTGTTGTAAGTGAATGGGTATATCTTATATATGTTTTTCTTTTTTAAAAAGACAGTGTCCCATATTTAGCAACTAAATCAGGTTCCCTAGAGTTAGTCTTTCTAGCCCTTCGACAGTATGTTAATTTAGATAATAGCGCAATAAGCCAAGTCTCTTAAACCAGTCGCTGATAATAGGGCATTCTGGCTTTCCCCAGTTAATCTCAGTAAGCATCCTTGCAGCTGTAAATAAACTTTGCACGAATTCCAAATCTGAATTGCCTATATAGCCTCTGAAAAAAACTCAGAATTAATTTGGGTTCATAAAAACATTTTCCTAACCAGCGTTTCATTAACATAATTTACCTCTGTCTTCCAAAATTTTTGAATCTTAGGACAAGACCAGAAAATATGGAACACATCTTGCAAGGGAAGGGGGAAAATAATTGTTTCCCCCCCCCACACCCGGTTTGCGCCATTAGATTATTTGTCTTTTATGGTTAATGTTTGTTTATTGCATAAGCCATTGGGTTTATTCTTGTTATAATAAGCCTCTGCGAGTAACCAGACTGTGAGACGAAAATGTTTTAAATACATAGAATAAATGGTCAACATTTTGTCTCTCTGCTAACACTGTGTGCCAGGCTTACATTTGAGTTTATATGAAGCATTGGAGACATTGATGTTTATTTAATAAACAAGATAGTTTCTCCCCCTTTTCCCAAGTATTTTATATGTTAATACAGGCAGCGCTAAACGAGATCGCATCATTTAAAGGGGGGGGGGAGCGACACAAAGATGCAGATCTTTGCAAGCTGGATTAAAATAATGTCGGCGTGTTATGCAAAATAGCGCCATTTTGAATTTGATCATTTGCTGGAAATCATAGCTCTTCTCAAGCCGTGCCTTGAAATAAATAATTATTACTGCCGACCGATATCTAATGGGAATTATTAGGCTTTCTACATCGTAATGCAAAACGCCGTAATAAATGCAGTCGTCTTCTAATCTTAACAATGCACGATTCCTGTGTCAGGACTCTAAATATTTTTATTAGCTTATATATACATAAAAATGGCAGTGCTTTTCCTGAATGGCAAAGTCATTCTATGAAGGGGGGGAAGTGGCAGCACATGTATAATTTGGACTCTGCACGAAGTTTGTTTGAGACAGCTTTGGGACTGCGAAGAGGGCTTTTAATGGAATGGTATAATAACCCTTGATCTTCTTCATCCGGATATATGGATGCCAACCTCCAGGTGAGACCCGTGGAGCCCCTGGAATTACAGGTCATCTCCAGGCTACAGAGATCAGTTCATCTGAAGAAATGGTTGTGCTGATGGGTAAAATCTATGACACAGTTGGGCCATCCCTGTCCTTGACTAACACTAACTGCTCACCTGCCTCACTAACATCATCAACAACAATATATTGGAACTGTATGGAACTATAATAATAATGGAACTGTATAATAACATAAAAATAATAAGAACGTATTGGTTCCATTGTGCATCTACACGTATAATGTAAGGCTGCATGCAAAGTGTCTCCTATTGTTGTTTTCAGATGTTGTAAGGGAGGGCACAGCGATGGCCACAAAGAGAGAAATACCCTCCTTTAGCTTGAAACTTTCCTGTCCGATCGGCTGGAGAAAATTTTAAAATCTTCATAGGCGACCAGGCACAAAATGCACTGTTCAATCCCAACCCGGCTCTACATTTCTGTAATTTAAGGTTTACCTGCTACGTTTTGCTCGGTCAAGCCCTCAGAGGCTTGGCTGAGAAACTCCATTAAATCGTAGTTAGGGTACTTGTCCGCACGCACAGACGTACAACCCCTTTACTATCTATGGAGTCCTGGCTTATTCTTCAGTATGGCTTTAGCACCCTTCCTCATCCATAAAGATTCAAAGTTCAGAGTGAAGGTGCTGAAACTAGTCTTTGTGCAGGCAAGCGATCATCAGCGAACCAAATCCTGATTCCAAAATCTATCCATCCTCAAAAGAAACCATTGTTTCTCATTATGTCTGAACCAAGCCACAGACATGGTGAGGCTCTTACCAAGAACAGCAGTAGAAAAATGCCTACATCCTACTGTCATTATTCAACAGCCAATGTTCTGTGTGGCAAAAATGCAGCCCTCATCATCAGAGACCCCGAAACTTCAATTTGTGCCAATTTTCCCGGAACTCTGTTTTCTCCGAGCGATGCTTATTTATGTTACCTACAATGAAAAGGAAATTAAAAGCAAGTTTTCATGCCCGTTCTCTTTTCCTCCCTTGTCTTTCTCTTTTAAACCAGCGCTCTGTTTAACTGTGAACTTTGCATGCATTTGTAATTTGAAGCAGACGAGAGAAAGAGAGAAACAAAAACCCAGCCTCACTTGAGACGGACAGCTTGAATGGCATCTTGTCAGCTGGGCTATTCATGAATTGGCAATGGGTCTCATTTAGAACTTTTGGATATGTGTCTGCCTCGACAGAATGTGAGCGTTTTTGCATGTTCTTGAGAAGACACCCACTCCTTGCTCCTTTACGATAGTCAGCGGTGCATGACAGTTGCCCTTCATTGCTGTCTCCTCCGAACGTGACCTCTGACCCGCCGCTTAGTCGCCGCGCAACGCCTGGAGCGGCCCGAGATGTTCGGGAATTGACGGGCATCGGCCTGCAACGTGCTTGTCATTATCTGACTGTCAAAAGGAGCCTGCCATTGGGGCTCCATCAAGGTTTCAAACCTATGTGCAGCTAGCCATACGGTTGAACGTCCAGGGCTGTCAACGGGGTGATCAAATGTGCATAAAAGGGAAAGGGGGGAGAGAAGAAAGGGGGAAAAAAAAAGAGGCATGTTGAATACATCTTCGGCTCCACCGTCTGAATATTGGTCTCTTTCTTTTCCTTTGCTTAAATATATTCAGATGACTTTCTCGGGGCCAAGAGGTTGAATCTGTTGCCTGACCAGTATTTTATTTTATTTTTGCTTGACTTTTGTGCTGGGTGGGGAGCAGGCAATGACGGTCTCTTGTGGTCAGAAGTTTCGAATAGCACACAATTGAGACTTGAGCCGGTCTGCCTTGCGTAGTATCCCTTTGGCTTTCCAGCTGGTGGTGGAAATAGCTAAATATTAGACGGGCAGAGCCTGAGGTTGTCTGTCAAGGTGGAACGCTCATTTTGAAAAGTTCTGTAATGCCGTATAATGGAGAGAGAGGGAGGTCAGCTTGTACAATTAGTAATCTCTGAATATATATAATTAATTATATAATTATATATATAATATTGCTGTTTGTCTTGACCTCATTGTCTTACACTCTTACAACCAGTGAGTTGGAAGGGACTTCCAAGGTCATCTTGTCCAACCCCCTGCAGAATGCAGGAATTTCACAACTACCTCCCAGTTTGGAAAGCTGAATGGATTGCAATGGGATTGTCTATCTTGCAGATAAGTTGGCAAACGTTCAATGGCCTATTCCATCTCTCCCCCTTTCCAAGCCTACTTGCTGACTCTCGGGGGTGCATCAAAATCCTGAAAGCATCTTTAAATTCCTCCCCTACAACCCTCTTTTTGAATTTGCAGAACTCTTCCCTGCTTAGCCATGGGACAGGTTCGCAGTTTCCTGCGGCGTTACTTGTGTGTATCGCTTTCTGCTTATCATCTTTTACTTTCCTTACTCACTTCCTGTTACAAGCTATGCCATGCCTTAAATTGTAAGTCTCCCCGTCTCCCTTTCAGTTACATCATCGTACAGTTCTGCAATCCTAGCCTAGCTACTCTGTTCATTGGAGCTCTCTGCTGTCTGTTTTAGATTCAATTCTCTGCCTTGAGCCCTGGCTTGGGTTGACCCTATCTTGTCGCATCTTGGAAGCTAAGCAGGGTTGGCCCCGGTTAGTACTTGGAGGGGAGACCACTGAGGAGGTCCAGGGTTGCTATGCAGAGGCAGGCAATGGCAAGCCACCTCTGTCCCTCTCTTGCCTTGGGAGCCCTGGAGGGTCACCATAAGTCGGCTGCAACTTGACGGCAAAAATGAAAGAAAGAAAGAAACGGAAATCTGACTTGAGCCTTAGCATTAAAGGCAGGCTGTCAACGCATTAAATGAAATGCTTTCATGCTTGCTGTAGGCTTCCATACAAGTGACTAGCAAGTAGCTAGTGCATCTAGAGAGAGCATCTGCTGAGATTGAGAAGATCTCTTTTTTTTTAGCTCCCAATTTGCCCACTGAAATGATTCCCCCTCCCCCTGCAGTTTGGCACCAATCTGGATTGCATTTTATATTACGCTCAATAGCAGGGATCTTCCCCTGTGTATGAGGAGCCAGATATCTGTGTGCTCAGGTCATGTCAATGATATTGATTCTTTCCCCGTAATAATGAAGCTGTCTCCATTGGGTAGGGACAGTGCGTAAAACGGAAGGGGGGGGGGAGACAGGTGTCGCAAGTTGCTTTGGTTCCAGTGGAGAGAAAAAGCAGGATAATGTACACATGCCATTCCCTTATGCTGAATCACACCGCCAGTGCATTATGGTCCATGTTGTCTACGCCGATTGTCAGGAGCTTTACAAGTTGACGTTTCACATCACTTGCTATTTGATGTTGAGCCAGGTTTCTTGATGATCCTGGAAGGGTTTCCCAAATGGGTGAGAGTTAATTAATTTTAATATATTTTAAAAATATTGATTGGGTGATATGACTCTATATGGTCATGTTGGACCCCCCCTCAAATGGCCAATGATGGGCCTGGAGGGGTTGGGAAGAGAAGGTGCCCCGGGTGGGCGTGTCCACAGCTCTACTTCTCAACCATATTCTACACAATATTGTCAATTCTGGAGTTTCTTGAAGCCTGAAGAATGTTTCAGGGGCTTGTTAATGATTTAAAAAGTTGAGAAAGACTGCCCTACATGGTTGCCATACATTAAGCTGCATCCTGATGTCATTTTCCACCAACGCGATCCAATCCTTTTGCCTGGAGATGCTCGAGGTTGAGCCTGGGACTTTCTGGTTGCAAAACAGATGCTCGGTCCCCAACCCATAGCCCGCCTCCTGAAGATTTAAATAAATACAGTGGGGATCAGTCTTCGGCCGACACAATCAAAATGGCTATTTAAAAGTTCTCTCTTTTTCCCCAGCGGTGTTTACTAAGGCCATAGACGTCTTTCGCTTTAGAGCCGTTGATCATTAGTGAAGCTGAACTGCTACTGCAAGGTTATTGTCTGTCTCGGATAAAGACATTGCAAAGACCGTTTTGCCCCTTCCGTCAGGCGTTTCCCATTTCCTAATAATCAAGGATGCCCACTCTTAATAGAAGGTCAGCGACCTATAATGTAGTTGTTGTGCCTCCAGCATGAAAGCAAAGGTTGATGTCTTCAGGGAAGCAACTCTGTTGTCTCGATCCCAGTCGTTGCAGTACCGCCGTGAAAAAGGTTGAGACCTTTGTTGTGTGGGTTTTTTGAGGTCACACATCCTCGCTTCTCCTTTGGCTTCAAAGCAGTCAACATAAAACATCTGTGGTGGGTAAAGCAAATGTTCAGACACCTTAAGGCTACTTGGATCTTATCAACTGTGTTCCTTTTTTTTTTTCCCCCTTTTCCTTTTTATGAGTCGCAAAGATGTCAGCATGCACTAAAACCAGATGATCAGTTCTCCTCCTTGATAAAAGGAACATGACCTGCCTACTGTGAATCATGATAGAGTTGCCTGCAGGTGATTACTTCTTGTCGTTTTTTAAAAAGTACCACCATGTAAAAGAATACACACACACAACCCTTAATATACACACACAGACACACACGCCTTAGGCAGCCAGAATGTTTATGTTGACTATAAGAATAGTTGATAATTTTTTGGCTTCAGCTAAAACACACCCAGGTAGGATAGGGTGGTAGGAAGAAAGGAATTAACTTATACCAGCCATTCTCAAGTTTTTTTTTACCATTGAGATCCCCCTAAAACATACTTCATGCTTCAAGAAACCACAGAAGTGGCACACTGCCAGCATGGTAACTGTAGTCCATGGACCTCTGGAGAGCCACCCTTGCATTGGAAGAGCATTTGCCCATGTGTGCTGGATGGGCCCTGGATTGCAGTCCGTGCTCTAAATTAGCACTATCTTCTGTCCTTCAAACAGTCTTCTTTAGACACCTCAGGCCACAATCCTGTGCACCATTACCTGTGAGTAACTCGCCCTGAAATCTGTGGGACTTGGCCTCTAAGTAAAGTTGCATGGGTTTAATCTGCAATGCATTAAAAAAAACTTTTAAAAAAGATGGAATGATATTGGTCTTAAAAAAACAGAACTTCTTTTCACTTTGTGTTTTGAGCAAGGCATTCTTGCTCTGCTTCTTCCACCTGGGTCACCGTCTGGAAATGTTAACAAGAAACCTCTAGTATCATGCGTTGACAGCCGCTTTGACTTCCCGACGTGGAGTTTGCAGAGAGAGAGTGTGCGCTGTGCCTGCAGCTTCCCAAAATGGGCAAGGGGCAGGCCTTAAGACACGCTCCTGGTTGTAAACAGAAGGCGATCTCGTCTGCGGAAGCAGGGCACTGCGCATTGTGCGACACAATGAATCACAATAGTTTCCTCTCTAATTGCAACATAATAGATGGAATCTGTAAATGCAGCAGGTTATCTAGCTTCTCTCTCCCCCCCCCCCTTTTGCCCTTCTCAAATGAAGTGGGTAAAATATAGGTTTTGAATTTAACAGGCTGAGATTTCACCGGGAGAGCTAATGCGCATCGGTGGTGAAAAATCGCAGATAGCTTCTTCTTAAGTATACAAGCAGAGCGGTTGCAAGAGGAGATGTATTGTTACAGTTTCTGCCTTTCTTTCCCCGCTGATTATTCGATATGTCTCTTGCGAGGTTCTCATTTGCAAATGTTATTGAGTAATAGATGAAATTTATTTCGACCCCCATCCTCCTCCACTTCGCGAGCTACCCAAAGAAACCCCATTTATGTTCAAATTATCATCCACTTCATATGTGTGAGTTTATAGTCCAGTGAATAGTAACATATTTTTTTAAAATGTGCTGTTTAGAATTTCCACGGAAATGGGTAAATAGAGAACGGGTGTTCTGTGCATAATGAATTCGGTGTCAGAAGCAGCTGGAGGAGGGAGACTGTTCCACTCCAAGGAAGCAGACTGTCCCCATAGTGGCATGTCTGTATACGAATAAATGAGACTTATCCCAAAATTGCATAGTCAAACAGGTTCCCTCCGCCCACCTCCACCTCCTGGGCTAGCTGGGAAACAAAGAGGTCAGAGGTCTGTTTTGAAAGTTATTAAAAGAAGCACAAGGATAGACCCACAAGTGACTGCGTTCAGATATTCCGAAGGCCGAAGGAGGCATGCTAAAAGGTTTACATAGTTGACAAAATGTCCTGCCCTGTCTTTTTGCTCTCATAAGGCCACCAGTAAATAGACCAAAATAATGTTTAGACCAGGCTTTCTCAACTAGGACTTCCTGAAACGTGGGCGTTTCTTGACAGCCCTGGAAGGGTTTCCCGAATGAGTGGGAGTGAATTAATTTTTACTATATTTTCAATTTTTTTATCAGGTGATATGACCATTTATGATCCTGTTGACCCATCCCCCAATGGCCGGTGATGGGCCTGGAGGGGGTGGGAAGGGGAGGGGCCCCGGGTGGGCGTGTCCACAGCTCTGCTTCCCAACTATATCCTGCTCAATTGTACCACTTCTGGGGTTTCTCAAAGCCTGAAGAATGTTTCAGGGGTTCCTTGACAATAAAAAAAAAGCTGAGAAAAGCTGGTTTAGAAGAGGAAGAAGAAGCTGTTTTTTATGCCTCACTTATCTGTCCCTTAAGGAGCCTTGATGTGGCTTACAGTTGCCTTTCCCTTCCTCTTCCCATCACAGGGAGCTCATGAGGTAGGTGGGGTGAGAGAACTGGGACTGGTCAGCCTCCTAGTAGGACCTGGCGATCCCCCCAGATCTATCTGCTCATCTCCACTCTACTAATATTGGTTCGTCTGGAGAAGAAGGATGCTTTGGGTGGGTGTGGACTGTATGACCCCCTGTATAGTCTTTATGGAAGATCAGAGCACAACATTCCTTCTGGTTCAATACAGCCAAATAATTGCTGCACAAAATAATCTTTCGGCATGGTTTCTTTTACCCTTCCCAGCCATTGTTTTAAAACAGCGGTTCTCAACCTGTGGATTGCGACCCCTTTGGGGGGTGGTCGAATGACCCTTTCACGGGGTTGCCTAAGACCATTGGAAAAAGACATATTTCTGATGAGCTTAGGAATCGAGACACCGCTCCTCTATCCATCTCCAGGTGGGTCCATCCACATGCAGATACGCCCATCTACGCCCATCTACAAGTACCCGGCGTGATGACATCATCACACCAAGCCCGTCACATACACCCCATTCAAATACAGGTGTATGTGACTGTTCCGAAGTAGCAACGAAAATAATTTTATGCTTGGGGGGTCACCCCAACATGAGGAACCGTATTAAAGGGTCGTAGCATTAGGAAGGTTGAGAACCACTGTTTAAAAACATTTTTGAAAAGCGTTCAGCCTCAATGTACGTACAGTGAGGTAAGCAAACAGGATATGATTGTTTTCTCTTCTCTCAAGTACAACAATTTTTTGGTGTTTTTAACATTCCTTCTGGTTAGCTATGGACATTCCCCTGGATTTCTGCCTACCGTAGCAAAATTACATCAAATGCAAGATAACAAAATACTGTCAGGGCTGGGATTGTTTCATGCGGACAGCGTTAGACAGGAGTAGAGAGATCTGGTGCGCTAATAGGCAAACTCACATGAGGTACCCAGCCCATTGACAGATTTTCCCTTTGTTCTCTTCTTTGCTCCACTTTCTGCCAGTGATTTGTGACATATTTTGCAAGAGATCAAATAAGCCGTTGACACCTGATTGCAGTGGAGTGCTTGTTTACAGTTGCAATTTTTTTTTGAAAGACCTGTAGACGAGATGGAAGGTTTTAACTTGAAGTAATTAAATTTCCATCCGGACTGTGACAGACGTTTCCCTACACATGCACCGCCAACTGAACAACTTTTACCACCTTGGTACCGCAAGATACCAAAGGAAGGGCAAGGTGGCAATTGATGCTCCCCTCCCTCCGCTATTGTTATCTGCTGTTTGAGTCTGTCAAGTTGCGTTGATGGGAGCTCAGTGTTGGAGCATATGTTTTGCGTGCAAGGAAGTTCCATCCGTCAGGTGGTGTGAACCTGAGGGTGGCTAGTTTAGAGCTTTGAGAACCTGAGGGTGGCTAGTTTAGAGCTTTGCAAGTCACCGGAGCTTTGTGCTTACGGAGAAGAACCTCTGGCACCATCCTTTCTGCACCACAGTGGCTTCCAGATGATGGCCAATGGAGGAAGTACGCCCAGCATGAAGGGACCTGGTGAAAGCTACAGACCCAGATGTGCTTAGCTTGGTTGAACTGCATGCAGTCAAATCCTGGACTGAATTCCATGTTGCCTAGTTTGGACAGCAGTTTCATATCCTGGTTGCCAGATGTAGGCTGGGAAGAAGGAAAAGAGGCTCTACTTCTATTTATTTACACATTTATTTCCTGCTTTTCTTAATCTGCTGTATTGAGCATGCATGAAAATTTACCTGTGTCATGGTTGTGGACTGAGGCCACATTTTGTTGCATATTGTAATAATTCACCTTCCATCCCTGCCCAGGCAGGGGAATTCAGGAGGTGAATAATTACAGTAGCTCAATACCCAACAACTTGGGAATCCAGTCAGTGGCTTGTTAAGTAAGCATCCTTTCTCCCAGAGAAATGACCGTGCTATTACGTTTCACACTTAAGGATAGATTATGGCCCCGTATTTCCATTGGCATCTCTTGCTTCTCTTCGTGAAGAGATGAAGTATTGCATCCAAAGACATCCGGGGAAGACCATTTAAAGCAGTTAAATGGGAAGCAAATGTTAGAAGCATCTTTCTTTCCCTGACCCGTCCTTATTGCCAGCCTTGTGTTACAACATAGGTTAGGAGAAGTAATTATTTTCAGCCCGCTGACTACCCACAAGATTAATAGCTTCTCCGAAGACGGTAATGATGGGTTGACCCAACTGGCTCCTGCATTATTCCTTGTTTCTCCTCCCCTCATCTCTAGCACCTTTGGGCGGAACGACCAAACGTAATTTATGTTTAGGATCGGTACATTAGAGATGAAGGGTCAGCGTTTAATGAGGGTGTAAGCGTGGCTATGGTGGAGGGGTTAAGAAATTTTATGGCGGTTGAGGGCTGCAAGCAGAAACGCCCCGCGAAAGATGCATTGGTTGAAAAAACTCAGACGACAACATTACTCAGCGTGTCTTTTGTCGGCCATACGCATTGTTCGGTGTGAGAAAGAAAAACTGAGATCAACTGGAGACGGAGAGGTTGAATGGCATAGACATATAGTCTTTAATGCTCTGCAAGACTTGAGTCCAATAGCGCCTTGAAGACCAACAAAGATTTGATTCAAGGCGTAAGCTTTTGTGTGATGATCTAATTGGTGGTGGAAAGTACTGCAACCAACTTATGATGACCCTGTGGGTTACATGTTTTCAACCAGGATTTCATGAAACCCTGGGGTTTCTTGACAGCTCTGGAAGGGTTAATGAATTGTTAATATATTCTATTTGTTAGACATTTATCTGGTAATATGACCATATATGGTCATGTTAACTTCCCCCCCCCCCCTCAGTGGTCAATGATGGGCCTGGAGGGGGCTGGAAGAGGAAGGGCCTCAGTAAGGTGTGTCCACAGCGATGCTTCTCGGCCATATTCTGCACAATCACACCACTTTTGGGGTTTCTCCAAGCCTGAAGAATGTTTTAGGGGTTTCTAAAGAGTAAGAATTTTGTGAAGGTCTGCCGTAGGATTCTCAAGACAGGAGAAAATCGGAGGTTGTTTGCCATTGTCTGTCTCAGTGGACATCCTTGATGATTTCCTATCCCAGTACTGACCATGGTTGCCCCTACTGAACTTCTGTGATGAGGTTGGGCTAGACAGGGCCACCCAGGTCAGGGCTTGTTTAAGTTCCTCTCCCCCTTAAATCTGTAGGTTTGTTGGTGGTACACGTCTTCCCATTTCTGGACGGTCAGGGTTAGAAATGTACAGCTCTTTGGCACACAAGCTTGTGGAGTAAGTGACATGCAGAACCTAAACTTCTGAAGGTCTTTCTCATGACATCACCAAGTTCCAGGCACACAGTGAACATTCCTTGAAGCAAAACCTAACAGGTACACACCCTGTAATACCTCTGAGCACACTCTGCACTTCCTTGACAGAGCTGCAGCAAAGTGGTAGGCAACATTTTTGGCACAGGTAAGAAAAAAGTTTGTATGTCAGCAAGTCAGAAACCATGGCGTGACGGGAGAAGATGAGGACTTGGCCAGACATGCTGGGAGTGAGCCAAGCCCAGGTGCGGTGTCAGTGCCTCAGGGCATCGCCACAGTCTCAGCTACGAAGACCTAAGAGATTATGCTCCTCCTTTCACTCTGCCACCATCCCAGCATCCAGGGGGTGGACTGGGAAGCTGAAATGGCCACATGTGCAAGGCAAATTGAAAGACCCCCCTACGATGTTGCAAGTCACTGATATAGGAGCCACTCAATTCAGACCCGGCCAGAGGTTCTTCTTTGTTCCTGGCAACCAGTGCTCCTCCAGAGGGGCTATGGCCCTGTGGTAGAGCATCTGCTTGGCATACAGAAGGTCCCAGGTTCAATCCCCAGCATCTCCAGTTTAAAAGGACCAGGCAGAAAGTGATGTAAAAAATCTCTGCCTGAGACCCTGCAGAACTGCTGCCATTCTGAATAGACAACACTGACCCTGATGGACCAAGAGTCTGATTCAGTATAAGGTGTCTTCATGGGTGTATTCAGTGTAGGGTCCCCCCGTGAGTTTAATCACCGATCCGCCCCAACAGCAGCACAGGAAGCAGCACCAGAGTATTGTCTCTGTTGCCTGGGAAGAGCAAAATAGTCCAGTGGGGTGTGGTCCATTACCTGTGCTTGGGGTTTGGCTGGTGAGAAACAGTGCTGTTGAGTTGCAACCACTTCATGGTAATCCCATAGGGCAGGGGTAGTCAACCTGTGGTCCTCCAGATGTTCATGGACTATAATTTCCACGAGCCCCTGCCAGCAAACGCTGGCAGGGGCTCGTGGGAATTGTAGTCCATGAATATCTGGAGGACCACAGGTTGACTACCCCTGCCATAGGGCATGGCTGGTCAAACTGTGGCTCTCCAGATGTCCATGGACCACAATTCCCATGAGCATGTCATCGGAAGTATGAATCACTCTTTATGTATATGATAACAATACAATAAATAACAGTATAATAATAATAAGAAGAATAAGGCCTGTAACGCAAGCTTGTGCTGCTGTTTGGTCAAGTCTGCATACATGTCACAGGATCCTATAAAAGTATTTGCACAAATGTAATTAAGGTTGCCGTCAAGGTCTGCTCTGCAGACGTTGCTCCACCGTAACATCTGATGAGTTGCGCTCTACTTAGAATCGGAAATCAATGTGCAATCAATGGCAGGCACTGTAGACATAATTTAAGATGAAGTATTATGCAGTGTAACTATTTAGCTTACATAGAATTGGGAGATGCCCTCGTCAGGGCAATCCCAGAGCTTTCAAAATATTTCTCCATCTTTACTCTGCAGATGCATGTAATTAAATAACTTTTTAAAGAAAATGGGAAAATCATTTTCCCAACAATGAAATGTGTCAAAGTGCGCAGGAAAAATGCACCCTGGAACTACACTACAAGGGCTGCTCACAGTCTTATGGCAGCTTAAAGGCTTCACACCTTTACTTCGTCATGAAATATCCTCGGAGAATTAAACCTGTGATAAATTTGGTTCTTGATTGAGAAAATTCGCATCGTAATAAGATTGCTTGAGATCAGGACCTCAAATGGCCCTCCTACTCATGAATGAAACCTTCTCATTTGCAGAAGAACCTTTCTGGATCCAACCCCATGGTCCATATACGGCCCTTGATATTTGCGATGCCATGGCAGTATTGTTGATTTTGGAACTCCCTCTGTGGTGTCCTGATTCCTGTTAGGCCTTGTTTTCATTCTGACGTTTGAACACGTTGCCTTCTGCTGGATCAGAACATTGGTCCATTGAGGTCAATATAGTCTTCTTACACCAGCAGTATCTCTACCGGGTCTCATAGTTGAAGTCTTTCACATATCACCAACTTCCTGATCCTTTTATTTGGAGAAACCCCAAAACATTCTTCAGATTTCGAGAAACCCCAGAAGTGGCACTATCATGCAGAATATGGTCGGGAAGCAGAGCTGCGGACACACCCACCTGCCCCCCATCCCATGCCCTTCAAACCCATTACTGGCTATTTCTTATTTTTGGCGGGGTGGTCATATCACCTGATAAATGTTTTAACAATTTTTTTTAAAAAAATTATAAATTAATTAAGGAAACCTTTCCAGGGCTGTCAAG
Organism: Paroedura picta; assembly: GCF_049243985.1. Taxonomy (NCBI): domain Eukaryota; kingdom Metazoa; phylum Chordata; class Lepidosauria; order Squamata; family Gekkonidae; genus Paroedura; species Paroedura picta. The sequence continues at coordinate 36,327,589 of NC_135382.1, forward strand.
AATCACCAGGGTTTCATGAAACCCTGGTTGAGAGAGCCTGGCTCAGAAAGTGGGACCTTCTCTCCCCTTCCCGCCCTCCCACCTACAAGGCGTTTTTTAAACACTTTTGCGTAGCCCACCCTGACACGTTTCAGGCGAACGAGGAAGACTCTTGTGAATGCCGTTTAATAAATTATTGAATGGCGACGAACTTTTGACGAGCCAAGGCTCTGTTTGACTGAGCAGAAGACAAGGAGAGGGGGAAAAAGCCCTCGATTCTCCAGTGCCTCTAACCGACAGCAATCGCGGCTGCTTGATCAGACAATGAGCCCTGAGTGAAGGACGGTATTAGCATTAAATATTTACATGAGCTGGGAGCGTCCTGACAGGAGGACAAGAGACAGTGTGCTTATTGTCAGTTTGAATAGACCCAAACGTAATGCAGTTGGCGGTCTCTGTGAGACCGCCTTTCGTGAATAACCGGGGAGCCATATTTGTTAGAATAAGGAAATGCCTCTTAAAAGGAGCCGTTGGCGTTGGGGACCTTTGAAGATCGAGGATGAGTTAATAATCGCGTTGGGAAGCCCCGCGGAAGCCGGAGGAGGACTCATTGGCGATGCAAACCTGTAAGCTTGGATTCCGAAGAAACCCTGAGATTAATAGCGGCGCAACTTAAGGCAAATAGAAATGTTCACGGCACGGAACTTCAAACTGGGGAGACAGCGGAATGGGTGGAACGAAGGTTTGGAAGAGAGAACAAAGCTGCTCTGTTTTCCGTGGGCCGCTGGAAGTTCGGTCGAACAGCGATTTTGTGTGCTTTATGGGATTGCTCCGTGGCCATGAGGCCAGGGATTGAGCCTGCAACATCTTTATTATTATTATTATTATTATTATTATTATTATTATTATTATTATTATTATTATTATTATTATTATATTTATACCCCGCCTCCCCCCGAAGGCTCGTGCAACATCTTGCACGTCCAGCAGTTGCATTCCTGTTGACCTCTGGCCCCTCCCCGTTGATTGATTTTCGGTTTGTATCACATCCTCCGAAAAGCTCGAAGAAACGCACGAGTCTCTTCCCCTGTTTATCTTCAGAATAATCCTACGGAATTGAGTAGCCTGAGAGACGATATCCGGGCCAGGATCCTTTGAGAATCCATATGACAAGTTGAGAATTTGAACCCTGGTCTCCCCACTGTTCGTCCAGTGTGTGCACCCTTTCTTATATGGAGCTTCCTTTCCCTTTTATTTATTTGTTATTCATTATTTATATTGTGCCTCTCTCAAGGGGGACTACACAGAATCAGGGGGCAGGGGGCACCCAGTAAGTTATTTGATAGGATTAAGAACTGGAAATTAAAACCAGGATTTAAGAAAGACTCAACTTGGCATCTAAAACGATGCAGAAATTGCCCAATAAGATAATACAGCAACAGTGCTTACTATATGCTGTAGTAGAGTCCTTTTATTAAAACGTTCCCCCTAAACTGATTCCATTCTAATAATGTCCTGTTTCATTGTAACTGGTGATGAAATATTCCTCACATTATCCTTGGACCCACTTTAATGACATTGTTAAGGTCCGCTTAAACCTAATCTGGTCTGTGCGTCCTTTTGCCTTCCCGGTGGACTTCCCAACCCCTGAGATGTATCACAAAGTCCAATCAATCAATGGGGAATAATATTAGAGTTGGAAGGGACCTCATGGGTCATCTAGTCCAACCCCCTATGGAAGGGCCATAGCTTAACGATAGAGCATCAAGGCTACAACACAGCAGTTGAGAAAATCACCGTAGGGGGTCCTGAAAGTCTCAGATCAGCCTTGATATCTGCAAGATTTCGTTCCTGAGCCATTGGGAAGGGCAGTATAAAAATTTAATAAATAAATGAAACTGCAGTGCCAGTGCATGAATTCTTGCTTGATACACTAGTGAAAGAGCCAGTTTGGTGTAGTGGTTAGGAGTGCGGACTTCTAATCTGGCATGCCGGGTTCGATTCTGCGCTCCCCCACATGCAGCCAGCTGGGTGACCTTGGGCTCGCCACGGCACAGATAAAACTGTTCTGACCGGGCAGAAATATCAGGGCTCTCTCAGCCTCACCCACTCCACAGGGTGTCTGTTGTGGAGAGAGGAATGGGAAGGCGACTGTAAGCCGCTTTGAGCCTCTTTCGGGTAGGGAAAAGCGGCATATAAGACCCAACTCTTCTTCTTCTTTACAGGGTTGCGTTCTGTTTTACACTGCAGAGTATCCGACTCCTCCCACCCCTTCCCTTAAATTTGCAAACCCTAATCAAGTCAACATTGCTTGGAATGTTCTTTCTGATACGGGCCCGTTATTTATATGGAAATCAACATATTGGAATTGCTACGTAATAGCCTTTTTTTTTTTTACAGCAAATCTGGAGGGAGGGGGGGGAATAAATTATAGCAGTGGTTGGGTCTGTAAACGTACCGAGAGGTTATGATTAACCGAAAAGAGATCCCAGACAATGGGGAAGTAAATTGGTCTTTAGCATTGCTATTATTTCTGCAGCATGAAAAGTTTGTCTCGCTGCGTTTGGGTTTAATGATCTGTCGTGTTGTGTAATTAAAAGCGAGTTATTAATACTGAAACGGCTTTCTTTTCCAAACTGCGTTTTGCGGTCGACGTCAGGAAAGAAAAATGGTTGATTACTGTTTACAGTATGGCACAGTGTTTTGGAACCTGCTGGCTTTTGTGTTTTGTTTTGGGTTGTTGTTGTTTTGCTTTGTTTTTAATGAACATTTGCAAAACAACAACAACAACTTCTTCAAGTATTTAAAAGGCGGCCCTATCGAGGATGGAGCAGAGTTGTTCTCTCTTGCCCCGGAGGGATGGACCAGAACAAATGGGAGGAAATTAATTCAAAAGAAATTCTGTCTAAACCTCCGGAAGAAGTTCCTGACAGTTAGAACGGTTCCTCAGTGGAACAGGCTTCCTCGGGAGGTGGCGGGTTCTCCATCTTTGGAAATTTTTAAACAGAGGCTGGAGAGCCACCTGACAGAGAGGCTGATTCTGTGAAGGCTCAAGGGCGTGGCAGGTGACAGTGGATGAGCGAGAGGGTTGTGAGTGTCCTGCACAGTGCAGGGGGTTGGACTAGATGACCCAGGAGATCCCTTCCAACTCTATGATTCTATGAACTGTTTGGTAGAACTGGAGCAGCATTGACAGTTCAGTAGGGAATGGGGATGGCACCGAACTGTCACAGATATTCGGTAATTTATCGAGGTCAGGGGTCCCCAGTGTGCTTGAGCAAACCCAAAAAGTTATGAAGCCTCCTTTAAGATTGTTGGTCCGTCAAGGTCCGTATTGCTTACTTTTGACTGGACGCAGCTCCCAAGGGTCTCCGGACTTTCACACCTCCTGATCACGCCATCCTTTGGAGCAGCCTTTTTTCAACCTTTTGACCATGGAAGAGCCCCTGAAATATTTTTTCAGGCTTCAAGGAGCCCCAGAGGTGGTGTCATCTGGCCACGCCTCCCTGCCACACCCCTGGTAGTGAAATCACCCCCTGTGTTAACAGGCAATCTCAAGGAGAACTGAGGAGGGGGAGCAGGAGGTGGTTTAAACTGGGGCTAGGCATGTAGATTCCACCCCTTCCCATGCACAGAAACTCTGAGAGGACATGCTCAGGAGCGGAGGGGGGAACAAGAGATGTGGCTGGTTTCTTAGCTGATGGCCAAGTCCATGCCGTTAAAGGAAGATGGGAATGATGGTGGACTCCCTCCAGAGCTGGGGGTCCATGGACCCCTGGCTGGCAATCCCAGCTTTAGAGGGGATTAAGGCAGGATGGGAAAGGTTGTGGATTCCCTCCAGAGCTTCCATGGACCCCTGGCTGGAAATCCCAACTTTACAGGCAACAACAAACAAACAAAACTGGAGATGCCAGGGATCGAACCTTGAACCTTGAACACGCAAAGCAAATGCACTACCTCTCAGCTGTGGCCTCTCCCACTTCTGTCGCTGTACCCAGTCAAGAGCCAGACCCCGCAATCAGAGATTTGTGAACTCCACGGCTTTTCATTTCTGTACAAATCGGTTCCCTTTTTCCTAGGCTCTGATCTTCTCATTCTTATTATGACAATCCAGTTTAATTCATGCCGCTAAATACTTTGGTCACGGTTCTGTATCGTGGGGAGGGGTGGAGCATAGGTCACCTGGGCATCTGCCTCTGATGCTGGAGATGCTACTTGCTTCACAATTAACTGCAGTCGCGCCGGATTCATTTCCGTGCGCTGAGCGAATGAAATCTGCATGTCTGTCACTAGGTGGTGCTGGTACGTCACCGTACGGCGGGCAGATCTTCCCGATCTTCCTCTTGGCTGCTCCGGCGGCTTGGGTTTCGAGGTGTCAAGGAAATTGTTTTATTGTTAAAGGGCATAGTGTAATATATTCATCTCCATCCAAGGCAGCCATTCAATGCCCTGAAACATGCCCCTCTCACAGCTCTGGCCTGTTAACTATGCTTATTGGGTGTAATAATTAGCAGAAATTCTGACTAACAGGGGCACTTATCAACGCCTTCCATTTCTCCCTCGGTGTTTTCGTACGTGACGGATTGCACATTCTGTGAATAAAGTTAAGCGGGTCAAAACCCCAACCCTGTACGACACCGCTATTTTCCGCCCAATTGTTTTCAAGAGGGTGTACATTAACCTCTTCCTGCATCCCGGAGATGCACAATGCCAGCAAGTTTTGAGCTTTTGGATAATAGGGCTTGGCGAGGGTTTGTAAGCACCCCTGTTAATTTTTCAACTCCGGGGTGGGAAGAGTCAAGAAATGAATAGCTACCGGAGCAGGGTGGGGTGTGGGGGGGAAGCCAGGGGATGAATGGATTCCTCGGTCTCTTTAACACGGAAGACGATGGTCATAGTTTACTGCAAGAGTTTCCCCCCCCCCCCTCTCTCTGTCGTAACTGACCTTTTGGTTATTCAGAAACGAAAGTTCTTTATCTGTAGCATTTCTGCTTTTAGCAATAGGCTAAAAAGGACAAGGAATTCCCTCGGTGCTTAGGGTGGCAGAACTCGCAGATGTGCGAATTAACTACCTCCAGCTCCGATTCACCTTTGCCATCCTGATCAGTTAAACATTGTTTTTTTCTCGAGCTGATGTTGGCTGCTTTGGGCATCTTAAGGTTGCCCTCTGGAATAATATTTACCAGATCAAGAAAGAACGGTAGCTGTTGAATGCCTATCGCGGTGTCACGGTCTTTCTGCTAAATCTAATCTCACCTTAATAACTGTGATCACGGCAAAAAAAAATCTATAGTTTGCAGCTATTGGCAAGACATTGATCTTCTCATTTTGACCCTAGAGCACGGGTGGCCAAACTGTGGCTCTCCAGATGTCCATGAACTACAACCCCCATGAGGCCCTGCACACATGCTGGCAAGGTCTCATGGAATTTGTAGTCCTGGCTTTCCAAATGTCCATGAACGACAACTCCCACGAACCCACTGCATGCATGATGGCAAGGTCTCATGGGATTTGTAGTCCATGGACATCTGAAGAGTTTGGCCACCCCTACTCTAGGGTCTTGGATTAGGGTCCTTTGTGTCACCTTCTGGTTGGTCTTTTCAACTTCACATGCTGGGAACTGCACCTGAAACTTGGTACCCATCCGCTGAGCCAGGAGCCCCTCCTCTATTTGTCCAGTTGCTCTCCTCATGTATGTTCTTCTTGATTCTCTCTTTCGAGTTCCATGATGCAAGACCAAAGGCAGTGCACGATTTGTCCCTTGTCACTTTCCGTTGAATTCATGGGGGAGCCTGAGCACCACTGTATTCTGCAGAACCCGTTGACTTACATGAACTTCCATCAGTTACATGGACTCGCATGCGATGCTCAGTGCCTGCCATGAAATCTGTAAAGATGGGGGTGGGTGGGGGGGGGGAGTTCTTGATCGGCAGAGGTCCAGAGAGATTTTCCGTAATGGCATGGAGGTCACTGTTCTTGCGCGTGTGTTGACGGTAATTGTTTCTTGCCGCACAGCTTGGGGATAATTCTGGCTGACAGTCTATTGCCCTTTACTCAGGAGGTATTTGTGTCTCCGTGACGTGGATGGGAAGCAAGCACACTAGATTTGGAAAGGGCTTGGGGATGAACCGGGGTGGGAGAAGCCATGAAGATATTATGTAAAATATTAATTTGCTGTGTCATGGTTCCGCATGGCCGTGATCAGGTGTCGATTCTACTCTGCTGTAATCCAGATGTAGGACTGTCCAGCTCATGAGTGTGGACAATCTATTTGTGAACAACATGTACACATACAGCTTTTTCCCTCGTAATTGGGATTTTTTGGGGGGGAGGGGGAGAAAAACAGAATGCAATTGCCTCAGAAAGTATAAGCCCATCCCTCATGACAAGTAAGGTGAAGAGCTGTTTTTAACGCTCTGCTTTTCTCGTCTTAAGGACTCAAATAATGTGTGTGTGTGTGGGGGGGGAGTGGCTTAATCCTGTAAATTTCAGAAGAATTTGTATATTTCAGTGGGAGGTCAGCCTTAAGCAAGAAGAAAAGTTTCTTGTCATCGGAATCTTTACTAATCATCATCAAAACCAACCAACACTATTATCCTCTGTGTTTTTTCTTGTTTCGTTGTTGGACTTCTTCAGTTGTGTAATGATTGCACATGATCAAAAAATTCAAAGCGAGCTCAAACTCAAAGCAGCTTACTGGCTGGCCACTGTGTGAGACAGGATGCTGGACAAGATGGACCCCTGGTCTGATCCAGCAAGCTCTTCTTGTGTTCTTATGAAGGCCTTGGTCTCTATGCCCTGTTGTTGGCCCTCCAGAGGAACTGCCTGGCCACTCTTTGAGCCAGGATGCTGGACTAGATGGACCCTTGGTCTGATCCAGCAAGCTCTTCTGATGTTCTTATGAAGGCCTTGGTCTCTATGCCCTGTTGTTGGCCCTCCAGGGGAACTGCCTGGCCACTCTTTGAGCCAGGATGCTGGACTAGATGGACCCTTGGTCTGATCCAGCAAGCTCTTCTGATGTTCTTATGAAGGCCTTGGTCTCTATGCCCTGTTGTTGGCCTTCCAGAGGAACTGCCTGGCCACTCTTTGAGCCAGGATGCTGGACTAGATGGACCCTTGGTCTGATCCAGCAAGCTCTTCTGATGTTCTTATGAAGGCCTTGGTCTCTATGCCCTGTTGTTGGCCCTCCAGGGGAACTGCCTGGCCACTCTTTGAGCCAGGATGCTGGACTAGATGGACCCTTGGTCTGATCCAGCAAGCTCTTCTGATGTTCTTATGAAGGCCTTGGTCTCTATGCCCTGTTGTTGGCCTTCCAGAGGAACTGCCTGGCCACTCTTTGAGCCAGGATGCTGGACTAGATGGACCCTTGGTCTGATCCAGCAAGCTCTTCTGATGTTCTTATGAAGGCCTTGGTCTCTATGCCCTGTTGTTGGCCCTCCAGGGGAACTGATTGGCCACCGTGTGAGACAGACTGCTGGACTAGATGCGGGGCTAGATGGACCACTGGTCTGATCTGGCAGGGCAAAAAGTTCTTAACATCTTTGTTGTAACAGATTAGCTTAAAACAAACCATCGGGGCTTTTCGTTTAGTTTTGAGCCTGTTGATCAAAGTGTAGATTTATAAACCTCCATCGCCTCCCCCTTTAGTTCTGTCTTCTAAACCGAAAAGCCCTAGAGTAGACTCTCCAGCCTTTCCTCATAGCAAAGGTGCTCCAGCCCCCTAAACACCTTGGTTGCCCTCCGCTGTACCATTTCCAGCTCTGCAATGTCGTATTTGAGATACGGTGGCCAGAACTGGCCGTAGTATTCCAAATGAGGCCACGCTATAGAACTATGCAGGGGCATTACAATATTGGGTGTTTCATCCTCCGTCCCTTTCCTAATAATCGCCAACATAGAGCTTGCCTTTTTCATTGCTGCAGCACACTTGGTTGACACTTTCTTTGAGCTATCTTGAAGCAAGTTGCGGTTGATGGAGAAGACTGCTTTCTTTGTCTTTTTATGAACAAGTGAATGTCTCTCTCTGTTTGGCCTGCGAAGCACATGCTTTTGCAGGTCTGGCCGTTGCATAACAGATCAATGCCTTATTGTGTTTTCCGACCTCCTGGAGCATTTTAATTTCTTCTCACTTTTGACTGAAGGAACAGACGGCAAGGACTGGAGAGAAAAACAGCAATTCCCCACCCCCCCACCCCTTAAGTAAGAGTAAGCGGATGTTAAACATTAAAATGAGCATTTCTTCCTAAGCTTGCACAGAGTTTGTGAAAAGTCTGTACAAATCCTGACTCTTCGGAAGAAACGGATAAGGGATTATACAAAAACACATCGACTGTTTTGGAAGAATACGCCGGGGTTGTATGCACTCAGCGAAATGGATTCGGGGAGCACAGAAAGGGGAAAGGGATGGGTGAATCAGAAATCAGAGTCACTTTCCACATTGTTGCCTAAATAATGCCCTTTTGATCCACTCCAGTGACTGTTTGCAAGTGGATTTTGCCATTTCACACAGTAAGATCCAGCTGCAAAGGGCAATGAAAGTGTGCTATTTAGTGTGTGTGTGTGTGTGTGTGTGTGTGTGTGTGTGTGTGTGTGTGTGTGGTGTAGAGCAGCCATTCTCAACCTTTATTGGCCACGATCCCTTTAGAAGCTCTTCTGAGATCCTGGGGTCCCAGCAGTAGGTTGGCTGGCTAAAAAAGGCCTAAATTAGGAGCGAACTAGTTAGGACTCCATGTACCTTGTCTTTTGTCTGTCTGTCTATCTCTCCGTCCATCCGTCTGTCCATCCATCCAGACAGATAGACAAACAGACTTCTAGAGCAGTTGACCAAGAGAAGCCTGTGTGTTCACTTATTAGCCGGAATGCACTGATTCAAGCATCCCCCAAAGTCAAACTTTCTAGCAAATTACTGACATCATATGTGACAAAGAGAGTATTTAATCGGTTCAATTACCTGCCCCCCAAAACCCTTTGGCCTCCCCTTCTCAGATTTTTTCAGTCTTGGCCTCCTTCAAATGTGCCAGAGACCCAAGGTCACCCAGCAGGCCTCATGTGTCTCAAGTGGCTTCCAATGGCCCACCCTTCCTTTCCCAACAACGGACACCCTGTGAGGAAGGTGGAGCTGAGAAAGTTCGGAGAGACCTGCGACCGATCCAAGGTCACCCGGCTAGCTGCACGTCAAGGGATTGGGGGGTCAAACCCAGTTTTCCAGATCAGAGGTCCCTGCTCTTAACTCACTGCACCAAGCTGGCTGTTACGAGCCTTCCCAGCTGCTATGGAACAGCTGTCTGCGGTCACCAGCCACAATTGGGGAGCACCACCTTGTTGCGTGAAGCTTCCTTGACAGGGATGAATAGTAAATGGCATCTACCTCCTTTTGCTAAACAGCAAAGCTGTCCGCCAGGACGGTGCCCCCTCTCGCTCTAAGTTCACAGAGGATGGTGGGAACCCGGGAGCACGTGGGAAGATCCTGCATCGGCTTCCGCAGAAGAAAAAAATGTCAAGAGGCAGCCATTTTGTAGCTGCCTGTGAAGATGTTCAAATGCTCTGTAATGGGCATGACAGCTCCAGTCTGTGAAATTTAATGCTCTGCCTGCTTATTGATCCTCTCTTTAGGCGAATGCATGAGCACCAGCCCTTGCACTTAGCACCTGGTCTTCGTGCATTAGCGCTATCTTTCGAGTCTCTCCATCGAGAAGGACTTTTTGCCAAGTCAGTGCTCCGCAACGATTAGGAAGCTTTTAAAATGCAGGAATATGTATTTGTACCTTGCGGAAGTTTTTTTAAAAAAATCTCTTTGCTTGTCTGTTCAGTCTGGAGGGACGTTTCAAGTCTGACTTCCTCGCCTTTTTAAAGGGAATTTCAGTTTTGCCGTTAAAATTATTCCATGGGTGATTTTTGTGTGTGTGTTTGTGTGTTTTAAGGGGGGGGGGATGGAGTTTAGCACCACCGGTCTGATCTCCTTGGAAGTTACACAGGGCCAGCCTAATACTTGGCTAATGCTTGGAGAGGAGACCTCCAAAGTCATCCAGGGTTGCTCTGTAGGATCAGTCAATGACAAACCATTTCTGAACATCGTTTGCCTCGAAAGCCCTTTTGTGTCCCCATAAGACAGCAGTGACCTGATGGTACAGTGAGAGGAAGAAGAAGAAGAATTGGTTTTTATACCCCACTTTCCAATCTCTTGTGGCGCAGAGTGGTAAGGCAGCCGTCTGAAAGCTCTGCCCATGAGGCTGGGAGTTCGATCCCAGCAGCCGGCTCAAGGTGGACTCAGCCTTCCATCCTTCCGAGGTCGGTAACATGAGTACCCAGCTTGCTTGCTGGGGGGTAAACGGTCATGACTGGGGAAGGCACTGGCAAACCACCCCGTATTGAGTCTGCCATGAAAACGCTGGAGGGCGTCACCCCAAGGGTCAGACAGGACTCGGTGCTTGCACAGGGGATACCTTTACCTTTACTTCCAATTTCAAAGTGGTTCCAATCGCCTTCCCTTCCTCTCCTCGCCACAGACACCCAGTGAGGTAGGTGGGACTGAGAGGCCTCTGGCAGGACCGCTCTGTAAGAATAGCTTTATCAGTGCTGTGGCTAGCCCAAGGTCACCCAGCTGGCTGCATGTGGAGGAGCAGGGAATCAAACCTCGGTCTCCAGATTAGAAGTCAACACTCTTCACCCCTATGCCAAACTGGAGAAAAGGGATGCTTTTGTAGCTTTGGACCTCACTAAGGTCTCTGGTCTCCCAAGGCAATGCCTCCACATTTCCTAACTTGGGGCTAGCAACCCTACTCCTCAATCCCTACCTGTGTGCAGGAGACACCTGGCAACTCTAGCGTGGAGTGCTATCGCCTCTTGCTTCTTCAGATTCCCATCTGTGAATTGAACATCATTATCCCTACTTACTTGGGTGTCACTCTGAATATAGGTGGTTGACCTACGGTGTGTGAAGCAGTTTGTGGCCTAACACTCCAGATCTTAGCTCCCTTTTGTGCATCAGTAAATAATGGAGTCAATTGTCTGTTTAGGTTAGTGGAGAATTCCCGGTTTAGTTAACAGTTTAGGTTAGTGGAGGATTCCTGGTTTAGTTAACAGTTTAGGTTAGTGGAGGATTCCTGGTTTAGTTAACCAAAGTATGTGGAAACCTTCAGTGTCAGGTATTTACACTTCTACACTTTGGGTCCCTGCACCTGTGAAAGATCGTTGTCTCAAAATCTTAATTGTTTACATCAATGACATGTCAAGAACAGCGTGGTGGCAGTGAGGAGTACTCCATCTTTCTGTTGGCTTGGTTTTTCCTTCGCTCCTTGGTTTCCTCTTCCCTTGAAGGGGAGGGGATAGTTCTTGTTTTTATTCCAATGGAAGACACATTCGAATAACACTGGTCAGACTTCAAGCAGGCTCCTGTTTTTAATCCACTCTACCTCTGAACCTCTGAGTACCAGCGGAGGCCCCTGTTTGGAGCAGTGTTAAATTAGTGTAAGGGATCATCAAACGTTTGTGTTGCCAAAAAGTCAACTTTCTTTGAGCATTAATCTTCTACCCTGTCTTGATCTCTTTAATAATTTCAGTGTGTCAAAACTTCACTTGACGGAATGCGATCGGCGCATAGTATTCCAGCCCCCCCTCGGGCAGCCGTGTTACTTAAGCACGAGATGATATATTTTTTTCTCCCCAAAGGAAGAACATTCTCATCCAAGTGCCAGACATACCAGTTTGTGTATCAAGACCTGCGGACTTTCTAGATGATTTATGAAAATGGGCTGAAGTTTTTTAGCCCCTCCTTTTCTGTGGATTGAATGCCGGACTGGGACAAAAGAACAAAGATACTGCGGACACCAAGTACTTCATTTCTTTCAGGAAGATAGTTATTTGCGAAAGAGGGTGCACAAATTGCACAGGGATAACCCTTAACTGCCAAGCTCATCTTGTTTCAGGCCATGGTGGACTGGGTTTCCACTAGAACTGGCCCGTGTAGAACGTGCTACTGGTCCAACATTTAAACATCGTTGCTGTCATTCACTTGGCTTTGGGTACTGCTCATGATGTTGACTTCTAAACTCTGAAGCTGCTGAGTATTGGGTTTCGTTCTCCCAAATGAGCCTGCCTGTTTGTTGAGGTCAGCTGTCACTAGAGACCTTGATCTAGGAATGGCTGCTTTCAAAATTAGTTCTGTTGCTGGGGGTGGGGGTGGGGGTGGGGGCTCTTCTGCAGTGACCCTGGGTTCTGGAATGCCTCTTCTGGAGCTGCCATTTCCAACCTTTTGGTCTGTTGACCTGCCAGCCCAAAGGTACTTGGTATGATAAAAAAATAAAGCCAAGAAAGCAGCAAAAGCTTGGGATCCACATTATCTGACTCTCCAACGCACAGCTTGGAAAACACTGCTCTAAGTAGTCTAAGATTGATTAGAGTGCATTAAAGCCCCATTTGTCAGATCTAGATACCTTTACTGCTCTAGATATATGTGCTTGATCCACAGGTTGTACATGTGCAAGAGACAGAGAATATCCGTATTTATTTATTTTTGTGTTTATATCCCGCCCCTCCCGGAATTGTCAGCTCAGGGGCGGTTGACAACATAGTCATAAAAAACATTTATGATAAATTTATATCCAGTTATAAAACTTAAAATAATCTGAAAAGAGTCAATCAGTTGTTTGGGCAACCTAAAACAAAGAGCATCTTGATTTTTGTTTTTTGTTTAAGTGGGGGGAGGGGTAGTCAGGTCTACCGAGAGTTCATTCCACCAGGTTGGGCCAAGGATAGAAGATGTACTTCTTTGGGGCCAGGAATTGCTAATTTATTTTGATTTGTTGATCTTAAGGTCCTTTTCGGGGTATATTCAGACAGGATGAGTCAAACACAAGACGGTGAGAAATGCACATTGCTTTGTCTCAAGAAGCAAGGCCGAAAAACAAGTTAGCGCCTAGGATGAATTTCATGGGCCATTGTAAATATCAGTCAGAAGGTATATTTAGTTTGCAAGCTTGGGTGACTTTCAATATGCAAAAAATTGTAATTCCATTATTAGCACGATTGACTTTCCATCAGACAAGCCAGTACAAGTACGTTTTCAGGAGTTACAGAATAGAGAGGGTAAACTGTGAGAACACAGAGTACACAAGCGGTTGTGACATCAAACACAAGCTGACAAAATTACATATGAAGTTCATTACAATAATTGGTAGTCATGTCAAAAAGCTATCAAGGGCTGGAGGCGAGCTTGTTAACTTTGGGGGACTCTCTGGTGTAAAGACAAATAAAAAAGGGTGTGCAGTGTCTACTTCAAAAATATTTGCCTAACATTCACAGGATTCCTGAGAGATTTCACCTTCTAATCAACCATGGAGGCTACGACAGGGTAACAATATCCCTGTAAAACGTGGATCTTGCACGGCATAGGAAGAGGCAGATGTGGGTAACCAAGTATTTAGGCTTCAGGCCTACCATGTTTAATGCTTGGGAGGTTATTTATTTGTTTAATTGGTTTGTGCGCCACCTTTCTCCCAAACCCCCTCTGGATTTCTCAAGACATATTTTCAAATATGAGTGGTATTTGTGGGTAAACAGAAGGACGCCTGTGAATTTGAGTAGGCCTCCTTCACTCAGTCCTGGAGAAGATGGCTTCATGTGACTTGGGGCAGAGGGAGAGGGCAACATCTGACCTCTTGATCCCTCAGGGCAGTTTATTGGCATGATTGGGTTGACATCAAATCAGAAAAGGAATTATCCTTTTGATCATCCTTTTGATAGTAGGCATTGTTCAAAAGAAGAAGTAGTCTTCCATCACAACTGGGGTGTTCCAACTGGGGAAAGAAGTGGCCATTCCTAGCAGGTTGGATGTCTAGCCATTTACCTCTTAACTATGGACCAATGTAGGGGGTTTCACAGAGTGCCCCAGAGGGCCAGGGGTTGGCCAGCAATAATGTTGACCCCTACAGAGTAGGAGTAAGCAACAATGGGCAATTTTGTCCATGACTTATTCAGATGAACACAATCCTTGGGGCATGGATGGGCTATCATGGCTGAGCTGTGGCTTCATTAACACATTAGCACAGCAGTTGGTAGACCCAGCCCAAGCTACATGCTGGGCCATGGTGGGTTCCTCTCCAGTGGCTCTTGTGAATCCATCATAACATCGAATTTGTGTGGTCTGAAAAATAGGCATGCTCTTTTGTTTGACACCTCATTGTCACGTGGCCCATTGCCATTTGTGTTAGTCAGCTTACTTTGAGGTTGCCTGAAATTAGACAGTGAATATGATGATGTTCAACCACTTAGCTCCTCCAACAGAATTTCATTCCTGTTGGTGGAATATCAGCTGGCCGTTTTCTGCAGATTTCCCCGCTCCCCGCTGGAGACCCCACTTATGGTGTTCCTTAATGTCCTCTGACTCCCATAGGTCTGCAAATGGTTGGTTGCTTACCATTATTAACGTCATGTTTGTGCCTCACTGTGTGCTTGTGGCGGCAAGAAGGAATGGAATATTACTCTTCCAAGTAGAAGGAAGCCCTGTCGTCCTTTCAGCTTTTCTGTTATGCTCATGTTTACACAGGTGAAGCACGCTCATCCATTTCAAATGCTGGCAAACAAGGACGGAGTGTGTTCCGTGTTTCTGTTGTGTAGCCTTGACAGCTAGGGAGGGGGGACGAAAACAAAGCATTTGGACACTCCAGAATTTCTAACCCATGAGTGAAATGCACATGTCTCACACCTGTGTGAAGATTCTCAGCCAAAATGTTTTCCCCAAGGGGTAGTCTAAAATTGTCCACTTGTCTTGAACTTCTTCATGAAGCTTTTTTTGGAAGGAGATGGGATCTCTCATTCCTTCCCCAATTGCTGCCCAGTACTTGTGCTAAGGAATATGGAAAGCAAGAGGGGAGCCAATGAGCCCCCCCCACCTCCCCCCGATAGTCTGGCATGGGACTAACCATCCTTTGGATCTAATATTCCAAAAACCATCCCTTGGAGCAACCATTTCCGCTGTTTACTGTGGAATAATTAAATACATTACCTAAGAGTTTTCTTGTTTCCCTTTTTCTGTTCCGAGCTACAGCCCCCCCCCCTTGATTGCAGTGGCAGAAAGGTGATGCTAACTTGTATCACAATGAATGAATGAATGAATGAATGAATGAATGAATGAATGAATGAATGAATAAACCTACCTGCCTATCAATGGTGCCCATAGCCCCGTAGAGTCGGCCATTTTGGGAAACAGGTGAGTGCATGCGTCCATCACCACACAGGCCTTTGAAACCCCCTTTGGAACAAAATGGTGCACTCAATGGACCATCGATCTACCCCTCTGTTCATTTCCTCCTACCACACTGGGCTTTTGAAGACCCACCAAAAACTGGGAGGGGCACTCAATGAACCACTGGTACCCCTCTTCTTTGACCCCCCTCCTCTCGAGCTTTTTGGAACCCCATTGCATATGTACCCCGATGCAGACGCTGCTTCGGCATTTTGGTTTCTAGGCTCCCAGCGGTCTCAATTTTGCACTCCCGTTTCCGTACCTGTTGAGGCACAACGCACCCAATCATGCATTCCAGCCAGTTGGCTAAGCTGGGTCTTTTGATTTTCCTTGCCATTTCTTCCCCCCTTCCTTCCCTTTTCCTCCCCCCCGTTTTGTTTTGGAAGAATTTGTGAGCAGCTTGATATATTTGACACGTGTGTGACAGCTCCTGGTAGACGAGGAGGCCTGTGGTGTTCCACCCCCCCAGCTGTGTGTATTTGTCTGTAGATCAAGCAGGAGAGAAGCCGCTTAGTCAGAGCTGACAATCAAATGTGAGTCGGTTCTTACCCCTGCTCTAGAGTGCATTCTAATGCTGCGTGCTTTTGCCAAGAGCTTAACATTTGACAAAGGAATTGTCAGTATTTCTCTCCTCTCCCCCCACTTCTCCTCTGTTTGCTACCCTGCGTGTTTGAAATATTTTCTTTACTGGTTCAACGTCTTTTCATCGTACATGAAAATAAAAGTTTAGGAAAAGGAAAAGTATCTGTTCCCAGCTTAGCAAAACCGGATCAACTATTTCAAGGGCCCTTTAGTGCTGCAAATAGCGTTAATGTATCTGTTTTTGTGTGTGTGAGTGGGGGGGGTGCGTTACATCTGGCGCAGTAGGTATATGGTGCTTTTAAAAGTCTCGTGCCTAGGAAATGCAGGCTGCAAAGGTATTCTTTGCTTAGTCGAAATCGGCCTCCTTGTTTTTGTCGCTAACTCCGTGTTGTTGTCTTTTTGTAATATTTACAGAAGACGACTGTCAACCCTGAAGAGATCAGACCCCATGCCTCTTTTATGTATTTTAATGCCTTTTATGTCAGTCTGTGAAAGAGTTACAGCTAAGAAAGAGCAGGGATAATCAGCCTTACGGGGAATTGATGGAGAAAGGATGACTCTGCAGTCCTATACCCTTCTGAGTTCATTGACTTCGAGGGTGTAACTCTGTTAAGAATTCTGCTGACTGATGGACGTAGGGAAAAAATGTATTTAAAACAGCAACACGAACTGCTTTTGAAAAATGGACAAAATTTGAGTCCCATGGCACCTTTAAGAGTTGCATTCTAGTTGTAAACTTTTGTGTGCATGCTCAAGGATTAAACTGGTTTGGACTTAAAGGTGCCACTGGGCTCCAACATTTTGCTATTGCTTCAGGCCAATATGGCGACCCACCTAGAATCATAGAAAAATAGAGTTGGAAGTTGAAAATAAAGTTTTTGTCAGAACCAGTGTACTGGCATTTAGTACCCCTTCCTTCATGGTGTGGCAGTACCAATGGAAACCAATGGTTTCCATTGTGCATCCACCCTGACATCCTGCCCCTGGCCACCATGTTGATGGCTCTTCCTTGGTAGTCCTTTAATTATTGTTTTCTTTGGTTTTCCCAAGCCCCTGTGTAAAAATTCCCATTAGCAAACTTAATTCTGCTGCATAATCTGGTTGAGATGTAAATGAGACAGAAGTGTGTACTTCTTGATTGGTGGGAAGCAAAGGCCAAATTGATTGGAGAAAAGGGGAGGTCGTTTTTTGTATGATTCTCCACCCCCCCGTTCCTTTCTGGTGGTGGTTGCTGGCGGAGCCTTTGTGAAAAACACACGTAGGCCGAAGTCAGGGTTTTCAGGGCCGGAGACTCAACCTGAGAAATGCTGTTTCCCTAAGTACAGTGCAGACTTAAAAATCCATTAGTCTTGTAACATGACGCAGAAAATGAAGATAAGCAAAGGAACGTGAAACAAAATCGGAGAGGGGAGCCAGGAAAAATTGCATTGGATCTTGTGCCGTGAACGGAACATGTTGTCATGCGTTCCCTTAACTCTCTCTTCATGGCAGGAGATGATATTTTTGAAGGTGACCTTGAAGAACAACGCACACCCTGAGGAAATGTTTTTCTTTACAGGGTCTTTCAATACACTCTCTTCCTGGTGTTATGAATTGCAGGAGGTGACTTGGAAGCTGGGGAAAAAAACTGAAAGTATAGAGCCTTTGACCAAATGACATAGCGAGGGCAGCTGGGTTGGTCTGCAGTAGAAGAGGTAGGCCAGTAGCACCCTAGAAACCAACAAGAAGAGTTTTGGGGTAGAAGCTTTGGAGAGCCAAAGTGCTCTTCATCGATTCTGATGAAGTCCCCTTTGATTGCCAAAATATTACTTAATTAATGAATTAATTATATTTATATACCGCCCTCCCCTGAGGTTCGGGGCAGTTCGCATGAAACACAGGGGAACAGGAACAATACAGTAAAACTCAGATGGGATGAGATTCAAATGACTTACTCTACTGCAATGCTTCTATATTTGTATGTAAATATGAATCCATGTTGTAAAAGTGTTTGATTTTACTTTTTCAGAAGCAGAAACTCCTAGAAGAACTCGGAGAGAGCCACCTTCCATATTTGACGCCAAAAGATCCTGGCTTCGATAAACTGGTAATCCTTGAAAAGATCGACTCTGCCTACGTTAGAAAGACACATTTTAAGACTGCTGTTTCCTGATGTCTTTAATTCCTCAAGAACTGCTTAAACTGTACAAGAGGAAATTGTCAACCAAATGTGACACTGATCAGTGGAGTTTAAAAGAAGAGGAGCTGTTTTTTTGTACTCCACTTTTTGCTACCCAAAGGAGTCTCCAAGTGGCTTACATCGCCTACCCTTCCAATCCCCACAACAGACACTCTGTGTGGTAGGTGAGGTTGAGAGAGGTTGGCCCAAGGTCACCCAGATGGCTGCATGTGGAGGAGGAGTGGGTAATCAAACCAGGCTCTCCAGGATTAGAGACTGCTACTCTTAACCGCTACACCGAGCTGGCTCTCAAATCATCAGGTTCCAAACTGCATTCAGATGTAAACCTGAGAACTTACTGGGAGCCCCTCAATGAGAAGATGGAAAACGTAGGCCAGTGGGCTGAAGCATAGATTATCTTGTGTCTCCTTCTTTGAAACCGTGCAACTCAAGGGGGTTGTGGTTGTTTTCTAGGATGCTCACATTGAATTTATCTGGCAAAGTCATCTGGCTTAGCCATGGTCCATTCACATGAATTTTTCCTCTTTGTTTTATTAATTTATAACCTTTAGGACTGCAAAGATAAGGACAAGGCATTGTGCAATATCTAATCAAACACTTTTCTGGTGAGAAGTGTCCTGAGTTTTCTGCAGAACAAAGTTTAATATCTGAAGAAGTGTGCTTGTACACGATAAACTTATACCCAAGGCATTTTGGATCCAGGCCATATTGACCAGCAGTCTGGAATGGTGCACTCCAGGGACACGTGATATCGGGGTTCACCCCAATCTGCCATTTCTGTTTCAGAAGGTCGCCATGTTGGTCTGCAGTAGAACTGCTAGACTCAAGACTCAAGATACCTTTATTGGCATAACATAGAAGTGCTAGGCTGAAGCCCACTAGTACCTTAGACCAACTAGGGCGGGGGTGACCAAACTGTGAACATGGACTACAATTCCCATGAGCCCCGTAGGATCTCCTGGCTACATTACACACAGGCCACATGATAAACAATAATAAATCTATAATAAATCAGGTAAGTTAGACCGAGAGCAACCCACTGGTTTAGAGTCACCCAATGAGTTGACTGGCAGAGCAGGTATTTGGATCTGGGCCTCCCGCCTCCTGGTCTGACACACAAAACCGTGATTCCCCACCGGCTCTCCTTGAGGTCCCTCCCTCAGCTGGATGCTGTTTTGCATATTTAATTTAAAAAATGGAAGAATCAAAGTATAATCCAAACCGATTTAGCCGAGGAGTATTCTTGAAGAAACGGAAGAAGACGCTATGTCGCTCTTGGACAGCGCTCGGGTCAAATGCGAAACACATGGAGAGAATTGGTTGAATTCAGTCAAACTAAGTTGGAACATATTGAGCGAGATGAAAGACATAAAAAGGAATCTCTTACTTAGCTTGAACAGCTACAGCGGGAGTTCCTACATTATAGCCATGTCAACTTTCTTGTATTGACATGTGGCCGAAAGATGCATACAAAGTAGCATCCCTTTTCAAAAATTCTTTCCCCCCCCCCTTTCCCCTGGTGCAGGAAGGAAAGAGCTTTCCCCTCCCTCTCTCCACTTCTTTGTGAAAACAGATTTGAACTCTTCCGTCTCTTTGAGTTAACGTGAATACAACTTACAGCTGCCAACCTCTGCGAAACAGCTGTAACGGCTCTACCTTTCTAAGCCCATTGATCTCAGTGGATTTAGAAGGGTATGTCCACCTAAGGCCGTGGAAATCGATGGGCGTGGAAGGTCTAATTCCGCTTAGGAAGGAGGGTGCCGTAGGTCTTTAGACTTGGGCATCTGTGGACTTTGGGCCCATTGCAGTCTGCATGACCTGGGCTCTGAAAGGGCTTAGGAAGACTTCTGTTGGGTGAGAACCAAGACTCATCTAGGCCAGCATTCTCTTTTCAGCAATGGCCAACCCAAAGTCCTCAAGAATCCTATGGGTAGGCCCTCTCCTGTTGTTACCCAGCAACTGGTAAGAACATAACAACAACCGTGTTGGAGACAACCAACGATCCATCTAGTCCACTTTGGGCTTCATGGAAGAGTGGTATACAAATAGTAAATAAATAGTACCACACCTTGTTTCATTCAGAGGGAAACATTGAGATTGGTTTTCTAATTCTCTCTTGCACCAAGTTGTATGTACTCAGAAGAATCCATACTGTAGCTCCTGTTGAGTGCTATAGCAATGCACCCTGAGCTACTCCAAGTTCCTCTAAGTTCCTTAGAGATAGCACAAGATGCAAATAGTAAACAAAACGTAGGGAAGAAGGTGGATCATCAAAGCTGTGCCCAAGGAATCTAAGCAGTGGGGTTTGGCTAGTTGAGGGAGCAAAGGGAACATAAGAACATCAGAAGAGCCCTGCTGGATCAGAGCAGTGGTCCATCTAGTCCAGCATCCTCCCTCACATGGTGGCCAACCAGTTCATCTGGGGGGTCAACAACAGGGCATAGAGGCCAGGATCCCACTGCTTTCTTCCCTCCATTGTAATAATTTCAGTATGTTATAGTTGTTCAAGCATCAAGCTAGGTGCAGAAATGAGCATTCTTACACATGAAGCTGCCTTCTACTGAATCAGTCCCTTGGTCTATCAAAGTCAATATTGTCTGCTCAGACTGGCAATGACTCCAGGGTCTCGGGCAGAAGTTATTCTCATCATCTACTGCCTGGGTTTTTTTTAAAGCTGAAGTTGCTGGGGATTGAACCAGGGAACTTCTGCACACCAAGCAGATGCTCTACCCCCGAGCCACATCCTTGAGTGAAATGTTATCATCTTGCAGTTTGGGTGTAAGCTTCCTTCTCCGGAGATCACCTCACTTGGTTCACAAAATGGAGGCTGTGATTTGTAGGTTGCCGAAAGTATGTTGCCGAGCTTTCAAGTCGAAAAGAGAGCGCGCCGAAATTCTGTTCGTGGGGGCGAGGGGTAATGGGCATGTTTAAAAATTAAGCATGAAATGTTTTGTGCACTCTGAGGAAATGTCCAGTTGCGGAGTTGCTTTTATCCGCTGACAAGTGAGGTGACCTTTCAGATCGGCTGTCAGAGATGCAGCAAAAGAAACACACACAAGTTTTAGGTCTTTCAATCAGTAAAAGTGTCCGGGACGGGTTCCGTAAGCTCTCCCTACCACCAACCCCCTTTTCTTTCTCTTCTGATCTCTTAATGCTTTCCTCATGTCGGACATAGAAGGATGACTGGCTGGAAACCGAACGGTATTCTCAGATGATGTGTTGGAAGTGTGTTTCCATTTCCTGATTTTCCTTCTGAGATACC
Organism: Paroedura picta; assembly: GCF_049243985.1. Taxonomy (NCBI): domain Eukaryota; kingdom Metazoa; phylum Chordata; class Lepidosauria; order Squamata; family Gekkonidae; genus Paroedura; species Paroedura picta. Next base: position 36,348,832 of record NC_135382.1, read on the forward strand.
AATGTGTGATTTTATTATTATTATTTTTTTTTTTTGGTTTTGTTTGAAGGGGGCGAAAAAAAGTTTAGGGTTCTTTTTTTAAGAGCAGAAACCATGCAGACACCATTTAAGATATATTGATAAAACACTTTCAAAGCATGTAATCTTTAGTTCACAAGCCAAAAGGTAACATGCCTCTCATTAGGCTGGCATTAAAATGTGGAACACATTAGCTCCCACTTTTAACAGGGCGGTGAAATATTACTGCCTTTGAACAAGTCTGACATGTTTCTTCTCCCCCGGTCATTGAATGGCAGGCTCTCTCTTTTGCCGGTTTTCTTTTGTTTTTATGGCCTCTTCTTTTGTTCATCTAGGTAGTGTGAGACGGATTCCTGCCACTGCCTTTCTCTGCCGCAAGGTGCCTTTTACTTGCCCCTCCCTTGGTGGAGATCCACGTGGACTTTGGGTTATTGGGGCAGGGCTTCTACATGCTTGGATTGCAGGCCATTAGTAACTCAGTTCTCTCTTGCCCCTTCCCAAAGCTTTGGAGCGCCTCTCTGAGAATCATAGAATCATAGAGTTGGAAAGGGACCTCCTGGGTCATCTAGTCCAACCCCCTGCACTATGCAGAACCCTATCGCTCATCCACTGTAACCTGCCACCCCTTTGCCTTCACAGAATCTGCCTCTCCGTCAGATGGATATCTAGCCTTTGTTAAAAAATTTCCAAAGGAGGAGAAGCCACCACCTCCCGAGGAAGCCTATTCCACTGAGAAACTGCTCTAACTGTCAGGAACTTCTTCCGGATGTTTAGACCAAACAACTCAGCCGGATCCCTTGATGGGAGGTTTAGCACTTGACAGTAGCTACATGGAGGGAGGGGTCTGGAGGGGGTACATAGTGCTTGAGAAGGAGTGGATTAACTCATACCCTGCATGATTTCCTTAGCTGGAAATATTTCCACTTGACATAAGACTCCATATGAAAAAAGGGCACAGTGCAGATAACTGACCCCACCCCCACCCCCAGCAGACAAAATAGTTTTTTTTATCAGTGAACTGATTTGTGTGGAGGAAGGGTTAAACTTCTCATTAGATTTAACCCTTCCCAGGACAGTGGCTTTAACCTGTATGTCTCTGGCAATGTTTTTTTTGTGTAATGAAATTAAATATCTAAGGATGTAATCACTGCCCCGAGACATCACAGTATGGGGTGGTATATTAATCAAATGAATGAATGAATAAATAAATAAATTCAGCCCTTCATCCAGCATTACATGTAATTGGACTCAGCACTATTTATCTACTGTTTAGTGAGCAATGTGGTCTTTCCTACCCAAAGGACACTTCTGAGATTATACTTCATAAAAGCAATCCCACTTTAACAGTATTCGATGACAGGTTGCTCTTAAGTAGAACTTTTGTGTGCATTCCATAGTGTTTTCATAGATGACTCAGTGATGGGGGTTGGAAAACAGGGATGACAGCCTCCAGTTGAGGACTGGGGATCCCCTAGAATGACCCACTTGAGTGCAAAGAAGAGTTCTCCTGGAGAACATGAATGCTGTGGAGGGTGGACTGTATGCGTTGTACCCTACTGAGGTCCCTGTCCTTTCTAGACTCCACCCCCAAACTTCCAGGGGTTCTCCAACCTGCAGCTAGCTCCCCTATGCCCCTGTGCCCCAGGGTTGTCTGGGGAGCCCTAACAACCCTATTGGAAGAAGAGAAGGTGGAAGTTCTCAAGTAACAGGTGGACGTTTTTAGCCTAAAAGGAGTAGCAAAGGGCAACAGGCCCGTAGCATCTTAAAGACTAACAAAATTTGTGGCAGGGTAAGAGCTTTCACAAGTCACTGGTAATTTCTTCAGATCTCTAAAGAAGTGAGCAGTGACTCTTGAAAGCTCATATCTGCCATAAATGTTGACTAATATGGCTACTCATCTTGATATAGCCTAGTAGGGGCTACTCTGTCACACTTTGCTATAGAATATCTGGGTGGAAATCTTCCATGGAACTCACTTGGTTATTTTAGACCAGTCACCCTGTTAATCTTTCAGACCCTACTGGGTGGTTGTGAAGATTAAAGGGAGAAGGGAGATACACATATGTCATCCTGAGGTCCTTGGAAGAAGGGTGGGTTAATAGCTTTTGTGTATGAATTGAGTTCAGTCAAACTAAGTTTTGTGTATAAATTTCCAGGCAAAATTAGCATTGTCTGCATATCATGTATATGTGGGGCAGGGGTAGGGGGTAGGCGTGAATGGCCTAGTATCATTCGGTTTTGTTATATGAATATCTATATCCAACTGTATACCTAGTGTTTTAAAACTGTATAACTGTGTATTGTTCTTGTAGTGGAAGAGAAAATATTCCAAACTTATCCTCAGAAGTGCTGAGAAGATACCTAAAGAGATCCATGAGCGAGTTCAAGAAGCTTTTTTGATTTTGCGAAGATTCGGCTGCTTCTTCCAGGACCTTGTAAGGATCAAAGGGAAAGATTTTTTTACCCCGGTGTCCCGAATTTTAATTGGAAACCCAGGATGTACGTACAAATATTTGAACACGAGGTTATTTACAGTCCCCTGGCCCGTGGAAAGTTACGAAATAAATTATTCCCATCCAGAAATATCCCAAGCTTGTAAAGCATTCATCAACCTTAATGACTACATGCACAGAGAAACAGCCTGGGCTTTGCAAGAGCAAAAGCTGACGGAGACAAAAGAACCTGAAGATTGTGCTGTCACCAACAGGCCTCTGGATTACACTCCTTCGATTACCGCGGCGGGATCCGTTTTACGAGATCAAAGCCCTCCTCGCGGCCCAAAGAATGACTGTAGCGATTTGAAAGAAAGACCGTCCTACAACCTGACATTATTAAATTATATGGATCCCCAACAAATGCCATTCTTGAAACAGGAGCCTTATTTCGGAATGGGAAAGATGGCCGTGAGCTGGCATCATGATGAAAATCTGGTCGAAAGTTCAACGGTGGCCGTCTACAGTTATAGCTGCCAAGGTGGGTAAACATGGAAAGGGGGATTCAGGGGGGGGGGAGACAGCGAACGATAAACTCAGAACGATAAACTCTCTCTCAAAGTTCTCTTTGCCCTCTCCCTGGAGTTGTCTTGCGTCTCCGTGTGTCCTCGCAGAAATGGGCAGTCTTTCTTCCGGCCTACATTCACAACATGCCAACAGTTCGGCCTTGTTGTATGCAAAACAATGTTTTTCACGTGCGAGCAGGAATTTTCATTTCTATCTTCCTGAAGATCAGGGGGCTATGGGGAGGAGGGGGAGACTCGGTAAGCCAAGATACGTTAGCCGCAGCCGGCCTCTTATCAGGAGAACTTCGAGTGGACTGAACGGTTGCTATAATTAACCTGCTGATCAGGAGCCAAGAAAACAAAATCGGTCAAATCTCTCCGTTCCCAGGTTCCCACAGGTACCCATTTCCAGAGTTCTAAACTGTTTTTATTGTGATTTGACATCTTTCTCTTTATTGGGCCGATTTGACAAGTATGCCCTTGTTTACCGCTGTTCTCCCTTTGCAAATGATACACTGCCCCAGCTCTGTAAGAAATCCGCCAGCGGGATCCCAGCAGCATTACATGGATTCGTGTCCAGTCTTGCTCACTGGTCGTGTTCTGTGACAAATGCTGAATTTTGGAACACGGACCTGTAATATGGGGAAAATCTGTCCATCTGGTAGAATCCTAGAGACCCGGAATTGGGAGGGGCCCTAAGGAGTCTCAAAGCAGCTTACAATTGCCTTCCCTTCCTCTCCCCACAACGGGCACCTTGTGAGGTTGGTGGGCCTGATTGTTCTGAGAGAATTGAGATGGTCCCAATTTCACTCAGCAGGCTTCATGTGGAGGAGGAGTGGGGAATCAAACCCACTTCTCTCTACCCTAAGAAGTCTCAAAGGGGATTGTAATTCTCTTCCCTTCCTCTCCCCAGAAGAGACACCTTGTGAGGTGGGGGGGCTGAGAGAGTTCTGAGAGAACTGACAGGACCAGGGTCACCCAGCAGGCTTCCTGTGGAAGAGTGGAGAATCAAACCTGCTTTTCCAGAGTCCACTCACTGCCTTTAACCTGTCCTGCAGAGTTTTGAAAACTCAGACCAATTGCAGACCAATCCATGATTAGTTCCGGGAGGAGGCAAAAGTCAAATAGAGTAAGGGGCATGAGGGGAGACCTGCCCTCGGAGTCACTGTGGAAGAGAAAGTAGCCAGAACGTCTGAAGTTACACTTCTGGAAAGATGGCTTCAGAGGTGAATGACTTCTACATTGTCCTAATGATTGCAGCAGCTTGAACTTTCATGCTTATGTAAATGCCAATCCTCTGAGAGGCAGGTAACTGGAGACGCTCAGCTTCGCTGAAGGATTTTCCTCCATCCAAAAAAGGTGCCTTTTTGCTAAATGAAGCAAATTTTTTCACGGTACTGAGGGCCTCCCGACAAATGCTGGTATCTCTTTGGTTTCTCCGGACTTTTATAGGGAGTTGGAGAAGCCCAGCGTCCTCCTGGTAGGGGAGCGCACCTGCAGAATGTGTTCTCGGTGCAGTGTTATGTGATAGTATTAACCTTTACAAAAGTTTCTTTGTTTGCCAATTTACTCAGCGCAGTTTGATCAATAGCTGCCTTGTCTCTCTCCACTCTGCAGAACGTGGCGGTAACCCCGTTCGGCTTACAAACCCGGGGGAATTCCCCGCCCCTCCTAAAAAAATAGTTGCTGCTCACTAATAGGTTGATTAAGTGGGAACTATTAGTGCCTAATAGAATGCCTCTTTTTTCTGTAGGCCAGACTTTCTCAACCAGGGTTTTGTGAAACCCTGGGGTTTCTTGACAGCCCTGGAAGGGTTTCACGAACACGGGGGAGTTAATTAATTGTGTATATATATATTTTAAATGTGCCAAATTCTGGTGCTAGGCTGATGGGAACTCAGAAGTTGAGCTGTCCAATAAAATAATGTAACAATGTTGAATGTTTATTATAGTGCACAATTAAAAACGGAATAAAAACTTCATAAAAACTATACAGAACTAACAGCACGTAAGACCAAATGCGTTTTGACCCTACTGGGTCTTCCTCAGTGGTCAGAACTGTGATAATATGCTGTATATAAAATATTTATACTAAACTCATTATAATGTGTAGCTGAGTGGTTGAATGGGATCTGTAAATTATGGCTCCAACCAGTATATGTAAATCTTAGACTTTTTGGAGACCACCTCCTATGACATATGTCTAGGGTCACCACTCTTTGCTATTATATAATTCTGTGCTGAGAGTGTATCTCATGTGCGTCAGAAAAAAGCGCCTTCACTTGCCATTCAAAATCTGTAGGAAAACACACGAGAAATGTGTACGGTGCATGCTGAATGGAGGGAGGGCAGTATGGTGTAGCCCCGCCTCCTCAGATCAAGGTCGTATTAGAGCTTGGATGGGAAGTCACCAACTAAGGTTCTGCAGAAGAAGGCAAGGGCAAACCAGCTCTGTTTCTCGCTGACTTCGGCATCCCCCTTGCCATAAATTGGTTGTGACGTGGCAGCACATACAAATGTACATAGTGAACCCAGCAGAATTTCCCCCTTATCTGTTGAGAAGGCTATACACTGTGGCCAAGGTGGGCTTCCTGCATTCCCTGAACATTGCTACAATACATAGACAGACATCAGCTGCAGCATTACAGGATCCTGCAAAGGTCACTTTGGGCGTCACCTTGCGGGTCATGCTGAGGTTTGTGGCTGTCGTAGCTTGCTGCTGAAAAACATGTCGCGCCAGTTCCCCAAACAGCTGCACCAACTTCCTGGTTTGCATTGTGGCATGCAGTTAAACATGCTGACACCCATCTGTGCAATTCTTTATAACCTGCGTCTTAAAGATTTTTATGACTTTTGGGATTCACTAGCCAGCTTTACCTGGAAATCTGAGGAACTAAAACTATTACTACTACTACTACTCCTTCTCCTCCTTCTCCTCCTTATTTAATTTCTTACCCACCACTCTCAGCAAGCCGGCTCGTGACAGGTAACAGCATAAAAACCCCACATATCCCCTGTTCATTATTAGGACTGCCTGTATGAAACTCTTGCATTTCACTAGAGGTCTTCTCTGGAGTAAATCAGCCCTTCAGCAGCGCTGAGGGGTCCCACCGCGGGCCCAGCATTTCTTACTGTCTAGATCAGGGTTTCTTGATGGTTCTGGAAGGGCTTTCCCAAATGAGTGGGAATTAATTAATTTTTAAATATTAAACATTTATTGGGTGATATGACCTTATATGGTTATGCTGACCTGCTCCCTCCTCCCCAAATGGCCAACCATAGGCCTGGAAGGGGGATGTAGGTTTTGAAATCGATATAGGGCTTTATCCCCTCAATCGGGCCAAGACGGATAAAGATTAACAGGTAGGCAGAAATTCTATCGCACCCCACATCTTTTTGTTCTTCTTCTTTTCCAAAACGTGGATAGGTTATTTCATTGTGCGTAAGGAGCCTTCTTCACTGTGGATTCTTTTGACTGGTATTGTTCTTGGCCCGCTGCCCCTTCAGGCTTACTTGACTGTGTAAATCTTGGAGTAATAAACAACTGAATCTGTTAGTTGACAAGTTAATGTTTAACAGTCTAACAAACCAGTGATTGACTGCAATAAGGACCTGTTTTGAAGGCAGTAATACTTTTTTGAGCCTTTCTTTTTTTTCCAGCACAGATTTTTTCTTTTTAAAGAAAATTCTTATTGAGTTAAATATGCAGGCCAAAAAATCGAGCAAGAAAAAAAAAAGGGGGGGGGGTTGGCCGAATTTCCATTGTGGTTATGATGGGGGGTGAGGAGCTTCTGGCACCGTCACTTTGAATTACTTTTGGAAACCAGTTGCAGATTGATAATTGACCAGTAATCGCCTGTTTGCTACTTAAAGAGATGCAAGGTCAGTTAGTGGTAAATGAGTCCAGCCTGTTTGGAATTGGATTCATTGACTTCTCTTTCAGTAGCAATGGGAGGAAAGATGCTACCTCTAGAAAGCAGGAGCAATTATCCTTCCAGATAGTGGCCTGACCAATTTAAATGGGGGTCCTTGCTGAGGGTGCAAAATGCCAAGGATGTGTGCTTCTGTCTTGTTGGGGGGGAAAAAACCCTGCCTTTAATTTGGAAGAGATGTGTAGAGGCAATTTAGTAGTCTTTTACATGGTTGACCATCTCTGCCTACTGGTTAACCATAATCTAGACACCATTTTAGATACTTTGGGCTCTTATCACATATCTGAAGAAGTGAGCAGTGACTCATGAAAGGTCTTCCCAACTACAAACATTGTTAGTTTCTAAGGTGCTACTGGTACCGACAAGCTAACACTTTCTAGATCTAGATCTATATGTAGGATAGATTACCGTAATGCATTCCTTCTGGGACTCCCCTTGAAAACTGTGTGGCACTTGTAAATGGTTCACAGTGCATCCGGTTCACAGTGCATCCACTGTGCTTTTGTTTTGCTGAGTAACTTTGCAGAGTAGCAGGCACAATTCAAGATACGCTTTTTAATCTTAAAACAAACCAACCAACCCTAAAGAAGTTGGGGTTGAAGGTATCTGAAGGTACCTTCTCCAACAGGAAACCAACACATATCAGAAAAGGTTTAGGAAGCTTGGTCTGTTTAGGCTGGAGAGAAGCTGAGCAAGAGGTGCTAGCTCTCCTGTCTTCCCCCTTCCACATTCCTCCCCAAATGGCCAATGATGGGCCTGGAGGGGGCAGGAAGGGGAGGGTCCCCGGGTGGGCGTGTCCACTGCTTCCCAACCAGATTCTGCACGATTGCACCACTTCTGGGGGTTCTCAACGCCTGAAGAATGTCTCAGTGGGGTCAAAAAGTTGAGAAAGTCAATGTAGCTTTAACAAGAGTGGTCATGACCTCAGGCACGAGTTGCAACCCACCGATTTTAACGTTCAACCTCCCCTCTTGGGCAGGTTCTGCCAGCAGATCCAACCACAGATGTTAAGAAGACAACACCCCCCCCCCCCCCGCATGTTCTTACTCATTTTTAAAAATCTCTTTGGAATAACTGAAAAGCAAGTAGCAGCCTGTTTCCTATTGTTTCCAAAATATCACAGTGGGAGTAATCAGTTTCAATTGCTGCAGGTAATTATAAAGCACATCCATTATGAACTTCAAGATGGGCAGTCCGGGAGCTACATGTGAACTGTGTGCTTAAGCAATAAAATAAAATAAATTATCAGGCTGCAAAGAGAGAGAGAGAGATGTTTTAACAAGCACATTCCATAAGTGCTCGGTTTAAGAAGAGACCCCAGGAAGTTTTGGTTGAAATGGTTGCCTGTAATTGTAGTTCCATAGTTTATTGGGGTCGTTTTATGAACGGTACAGCTGCTGCTGGAATTAACCCACAAAGGTTAGGTCTGTCTTATAATGTCCAGGTTGTTTTGCTTTGGATGGGATAGAATCAGACTGCGATTGCCTTTTTTCAGAAAGTGCTCTCTGTTTCACAATTAAATTACACTTCTCTTCATAAAGGAGAGAAAACATCCTAGCTGTTGAAAGCTGTTAGTATCGATTGGGGGCGGATGGGGTGGGGATTTCTCCCTGATCTTCTCTCCCCCCCCCCCAATCTTTGCTCTTATTATTTGTGTTTGCTTTCTAGAATAAATTGCGTCCAAAAGAGTCGCACCCCACGCCAAACACACAAATGGCTTGCTTCAGACAGGACAAAATCATGCGGTCCAATTGAATACTGCCCCCCATCAAAAACCCATCCCCCCCCCACAACCCTATTCTTTGATTTTCATTTAAATCAGCTAAGGAAGCACTTCACTTTCTCCAGTGTATATCAAAGCTGCATCAGCTTTTCTTGATGAATTACTTGAATATTCAGAAGCCGGGGTCAGCGCTAGTCCGTCTGTGTGCATGGAATAACAAAAGTTCTACATCTCTTGTTCTCCCGCTTTTCTAAGTGTTTTGGTTGATAATTATTATGAATGAAGTTCGTAGAAAATACTGCTCTGACACCTGTTTTTTCCAGTGGCATGCAAGCAAGCTCATTTGTCCAATTAGAATATTTTGGGAGAAAACAGGGCATATGGCTGGTGCTTATTGATAGCCTCTAATGCAGCCTTTCTCAACTTTTTTATGCCCGAGAAACCCCAGAATTGGGTGCAGTCGTTGGGAAACATGGCTGTATCAATGTTCACCCCCTCCAGGTTGGTTCCTCAGGACTCTTCTTCTGTTCCTATAAAGGCCTTGGCCTCTCTGCCCTGTGGTTGGTCCTTCGGAGGAACTGGTTGTCCACTGTGTGAAACAGGATGCTGGACTAGATGGACCTGATTCAGCCTGGCCTGATTCAGCAGGGCTCTCCTGATGTTTTTTTTTTAAATTTGAAACTTCCTTTTACAATAAAAAAAAATCTGTTTTGTCTTGAAGTTGAACATAATACTGATCACAGCTGAGAACACGACATGAGCCCAGATATTATCTTTCGAAATACAGCACTGCAAAATAACAATACAAGAGGACCCCCCCCTCCCGCTTCCAGCAATCACATGTCTCATGAATGAATGTAGAAGAGATCTAAAAGCTCAGGTGGGGGAAAGGGATTTCTCAGTGGAAACTTCGGCTGAATTATTTGCCTTTCTTTCTTTTCCAGACTCTGCCACTGGTGTTCCAGAGGAAGAGACTTCAAATGGTAGAGACCCATCCGTCTGGCACGTTGGCTTGAAGATAGCATGGGACATCCAGACACCCGGGCTGGCTGTGCCCCTTTGCCCAGGAGACTCCTACTTTATGCTAGGTAATATTCAAGGGGAAAGATGGCTCTTGTGACCATTTCTCTTGCAACAGTATGTTCAGAAAAGCAATCATTAAAGAGAACCTCCACCTTCCTAGAGGACACCACCACAAAGAAGTGTTGGCCTTAGTTCTCTGCTTGTAGACCATATAGACCTTCCAGGGGTTGACCACTGTAAGGAACAGGATGCTGGTCTAGATGAATTGTTGGTCTTGTTCAGTTCTTCTGAGGTCCTTTGTTGGAGTAGGATAGGTCTCCCAAAGGTTTGTGGTGGCAGACAAAGGACACAGGGATGTCCATGCTTGAGTGCCTCCATTGTACTGATCACAGCGGGGAAGCTGATCCCTGTTCTCTGCCATGGCTGAGATCCAAGAGATCCTGTTGGAGATCAAAGGCAAATGCTAAAGTGCTACCAGTTGACCCTCCAATTGCAGGATTGGTTTGTGGAAGTTCTTGTTGTCATTTCATTGTTCTTGAGAACGTTCCAGTTTGCAGGACTGAAAGATTTTTTGGGGTCCCCATCTTGTGTGGATGTTTAGTGGTTAGACTATGATCTGGGAGACTCCATCTCAGTGTCATAGTTAAGAGCGGTAGCCTCTAATCTGGAGAGACCGCCTTGATTCTCCCCTCTTCCACATGCAGCTTGCTGGGTGACCTTGGGCTAATCACACTCCTGTTAGAACTGTTTTCATAAAGCGGTTTCTCTCAGAGCTCTCTCAGCCTCACCTCTTACCACCTGTTGTGGGGAGAGGAAGGGGAAGCGATTGTAAGCCTCTTTGAGACTCCCTTGAGTGGTGAAAAGCAAGGTATACAAACCAACTCTCCTCCTCCTCAACATCATCATCAAATCCCCCCCTGTCATGGAAGCCAGTGCTTTTCTTGCTACATCTTTGTATGGTGGGGTTGCCAGGTGCCCCTGATCACCAGTGGGACATGTGGGGGGATGGGGTAACCTATTCAGTCTGCGAAATTCCTGGGGATTTGGGTGTGAACCCTAGGGAGAACAGGGATATCAGTGGGGTACAATGCTATAGAGTCCACCCTCCAGAGCATCCTTTTTCTCCAAGGAAATATGGAGATGAGCTATAATTCCAGGGTTCCCACCTGGAGTCTGGCATCCCTAGCGTATGGACCCCTAGATTTGAGTGCAGTTGAGTACTGGCCTAGATAGGTAGTTAGTTCACATGCAAGTGTTGTGAAATTTCATATGTTGTGCTATTTAACCTCAGTAATTAAAATCCGGGGCTGTATTATTTTTTAGCCTATTGGAATCGCAAGCCCATTTTCTATTCCCTAGAAAGTTATTAATATTATATACTGCGTCTCAAGCTCTGCCGGGAAGCCTATTTAAGGAGCGGGTCAGAAAAATATTGTTTTACTTTCATACCGTAACAACATCCTGATCGTGTTTGGATAGAAACAGAAAACACATTAAAAAATCACCTCTCCAACTGGGATACGTAAATCACTCATTCGGTGGGCCAGGGCATTATAGGGCCCCGTTTCAAAGCTCCACCATTTGGATGTTGCATATTATTTTGTGTTGGTATGAATCATGACCCTTTCGCCCCCGATACTTTCTGACTTTGCCCCCCACCCCCACTATTTGGCAAAGTACATCAGGGGGCTTCCAACTTAAGCCGTGTTTTTCTTTGGAAAGTTTTGATTGAACTACAGCTACCTGTGTGTGTGCAGTCGTGTTATTTTATTTTATCCTTCTCGACGAAATCACATGCCCGATTTGGTAGCAGTTCTAATAATATACGATTTGGTCCCCCGGACTGACTCTGTTAATAGTGGTTTACGTGCCTCGGGAAGAATATCCGGCAGAGAAGACCAAGAGCTGTTCTTTGGTACCCCGCTTTTCGCTACTCGAAGGGGTCCCAGCGCGACTTAACCATCAGCCACCCAACATATTTCAGGGACTCACCAGAAATTGGTCTTGTCTATTTCCTTTCAGCTACTGGACCTTTTAATAAATGGAACCCGATCTTCGGGGACCGTGCTGAAAAGAGAAACACTTTTGCTCAATTTATTACGTGGGTGTGTGTTTATATATATCTCTCCTGACCTGAAGAGGAAGAATGGGTTGAACTCCGTGGCCTCCCGTCTTCCATCAAAGAGCGTCTGCTAGAAAACATATCGGAGGCGGGCAATAAATCCGCTGCGCGTGGAACTGACCGGGACAGCCCCATCTGCTGTGCCTTATAGCAAGTTGTCATGCTCGTAGCATTCAATTGAAATCTTTCCCCCTGATCTTTCAGGGCTTGATGCGACCAGATCTGTGAGCAGATTTTACAATTGTCACTAATTTTCCTACCGTGACTTCAAAACACATTGAACATATATACACTGTGGGGCTCTGTTCAAAGGTGGGGGGCGGGGGGGGGGAGAGACTTGGGTTCCTGCAGCTGTTTCCTATAGATCAAATGTCTCTTGAAGGTTAAATGCAGCTTAAGGATTAATTTAGTGGCGTCTATTTGTGTGTGTGTGTGTGAGGTGGGGGGGGGGGGGAGAACCGAGCAAATTAGACTTCAAGGATGGTCTCTCTCCCCCCCCTCCCCAAATTATTTTCATTAACCAGAAGTTTTGGAGTGCACGTTTTTGGGCCTGGGTTGCGGTTGAGGAAGCAATGGGTTAAGTGGGAAAAGCCTTCCATATGTATTGGGTGAGTCCTTCATCGTTCCTTCTAGTTAATTGTCCTCTGAAACTTGAACCCACATTTGATTCACATACTTTCTAGATCTTTATTTGAGACGACTTGGTGCTCCAGAAAAGTATTTGTTGTCGCCGAGCTTTGATCATAGAGTCTGGTGAAGCCGCTACATCTTGTTCAGTTGTGTGCTAATTAATCATAGGAGTGTTGTCCTTATGCCGTACATTGTTGTTGTTGTCATTGTTACAGAATTATTTCTTATTAGGGACAATTCACACTATCTGGCAGGTGGCATTTCCTCTCCCCGTTCTTATGCTAAATATATACCACTAAGAAGGAAGCTAGATTGGGAGCGGCCATCCAGGCTCTTTTCTGGTGGCCGGCAGTGGCTAGACGGGTCTTCTGCAGAATCTATGAGTAGGCATGAAGTCAATAGCTCTAGTGTCCCTAGCAGTTGGTTTTGTTGCTATTTCAGCAGATATTTTTGTCCCTCGTGGCAGGTATTCAGAGGTATATTGCAACTAAATAAGGACGTTCTGTTTAGGTGCTGAGGCAAAGGGACATACAGCGCTCAAAGGAGGCAACTTTAGGTACTCTGTGGACAAATGATGGGGAGCTGCAACTGGCCCTGGTTCCTTGGTTGCAATATGGGGCATGTTTGGAGAAGTTTGTTTCGCCATATTCTTTGCATTTGGCGAAGGGACCCCTGATGGGGAGAGAACAGCGCAATCTTACTATGTAAGCTGCGTCACTTGGTATTTAGAGCCATCATTTTTTTGAGAGGTGAAGTCAAATATGCAAATTGCTCCTCTTGGGATTCCTTGCCGGTCTCCTGTAATGAGAACAAAGAGTATGAGGTTGGCTGATGGGATGGGGGATGGATATAGTTAATTAGCAGACAATCAGATAAGATGACACAGGTTTTCTGGACAATAAGATTCAAGTTTAGAAAAGATGGATAACTTTTACTTGCTTAAAGTCTTTAACAAACTCAGAGGCCTGGGTTAATTATACGACTGAGAGTAAGAGCTGCCATTTTGTCCTTTTTTGGGGGGGGGGGGGACGGGCTCTGTGGTTTTGTTTGACCTGTCAACCACTATGCCTCCTTTCCCCAGAGTGCTCCAGATAATTTTTTTTTAAGTTTGTGTGCCTTCCTTTCCTTCTGTCCTCCTCCCTTATTCTTTTTGCCTTGTCAAGAATTACTTACTGTTGAAATACACAAAGGATAATCAGAGACATAAAAGTACAACTGGATGAGGCAAGGAAGGGACACAACAAAAGCAGGATTATCTCACTAAATTCCCAATAAGTTTTATAGCTTAAATGTTAGAAACGTGGTAATATGCGAAGTACTCCAGGGAATGGTAGAGGACAGGAAGGCCTGGAGGATCATTGTCCATGGGGTCGCGATGGGTCGGACACGACTTCGCACATAACAACAACAAATATGCGAAGAACAGATCCTGATGGATCATGGGTTAGAACAGGGGTAGTCAAACTGCGGCATTCGCTGGCAGGGGCTCCTGGGAATTGTAGTCCATGGACATCTGGAGGGCCTCAGTTTGACTACCCCTGGGTTAGAACAATATCTGTTTGAGATCAAAAGAGTCGCCAAAGAGTGTTTAAAAATCCAGCGTGGTCTTAGATGAAAGATGCATACAGTTTGTTTAACCCTAATGAGACCCTTCTCCAGAACGGGTATAATGACATAATATTATGTTGTCATTGATATCTAAAGAAAAATGAACAAAACTGAATGCTAAGATTAAAGAAAGAGGGTCGTTTTCCTCAAATGCCAGTGCTACTGTGTCTGTCAAATGGCGGAACTTGATTAATTATTTCATGACTTACTGTCCAAGACATGAAGCAGAAAGAGATAATTTTTTGGAAGAAAAACCCTGGTGTTTGAAATATTCACCCTTCCCTGATAACGTAAGGCTGAGATTGTTTCTGAGCAGTTTATCTCAAAATTGTGTTGCTGACGTAGCAAACTTTGGTTCTCCTTTTTATATGCGTGAAGCGATAGGTGTACAGCTTATGGCCATGGAACCTTAATAAAACTGAATAGATTAAAGAAAGAATAATGCAGAGTGGGGGAGAAATAAAGGAGAAAACCCCAAACGCTTTCCCTATAATTGGGCAAATGGGCTGCTTCTCTGTCCTGCTTTGTTTTGAACATCCCAGCAGAGATAGCCAGGAAGACTGGCCACATACAGTCTTTAACTGAAGTGGGTCTGTACCCAGCAGTGACGTTACGGTGAGCAGCTAGAGCAGGGGTAGTCAAACTGCGGCCCTCCAGATGTCCATGGACTACAATTCCCAGGAGGCCCCTGCCAGCATTCGCTGGCAGGGGGCTCCTGGGAATTGTATTCCATGGACATCTGGAGGACCGCAGTTTGACTACCCCTGAGCTAGAGGGAACCTTTGTTATACATCACAGCGTACAACGGTAGGAGGAGCCAAAAGGCAGGAACAACCAATGCCTCGATTCAGAGCTCTATATGCATTCTACATGCTTTCCTATTCTGTTCATTGAGAGTTCAGCTCCAGGCATGTAAAATTGGATTAAAACAGCGGGCTGGATCCACGTCACCTTGCCCCTTACAGGGCAAACTCTTTGGCTTTTGGAGTTGGTTTTTTTTTGGGACTGGAAGGCTGCCTTTAGAATCTGACACCACCATCCTTTGCACAGTAGATGATATACATATTTCCCCCCCTTCCTTTTTCATAATCTGTCCCCAGATGACATGAATATGACCCACCAACACTGTGTTCTTGCAGGCCTGTGTCCAAGATTCAGTTCTACCCATAGAGTAGCAGAGGTAAGTATGGGGGGGGGGGCTTCTTTTTATATTATGTGTTCCTTTGACGGTAGCCCAATAATAATTACTGTTGTTATCACCCGCCCTTAACATCTGCAATGAAATGTCTTGAAGGAAGTATTACATTATTAAATTACAGCTAAAAAAATAGTTCCTTGCCTCTTCTCAGACTTACTGCTAGTTTCCATTCTGTGGTCCACATCCTCTCCCTAGGTCAGCTTTTCTCTACTTTTTTTTACCATTGAGAAACCCCTGAAACATTCTTCTGGCTTCGAGAAACCCCAGAAGGGTCACAATCTTGCAGAATATGGCTGAGAAATAGAGCTGTGTACATGCCCCCCCTTCCCACCCCCTCCGGGCCCATAATTGGCCATTTTGGGAGGAAGGGGCAGGTCGACATGACCATATATGTCACCCGATAAATGCTTAACAATTTTTAAAAATATATTAAAATTTAATTAACTCCCATCCATTTGGGAAACCCATCCATCAAGAATCCTCAGGGTTTCATGAAATCCTGGTTGAGAAAGGCAGAGGAATGGCCCGTTTGTATTTTCCCAATGAGCTCTTTTGCCTGCTAAATCCTTGGCAAATCTATACAACATTCTGACAATGATGTAGGTCCCTGTTTGCAGTTCTCAGGGCTGACATGGACTAGGGGCTAGGACTTCTGGGTTCAAATACATTGGCAGAGTTTAAATATGCAAAGGAAAACCTGAGCACCTGCTGCTTCAAGAATAAATATTTTTTTTTATTGAGAAGTGAAACAGTTTTGCAAAGAAGAAGAGCTTGTTTTTAATTCCCCTCTGTTCACTAACCAGAGGAGTCCCAGAGTGGCTTAGGATCACCATTCCTTTCCTCTCCCCACCACAAGCACTTTGAGGATCGCTGGGAAAGCTCTTCAAGAAGATCTCAAAAAGCACCCAAAGCCGCTGCAGCCATCTGGTTCGTGTGCTCAAAAGCGCTGTACAAATGCTAAGCAAAAGTGCCATACAAGGGCTCCAAAAGTGTGCTGAATGTCATGTGAAAGGCTCTTTCTTTGTAGTCTGGTTCTCTCTCAGCTCTACCGCTGTGTTGTTCCGTTATTAAAATGCACATTTACTTCCAGAGTCACTCACTTCAAGGAAAAACAAAACGCTTCCTCTATAGAAGCCTCTCTCTTGTTTGTATAAACTTTTTCGACCTCACATTATATAGTTTGGAAATTCTCGACACAAAGAGCTAGAACGTTAAGGGGTCCTTTCTCAAGGGTGTTCTCGGGGATGTAACGGCACTTATAAATATTAAACTGAAAAATAATTCTGATTGAGACACAGCCTTGCACCCTGAAAGGGAGAGGGGTGGGGGGAAGGCCATTTTATGTTTTTGTTCTTTCAGTAGCAAAGGAAGTTGGGTTGAAAAGGGAGGAGGGAAGAGCAACCGGGCCTGTACATGTGTGTTCTCTTCAATCGGAATATATTTCGAAACACACAGGTTTCCTTTGAGCTGGTTCTCATTTGCCCACGTATTGGTGAAGAACCTCAGATGCATCAGTGGGGAGAATGTTCTAGAAAGCCCATGTAGGCTCCATGATGCGTATCATTCCAACCGTGATCTTCTACAGTTTTAATCCATTATGATGATGCCAGCATATTGATGATGAGATCAAGGGAGGATTTGCCTGCTGTACTATATTGTCTTTGAAGATTGTTCCTCTTTGAGTCATTAGTGCGGTATGATTGGTGGGGGATCATAAGGGGGTCAGCATGGTTTGAGGTCAGACCCCCGTTGGAGAGACCTGGGTTCAACTCCTCAGGAGCTATGGTGTTTACTGAAGGACCTTCCTCGGCAATGTTTACCCCACAGAACAGTTGCGAAGATAAAATTACAAAGGAAGAGACCACATATGCCGCTCTGAGATTCCTCAAGTGCATGTGAGATAAATAAGAACCTGTACTCCCCTGATCTTTTGTCGCGAGATCTGTAGTGTGCACGATTGGACAGAATGTGGGGAACGTCCTGCAGGGGGCATCAAAAGAGATGGGCAGCTAGCATATTTAGGCCACAATATTTCCAGATGTTCCCCCAAATACTCTTCCCTAGTGTCCTGATTGGCTCATTTGGAGACTTCCTGCTCCTTTGAGCCCACTTCCTCCCTGCTTGCCTCCAGAACAGAACAGACCGAACGAAAGACAGAATGGTTTGTTAAACAGGACTCCCTGTCTTCTCTTTCTATACAAAGTTGTTTTTTCTCCTCAGTAAAACTATTTTATTCATTTAAGCAGCTTGGTGCTTTGTCCTCTTGCAAAGTTAAACTCTGCCAACAATCTTAAGGCGACACATTCCCTTATCTGCTGATGATACAAACAAAGCATTGTGTTGACGTTAATTCACTGTTGGGTCTTCTGGTCCTGTATCTTGCAGCTCTCAGTCAACATCCTAAGCACTAAACCATTCTGGTTCTCCAACTTATGTTCGTTCTCAGACTTCAGTGGACCAAGGGAAGTATCTTCCCTTCTCTGTAATTTCGACTGAATGTTGGTTTCTTTGGAACCTTAATGAAAATACATTTGCTAACAGTCTACCAACCGGCCTATACTTTGATTTTCCTGTTCACACTCTATAGCAAGACATAACATGTTGTTTTTATGGTTGTGTGTGTGTGTGTGTGTTTTTCCCCCTTTAAGTAAATGTTCTGTCTTTGTCCACTGATACCTTTGGGATATGTTCCAGTGCTCCAAAGGGACCCTGCACTACATTTTGGGCCAATGCAACACAGCGCTCCAGAACCTACAAACCACTGATACGAAGAGCACATCTCTGCAGTCTCTGGATGTCGCAGTTATAAAACGAGTGGAAGAAATTCATAATGAGGTGAGGAAGGGGGTTTATGTTGACATGAAAGTGTCAGCCGTTGTGTGGAACAGTCTTTCTGTACACGGCGTTGTTGGCCAAAGGGCCACAGATCTGCAGCAGGACATAGGGATGCTTGCAGAAGGTTCTATGCAATAGTGCTGAGTGTGGAAAATGATACAGAAATGCAGACTGCTTATGGCAACTTGTAGGGTTTTACAGGCAAGAGATGTGAACATAACAGCATGAGAGAAGCTGTGCTGGATCAAGCCAATGGTCCATCCAGTCGAACACTCGGTGTCACACAGTGGCCGAACCGCAGACAAGATGAGGCCCACCATGGGGTCTAGAATTCCAGAAGTCCTCCCCTGTTGCCCTCACAAACACCAAGACTTATTTTTGGGACCTGCCAACTGGTGGCACACCTCTAAAGTCCCTAGTGAGTCAGAACATGTAATTTGGGGGCAACTACATGACTTGATAGGACTTCTGTTTTGGCTCCCTGGGAGTACTGGGTGGAGCACCTCTCAAGTCCCTAGTGAGCCCAAAAACATAATTTGGGGGCACCTTGATGACTTGATTGGACTTCTGTTTTGGCTCCCTGGAGTCCTGGATGGGGCACCTCTCAAGTCCCTAGTGAGCCCAAAGACATAATTTGGGGGCACCTTCATGACTTCTGTTTCAACTTCCCAGGAATGCTGGACACGGCTGGTCAGATACCGGGAGGGTTCCACAACAAACACCTGCATACCTGTGCCAGTTTCATCTTCTGAGGCCTTAACCACCTTAGGTCGCTGCTTTTTCTGCATCCCCCCACCCCCCGGTCCCACTTTGTGCATGTGCGCTTCCTCCAGACATTTCAGTTTGTACTGTAGCCCTGTAAGACTGGCTCTCATCTACATGCGGAAAGGGAGTCGCCCATATGCTGGCCTCTCTGTTCCCGTCCCTGGCCCTTTGCGAACGTTAGTACTGGGATTAATTCCATACGACAGCAGCCTCCCCCCCCCCTTTCCCCTTAGCAAGCCCTCTTTCTGCCACACATGTGGGCAACTTATCTGTGGTTTACATTGCTGTGGAGACACATTTCTTTACCAAGCCCTGCTGTAAACGGGAAACGCAGACATCTGCGGTGCTAATGCAGGTCTTTGATTCTCCTTTTTGAAAAAGAAAAAGAAAAGAGAAAAGGCCGCATGCTTTTTGTACACTAATTATAGGGTAACTTTGGGTAGGTTCATGGCCTAATACAACTGGTATGTTCCTAATCTGCGAAGCATGTGTTTGAAGACAACCTCAATTTTATATCCTAAATCCTGGATTTAACGCGGCGATTCTAGAAAACTTTTTTTTTTTCAGCGCAGGAAACTCTGATGATTAAAAACAAGGGAAATAGTGATAGCGACTACAGATATTGGCAAGCATCTTTGCGTTGTCTCTTTTCTCAGTAAAGGAGCTAAGTCTTTTGTGTAGGATGGACCAAAACAATGTCTCTATTTAGCACCAGCCGCTTAAAAAATCGAGGCAAGTCCTTTCAAGTCTTGAGGAAACAGAAAACGCGTCTTAGGTGGCTTCCCTTTCTCCAGCTCACTGAATTGAACCTGATTATCCCAAAGTCTATCTCATGGGTTCTGAACCTTGGCATTGGGCCCCAAAACAAAATGTCTACCGTGGGAGGCGGAGACAACGATAAAATGTCAGGGAGTGAGCTGATATATAACTCTACTAATCCTGCTTCGGCATTTGAAGTTGAAGCTCCATTTAACAAGATGCCTTTTGATCTGCACAGCCGGTGTCTACCTAGCCCCACCCACTTTGTAAAAGCATTTGGCGGGTGCCCCGAAAGGTGTTGGGTGCCCTGGCACCCGTGGACACCATGTTGGGGACCTCTAGCCTAGCCTGACTCCTGAACAACTATGCTCAGGATCGAAACATCATATATTTATTTTATTTAAAAAATGACATCCTACCTTTCATGCCCGATCAGGGCCACCAAAGCAGCTAACGATTAAATGAGATTATATTTTGCATGGCCTGCAAAAGGGAGCTCCTCCACCAGGCATTTGCTTAAGGCTGATCGACCCAACAACATCCGCTGCCCCCCCCCGACCCCCTCTTACACGACTGACTATGACCCACCTAAGGGTTCCGTTAAATTTGCTATCTCCATTGAACAATGCTTCTGTTGAAACATTCTAGTTGGCATGTTATGTGTTATGTTACGATTGTTATATTTGTTATGATGTTCCATGTAATTACCCCATGACGTTTTTATGTAAACCGCCCAGAAGGGCAGTATAAAAATCTAATCTAAATAAATCAATAAAAGTGAATTTAAAAGGATAACTAAGCTACTTATATAAATACAGAGATGAGATTAAAAACATAGGGCAGAAGCTGGCTTGATTTTTAAGAGAACCCACTTTATCACTGCTTTCTTGAGTGTGGACCTCCGTCCTGCAGGGCAAGCACCCGGTTCTGTAATTTTTCCCTTGATAGGTTGAATGATTGGGCAGCCCAGCTGCAGTTTGCATCTGGCCATGGTGATTCTAGTTTTTGTCACCCTCTGACTTGAAAACAGTAATATACTCCGGCTTGACTGGACTTTACGGAGCGTGCTAATGGGTAGATTGAAAGCGCCATTAAAACAAAAAAGTCCGTCAACTTAACAGGTAGGGCCCCTATCCCGTTTGCTAATCGTAAACCGTTCTCGAAATGCGAGGTTGATGTCTATATCAGCAAGCAGCCCAATGCAGTGATTTCAGTAACTACCTGGACGGCTCTATTGAGGGGGAGGCCTTTTCTTTTTTTTTAAATGTTGCACCACACACATTTGTTACAGAATGAATTAAGTTGCCTCTTCTAAGCAATCAGGAGATTGTTTGGTCCTCGGTAATTTATCTTGAAATATGTGATCTGGCAGAGTGGAATGGATGCTGAGCTGTTGATCTGAGTGAGCTGTTGCTGGCTCCTGAAAGAGATTTATTCGGCTACTGGATGTGTGTCTCCAGTCGGACTCTGAGATAGTTGGAAGCGAACCACTCATGGGTAAAGTCCATTATCGAGGAAAATAAAAGGGCTTGCCAGACAGAGGGCTAA